>NC_088873.1:28630703-28988014 GCF_032884065.1 Artemia franciscana
ACATATTGTCTCTATAGATGTTGTAGTCACGACAGAAGAAAATACACTGGTAAGAAAATTTAAAAACTTTCAAAAAATTATGTGCATATAAGACTACTATTTATTTTTTTTCTTTGGAAGAGCTTTTCTTTCTTTTATTATTTTATTTCTTCTATACCATGTCATAGACAGCGCACTAGCACTGTCTAAGTAAAGAGCAAAATGGGTCCTGTATATTTTTTTTAACAAGCCACCTCGTTTGAAGGTTTGGAGGGGACTAGTGCAATTGAAAAGTGAAAGTTCTACTGCTCTTTTAAGATTCAAAGCCATTTGAGGGCAAGGAACCCTCTTCCTCTCACCCCTTTTCAATGCCCACACCCCATTAAAATCCGATCAAAATTTAGATATAGCCCTTCTGTTCAAAATAGATGAAGGGTCTTATATCTATGCTATCGGGGATGACAAGACCCTCCACAGGCCTTTGAGCAAGGGCTTAAAGCTGCACAATTTGCCCTTTATTTACATACAAATTCCATTACTTAGAAAGAGGGGCATATTTGATCCTGGTTCTTCAACAATGCTAAGAGCATGAAGGTGAATGTTTCGGGGAATGTTGAAAGGAGGTTAGAACTAAATAAAACACACTATGTGCTGGCAATTTATCGGAAGGGTGTATCAGTGAATTTTAAAGTGGATCATGAGGGAGATGTTGAACTAACCAAAAATTGCTACATGTATGCTATTTTTTCTACTGTTTTTACAATACTACTAAGACTCGGAATATTAGGAAAAAAACGTCTTGGAATGTTGAGGGAATACTGAACTAAATCAAGAGACACTATGTGCATGCAGGTTGTCAAAACGGTGTATCAGCAATATATTTAGAACTAGCGAAATATATTTAACTAGAAATATATTTAACGAAATATATATTTAGAACTAGCAATATATTTAGAACTTTAGAGAAAGTAAGAAAAGAAAGCGTGCCGAGGAATCAGAGCAACCTGAAAGTTATCGCCTGGCATTCAGGTACAGCCCAGTCGATGATTATAGCTTGAGTAGATGTGTTCAAATCGGGACAATGTCTAAAATTTGTCCCTATTGCAAGGCCTTGAAATTCAATGGTGAAACAATGGGAATGTGTTGCGCCTCAGGAAAAGTTAAACTTCCTCTATTGGCTGCACCACCAGAGCCATTGAAGACTTTCCTTACTGGAACTACGTCAGAATCTAAGCGTTTTTTGTCACAAATCAGAAAATACAACTCATGTTTCCAAATGACGTCGTTTGTAGCCCAAATCGAAAATCCAGATCAATTTATGTCTACTTTCAAAGTAAAAGGGCAAATTTATCATAGAGCAGGGTCCCTTCTACCATTCTCAGGCGAGAATCATAAATTTTTACAATTGTACTTCATCAGTGATAGAAATTCTGAATTGAATGCACGTTGCGAAATTTCTCCCAACGTTGAAAGGACAATCGTTTCCCAATTGCAACATCTTTTCCACGAAAATAATAATTTAGTGCGTCTGTTCAAAACAGCCATCGATTTGATGCCTACTGATACGCATAAAATTGTTATTTCCGCTGACAAAACGCCTCCTGGCCAACATGTGCGTAGATACAATGCTCCAACTATCGACGAAGTGGCAATCGTTATGGTCGGTGATCAGTTTTTACCTCGAGATATTATTCTTCATAAGCGAAACGCTCAGTTGTTAAGAATTGCTGAAACTCATCGATGCTACGATGCCCTACAATATACTATCATTTTTGGGATGGAGCCGACGGCTATCACTTTAATATCAAATTGATGAATCGAGCCACTAAAAAAGAAATGAATAAGAAATGCAGTGCAATGTATTATTATTCCTATAGACTAATGATTCGGCAGGATGAAGAGAATTATATTTTAAAATGCCGTGAATTGTTTCACCAATTTGTCGTTGATATGCATGCTAAAATTGAATCAGAACGTTTGCTATATATCCGCCTGAATCAGACCAAGCTCCGCTCTGACCAATACATTCATTTGCGAGATGCAGTTATAAATGACGGTAATACCACAAACGTTGGAAGATTAACAATTTTACCTTCGTCATATGCTGACAGTCCCCGTCATATGCATGAATATGCTCAAGATGCTATTGCGTATGTTCGTCTCTATGGTCGTCCAGATTTATTTATTACATTTACATGTAATTAATCTTGGGACGAAATACTGTAGCTTTTACTTCAAGGACAATCGGCGGTTCATAGGCATGACATTACGGCCTGTGTCTTCCGGCAAAAGTTGAAATCACTGATAAACTACATAGTAAAACTTGAAGTGTTTGGGTCAGTGCGATGCTGGATGTACTCAGTGGAAAGGCAAAAACGAGGCTTGCCACACGCACATATACTAATATGGCTACATAAAAAAATTACTTCGAACGAAATTGATGATGTGATTTCTGCTGAAATACCTGATAAAAATGTCGATAAGGGGTTACATGATACTATTGTAAAAAATATGATACATAGACCTTGCGGTGCACTGAACGAAAATTCACCATGCATGGCCAAAGGAGGTGCACAAAGCAATATCCTCGACTTTTAGTATCAAACACAATTACTGGCAATGATGGTTACCCACAATATAGTAGAAGATCTACTGAAGATGGTGGTAAAACAGCAATAATAAAGAAGCGTAACGGTACCACCATCGAAGTAGATAACCAGTGGGTTGTTCCATATTCCCCACTATTATCAAAAACGTTTAATGCACACATAAGAGTTGAATGCTGTAACTCCGTAAAGGCAATCAAATACATATGTAAATACGTCAACAAAGGCAGTGACATGGCAGTTTTTGGCTTGCAGCCCGAAATCAAAGATTTCGACGAAATCGTACAATATCAGGCTGGAAGATACATAAGCAGTAATGAAGCTGTTTTGCGAATTCTTTCATTTCCGATACATGAACGTAGTCCAGCTGTTGTTCACTTAGCGGTACATTTACAGAATGGTCAACGTGTTTATTTCACGGAAACCAACGTGCAACAAAGATCCCTGAATCCACCGGATACAACATTAACAGCTTTTTTTCGCTTTGCAAAAATGATTCTTTTGCAAAAAAACTGCTGTATACTGAAGTGCCTTCGTATTACACGTGGAATACTAAAAATAAAGTATTTGAACGTCGAAAACAGGGTAAGTCAGTCGACGGCCAACCTACCATCTTCAAAGATACGACGATAGGAAGAATCTACACCGTACACCCCAATCAACATGAATGCTTCTTTCTACGCCTGCTTTTGGTGAATGTACCCGGTCCGACATCCTTTGAGTATTTGAGAACTGTAAACGGTACTATACATGACACTTACCGTAGTGCATGCCAAGCTCTGAATTTATTGGAGAATGACCAACACTGGGATAACTGCATCAATGACGCATGTGAAACGTCAACCCCAATTCAAATTCGTGCATTGTTTGGCATCATTTTAACAACTTGCTCTCCATCAGCTCCTACAGAGCTATGGAAAAAATATAAGTCAAAAATGTCCGAAGATATACTCCATCGAAAACAGTTAGAGACGTCAGATATGACTTTTGATTTTACATCAGAAATTTATAACTAAACTTTAGTTATTATAGAAGACTTGTGCATACGTATGGCAAACAAACCTCTTCAGGATTTGGGAATGCCTTCACCTAACCGTATCGCTTTTGTTTCGACATGTGTAGAATTGGATCGTAAACAAAGTTACAGTACGAGTTATCTATTGTCGTATGTACAAAATAACATTTCAAAGTTAACGTCGGAACAAAAAGACATTTATGATGCGATAATGCATTGTGTCGATAACAACGTTGGAGAAATTGTCTTTTTGGATGCGCCAGGACGTACTGGTTAAACGTTTGTGATAAAACTGATTCTGGCATCAATTCGATCAAAAAATGATATAGCGTTGGCAATTGCGTCGTCCAGAATAGCCGCAACGTTGCTGCCTGGTGGAAGAACTGCTCATTCCGCTTTGAAATTGCCTCTGAATTTGCATTCTACAGAAACTCCCACGTTCAATATTTCCAAATCATCTGGAATGGGTAAAGTATTGCAGCAATGCAAACTTATTATTTGGGATGAGTGCACAACGGCACACAAAAAATCGCTCGAAGCTCTTGATCAATGCTTGAAAGATTTGAGAGGGAAGTCGAAACCCTTTGGCAGCACATTAATATTGCTTGCGGGAGATTTCAGGCAAACATTACCTATAATACCTAGATCAACTCCTGCAGACGAAATGAATGCTTGCCTGAAAAATTCTAATTTATGGGCATACGTAAAAATATTAAAATTAACTACAAATATGCGTGTCCGATTGCAAAACGATGACTGTGGTCAAACATTTTCAGATCAATTGCTGGCAATTGGAAACGGAAAGCTCCCAGTAGACTCAATTTCAGGACGTATACAACTACCTGCTGATTTCTGTAATTTTGTGACGTCCAAAAATGAATTGATTGAAAAAGTATTTCCGAATATTCTAAAAAATTATAAAAATAATAAATGGCTAAGTGAAAGGGCGATTCTCGCACCCAAAAATATAGACGTCCACGAAATCAACAATATTGTTTTGACCAAGATTCGAGACCAGGCAGTCCTTTACAAGTCAGTCGACACAGTTTTGGAACCAAATGAAGCAGTTGATTATCCATCTGAATTTTAAATTCCATAGATCTTTCAGGGTTTCCACCACGCGTGCTACAACTAAAAATAGGCGTACCAATAATACTTTTAAGATACTTTTAAGAAATATCAACCCACCAAAGCTTTGCAATAGCACGCGACTTTCCGTAAAAAAAACAATGGAAAACCTAATAGAGGCCACAATCTTAACAGGGCCTTTTGAGGGTGAGGCTGTTCTTATTCCTCGCATTCCCATGATTCCAACGGATCTGCCTTTTCAATTTAAAAGATTGCAATTCCAAATTCGATTAGCATTTGCAATCACCATTAACAAAGCTCAAGGTCAATCATTAGAAAAATGTGGTATAGATCTTAATACTGATTGTTTTTCCCATGGACAATTGTACGTTGCATGTTCGAGGGTCGGTAAACCTGACAATCTATTTATATGCAGCGACAATTGGACAGCGAAGAATGTTGGACATTCGCAAGTTTTACGCAGTTAATTTGTGTTGTATCTATCTTTCTATCTATCTATATAAAAACAAGTTGTGTGTATGCATGTTTGTTTGTTTGTAAAAAGAGCGTTTGCATATGACGTCATTATTAGTACATACGGCTTTGTATATGCACAGACAATGGGAAAGCCAAGAATGTTGTATATTCGCAATTTTTACGTAGTTTAACTCCTGCAGACGAAATGAATGCTTGCCTGAAAAATTCTAACTTATGGGCACACGTAAAAATATTAAAATTAACTACAAATATGCGTGTCCAATTGCAAAACGATGACTCTGGTCAAACATTTTCAGATCAATTGCTGGCAATTGGAAACGGAAAGCTCCCAGTAGACTCAATTCCAGGACGTATACAACTACCTGCTGATTTCTGTAATTTAGTGACGTCCAAAAATGAATTGATTGAAAAAGTATTTCCGAATATTCTAAAAAATTATAAAAATAATAAATGGCTAAGTGAAAGAGCGATTCTCGCACCCAAAAATATAGACGTCCACGAAATCAACAATATTGTTTTGACCAAGATTCGAGACCAGGCAGTCCTTTACAAGTCAGTCGACACAGTTTTGGAACCAAATGAAGCGGTTAATTATCCATCTGAATTTTTAAATTCCATAGATCCTTCAGGGTTTCCACCACACGTGCTAAAACTAAAAATAGGCGTACCAATAATACTTTTAAGAAATATCAACCCACCAAAGCTTTGCAATGGCACGCGACTTGCCGTAAAAAAAAAAAATGGAAAACCTAATAGAGGCCACAATCTTGACAGGGCCTTTTGAGGGTGAGGCTGTTCTTATTCCTCGCATTCCCATGATTCCAACAGATCTGTCTTTTCAATTTAAAAGATTGCAATTCCCAATTCGATTAGCATTTGCAATCACCATTAACAAAGCTCAAGGTCAATCATTAGAAAAATGTGGTATAGATCTTAATACTGATTGTTTTTCCCATGGACAATTGTACGTTGCATGTTCGAGGGTCGGTAAACCTGATAATCTATTTATATGCAGCGACAGTTGGACAGCGAAGAATGTTGTATATTCGCAAGTTTAACGCAGTTAATTTGTATTGTTTCCATCTATCAATCTATCTATATAAAAACGAGTTGTGTGTATGCATGTTTGTTTGTTTGTTTGTAAAAAGAGCGTTTGCATATGACGTCATTATTAGTACATACGGCTTTGTATATGCACAGACAACGGGAAAGCCAAGAATGTTGTATATTGGCAATTTTTACGTAGTTTGAAACACATATATAAATCTATCTATATTCACAGGTGGGACACAGGGATACAACTACAATGGCGCGTAACGACACGCGCGCGGGGGGGCTTTGGGGGGCGCGAATATATATATATATATATATATATATATATATACTAGCTGTTGGGGTGGCGCTTCGCGCCACCCCAACACCTAGTTGGTGAAGGCGCTTCGCGCCCCCCCCAAGCCCCCCCGCGCGCGTAAGTCGTTACGCGCCATAATAGTTACGCGCCATTGTAGTTGTGTCCCTATGTCCCACCTGTGAATATAGATATATATATATATATATATATATATATATATATATATATATATATATATATATATATATATATATATATATGGTTTTAACTACGTAAAACTTGCGAATATACAACATTCTTTGCTGTCCCATTGTCTTTGCATATAAATAGATTGTCAGGTTTACCGACTCTTGAACATGCAACATATAATGGTCCATGGGAAAACAATCTGTATTCAGATCTATACCTCATGATTCTAATGATTGCCCTTGAGCTTTGTTGATGGTGATTGCTAATCGACCATTCCCTGTCCCGGTGTCCCGGTCGTCATTTACATCCCCCTGTTTCCCCCGGTGTCCCCGTTGTAGTTGTGTCCCTGTGTCCCGGTCGTCATTTATATTCCCTGTGTCCCGGTCGTCATTTGTATCCCGGTCTGTATATACATTCGTTTTTTAGTTTTGTTTTTCTCCTTTATTTTTTTCCTTTTTTTTTCTTTTTTAGCTTATTTAGATTTTTAGATTTTTTAGTTTTTTTATTAGTTTTTATTTTTTTTTTCTTTTTAGTTTTTTTGTCCCGTTCGTCATTTATATCCCCCTGTTTCCCCCGGTGTCCCCGTTGTAGTTGTGTCCCTGTGTCCCGGTCGTCATTTATATTCCCTGTGTCCCGGTCGTCATTTGTATCCCGGTGTACCGGTCTGTATATACATTCGTTTTTTAGTTTTGTTTTTCTCCTTTATTTTTTTCCTTTTTTTCTTTTTTAGTTTATTTAGATTTTTTAGTTTTTTTATTAGTTTTTAGTTTTTTTTCTTTTTAGTTTTTTTGTAGTTTTTACCTTCTTTTTAGTTTTGTTAATTTTTTTTTTTACTTATGTCCTGGTCGTCATTTATACTCCCTGTGTCCCGGTGCTTTGTTGATTGCTAATCGAACATTCCTTTTGTCCCGGTCGGGACAAATTTTATTTATTTTTTTCTTTTTTAGTTCTTTTAGTTTTTACCTTTTTTAGTGTTTTTTAGTTTTTTAGATGAAAATTTTTTTTAGTTTTTTCCTTTTTTTCTTTTTAGTTTTTTATTGGTTTTTACCTTTATGTTAGCTTATTTTTCAGTTTTTTCCTTTTTTTTTAGTTTTTTTTTATTTTTTATTTTTTTAGTTTTTTACCTTTTTTTAGTTTTTTTAGTTTTTTTAGTTTTTTTAGTTTTTTAGCTTTTTTACTTTTTTTATTAGTTTTTAGTTTTTTTGTAGTTTTTGCCTTTTTTTTAGTTTTTTCAGTTTTTTTTTTAGTTTTTTATTGGTTTTTACCTTTATTTTAGCTTATTTTTCAGTTTTTTCCTTTTTTTTAGTTTTTTTTAGTTTTTAGTTTTTTTAGTTTTTTACCTTTTTTTAGTTTTTTTAGTTTCTTTAGTTTTTTAGCTTTTTTAATTTTTTTATTAGTTTTTAGTTTTTTTTGTAGTTTTTGCCTTTTTTTTAGTTTTTTTAGTTTTTTAGCTTTTTTATTAGTTTTTAGTTTTTTTTGTAGTTTTTGCCTTTTTTTAGTTTTTTTAGTTTTTTAGCTTTTTTATTTTTTTTATTAGTTTTTAGTTTTTTTTTGTAGTTTTTGCCTTTTTTTAGTTTTTTCAGTTTTGACGTCACCTGATCCAGTTTTTTCAGGTGACGTCACCTGATCCACGATCCACAGATCCACAGACAACTTATTTTTATATATATAGATAGTTTTTTTTTTTTACTTATGTCCTGGTCGTCATTTATACTCCCTGTGTCCCGGTGCTTTGTTGATTGCTAATTAGTTTTTTACCTTTTTTTAGTTTTTTTAGTGTTTTAGCTTTTTTATTTTTTTTATTAGTTTTTAGTTTTTTTTGTAGTTTTTGCCTTTTTTTAGTTTTTTTAGTTTTTTAGCTTTTTGCTTTGTTGATTGCTAATCGAACATTCCTTTTGTCCTGGTCGCTTTCTCTTTGAGTTTCGTCATTTATTTTTTTCTTTTTTAGTTCTTTTAGTTTTTACCTTTTTTAGTTTTTTTTAGTTTTTTAGATGAAAATTTTTTTTAGTTTTTTCCTTTTTTTCTTTTTAGTTTTTTATTGGTTTTTACCTTTATTTTAGCTTGTTTTTCAGTTTTTTCCTTTTTTTTAGTTTTTTTTTATTTTTTATTTTTTTTAGTTTTTTACCTTTTTTTAGTTTTTTTAGTTTTTTTAGTTTTTTAGCTTTTTTACTTTTTTTTATTAGTTTTTAGTTTTTTTTGTAGTTTTTGCCTTTTTTTAGTTTTTTCAGTTTTTTTTTTAGTTTTTTATTGGTTTTTACCTTTATTTTAGCTTATTTTTCAGTTTTTTCCTTTTTTTTAGTTTTTTTTAGTTTTTAGTTTTTTTAGTTTTTTACCTTTTTTTAGTTTTTTTAGTTTTTTTAGTTTTTTAGCTTTTTTATTTTTTTTATTAGTTTTTAGTTTTTTTTGTAGTTTTTGCCTTTTTTTAGTTTTTTTAGTTTTTTAGCTTTTTTATTAGTTTTTAGTTTCTTTTGTAGTTTTTGCCTTTTTTTAGTTTTTTTAGTTTTTTAGCTTTTTTATTTTTTTTTATTAGTTTTTAGTTTTTTTGTAGTTTTTGCCTTTTTTTAGTTTTTTCAGTTTTGACGTCACCTGATCCAGTTTTTTCAGGTGACGTCACCTGATCCATCCACAGACAGACAGACAACTTATTTTTATATATATAGATATATATATATATATATATATATATATATATATATATATATATATATATATATATATATATATATGTCCCGGTCGTCATTTATATTCCCCTGTGCCCCCTGGCGTCCCCGTCGTAGTTGTGTTCCTGTGTCCCGGTCGTCATTTATATTCCCTGTGTCCCGGTCGTCATTTGTATCCCGGTGTCCCGGTCTGTATATACATTCGTTTTTTAGTTTTGATTTTCTCCTTTATTTTTCATTTTTTTCCTTTTTTTCTTTTTTAGTTTTTTTAGTTTTTTAGTTTTTTATTAGTTTTTAGTTTTTTTCTTTTTAGTTTTTTTGTAGTTTTTACCTTTTTTTTTAGTTTTTTTTAGTTTTTTTTACTTATGTCCTGGTCGTCATTTATACTCCCTGTGTCCCGGTCGTCATTTGTGTCCCGGTGCTTTGTTGATGGTGATTGCTAATCGAACATTCCTTTTGTCCCGGTCGCTTTCTCTTTGAGTGTCGTCATTTATATTCCCTATGCGCCGGTGTCCCGGTCGTCATTTTTGTCCCGATGTCCCGGTCTGTAATTTCGTCAGTTGAAAACATGAGGTCAGTCGACACACAAACATGACGTCACCCGACAGACAGACCCACACACACACAGACAACTTATTTTTATATATATATAGATATCTTAGGGTATTAAGCTGAAACTCGCAGGATAAGTTGAAGGGGATGTCGAATTAACCAACAAGTGCTTTGGGAATAGTACTACTGCTGCTACTACTACTACTACTGCTACTAACCTACTATTGCTATTAAGGTGAAAATTTCACGGAATCTTTAGTGGAAAGTTAAACTAAATCAAAACACACTATGAACATGCAGGTTGTCAAAAGGGCGTATCATCAATATCAGTACCAAGATAAAACTTACAGGGCATGTTGAGTGGGTATGTTATAATGACCAAAAGACCCTTTGTGCATCTTACTAGCACTACTTCCACTGCTACTATTATTCTTATTGCTAATATTACTGCTTCTACTGCTGCTATTATTACTACTGCAACCACTCCTACTACTATTACTACTACTGTTACTGCTACTAATACTACTACTTCTACTATTACTTCTACTGACGCCCAGTTACTATGGTTGAAATTTAGGGAATGTTGAGGGGAAAGTTTAACTGAATCAAATCTTTAACTGAATGAATCAATTTAGGAACGGCTTAGAATATTAAGTTGAAACTTTCAGGCCATGATGGGGGGGGGTCAATTGACCAAAAGGCAATATTTGCAGACTATTACTACTACTAATATTAATACTGCTAGTACTGCTGCTACTATTCCTACTACTACTTATGCTATTACGACTACTACTACTACTGCTTCTACTACTAATGCTGGTGCTGCTGCTGTTAATAAGAGTATTAAGGTTAAATTTTCAGGGAATGTTGAGCGGGAGGTTGGACTAAATTTAAACATACTATATGCATGTATTTATCAAAAAGGCGTATCATAAACATATCATGTATGGTTTGAAGTATTAAGCTGAGCCTTGCAGAGCAGGTTGAGATGGATATTCAGCTAACCACAAGGTACTGAGTGAATTCAACTACTACTGCTTTGTGATGTTCAGCTAAGCCAAAACCAATGTGCTGGCATATTTTCAAAAGAATATCAGCAATAACGCAAGAACGCTTAGAAAATTAATTAAAAACTTTCAGAGTATGATTAGGGGAAAGTTCTAATGATCAAAAGGCAGAATGTGCATGCTACTAATTCTGCTACTGCTACTGTGACTACTAAGGCAAGAATGCTAAGATGAAGAGCGGATGTTGAACTTAATCAAAATACAATATGTGCATGCAGCTTGTCAAAAAGGCGTAGCAGTAATATCTCAGGAGCAGTTTAGGGTATTAAGTTGAAACTTTAAGGGCCTAATGGGGGAGTGTTTAAGCGACCAAAAAGAAATAAGTGCACGCTGTTACTATGACTGCTACTGCTCTTATTACTACTACGACCAATACTGCAAAGGATAATGATATTAAGGTGAAGTTTTCGGAAATTATTGAGGGGAAGTTTTACAAAACTAAAGACACTATGTAAATGCAAGTTGTTAAAAGCGCGTACCAACAATAGCTCCGGAAACCCCTTTGGTTAGTAAGTTGAAAGTTATAGCGTATAATGTTGGGAATGTTTAACTGCAAAAAGGCAATATATACATCCCCATTCTAGTACTACTGCAATTACTACTATTGCAACTTCTACTACTACTACTGCTAATACTACTACTATTACTACTACTACTACTACTACTACTACTACTACTTTTACTACTATTACTACTACTACTACTTATACTACTACTACTACTACTCCTACTGCTACTACTACTACTACTACATTTACTGTTAATACTGCTACTGCTCCTACTACTTCTATTACTACTAATACTACTGCTACTACTACTGCTGCTACTACTTCTACTGTTACTAGGACTATTGCTACTAAGGCTAAGGGCATTATATTGAAAATTTTGGGTATTATTTAGGATGCATTTTGAACTACCCAGAAGGCACTCTATGCATGATATTACTACTGCTTTTTCATCTATTACTATTACTACTGCCTAACAGTTCGTGGTAACGAACTGTAGTAAGGAGCGACCCGGCTCAATAGTAGCCGAAACTCTAAAAAATGGAATTTTAATACCAATAGTTACATCAATAGAATTGCGTTTTCGTTCTTATTTAAAATATATAAGTTTCATCAAGTTTAATCTTACCCATCAAAAGTTACGAGCCTGAGAAAATTTGCCTTATCTTAGAAAATAGGAGGAAATACCCCCTAAAAGTCATTGAATCTTAACGAAGATCACGCCATCAAATTTAGCGTATGAGAGAACCCTACTGTTGAAGTTTCAAGCTCCTATCTACAAAAATTTGGAATTTTGTATTTTTTGTCAGAAGACAGATCACGGATGCGTGTTAATTATTTTTTTTTCCAGGGATGATCGTATCAACCTAGTGGACCTAGAATGTCGCGAGAGGGTTCATTGTAATTTAAGTTAAAGTTCTAGTGACAGTTTTAAGTGACCAAAAAAACTGGAGGGCACGCTAGGCCGAGCGTGGGAGGGGGCTCCCACGCTCATTTGTCGCAAAGTTATCGGATCAAATTTTGAGATAGCCATTTTGTTCAGCATAGTCGAAAAACCTAATAATTATGTCTTTCGGGGTGACTTAATCCCCCACAGTCCCCGGGGGAGGGGCTGCAAGCTACGAACTTTGACCATTGTTTTCATATATTAATGGTTATTGGGAAGTGTACTGACGTTTTCAAGGGGACTTTTTCGCATTGAGGCAGTGGGGTCGAGGGGAGGAGGTTACGTGGGAGGATCTTTTCATGGAAGAATTTATCATGAGGGAAGAGAATTTCCATGAAGGGGGCGCAGGATTTTCCAGCATTATTAAAAAAAAAGAGAAAATAAATAAAAAAAAAGTTTTTTCAACTGGAAGTAAGGAGCAGCATTAAAACCTAAAATGAACAGAAATTATTACATATATAAGGGGAATTGTCTCCTCCACAATACATCGCTCTTTACGCTAAAGTATGTTTAATATTTCAACCATTTATTCAACGGCCTTAGTGATTCAAGGGTCATTCTAAATGAGTTGGGACAAAATTCAAACTTTAGCGCAAAGAGTGAGGTATTGACGAGGGGGCGACTTTATTAACGGCTACCACTCCAATCACTACTTATGTATGTTTTCAGTTATAAAATAATCTGTCTTTTATATGCAGTTTCTTTTGTATGTTTTAGTCTGCTTATGCTTTGTCTGGAACATTTTGCTTTTGATATTAGGCAATTTTGAAGTGACAACTATAGCTAAAGTGGCAGGTAGTTTATAGTTAAGTTAATAGACTTCAAACCGCATTTCGCATAAATATGACTGTGATATGTTCATAGTAATAACGGTTGTTTCCTTGATGGTTCTCAAGTTTTGCCACCTGAAAAAGCCGTGTAGCTACCAAAAAATTAATAGCAGACCTAATTGATAAAATTGTATTTAACTCATCAAATCTATACTGATTTAAAATGTTGCAAAATTGTTTTTAATATCTTTGATTCTATTTATATTTTAGACGAGTGAAACAAACGAGTCTTATACTCTGTCTTTGGAAACAAATGGAGATAAAAGTGTTGTTGCCATCGTTGCACCGACAGTATACGGAGCAAGACATGGACTAGAAACTCTTTCTCAGCTTATAATCTATGATCCTGAGGTTTCAGCATTTTTAGTGACTACCCAGGTAAATTTCTTTGATTGATTACAAACTTTTTAGACACTAAATATAAACGTAAGTATGATTTAAGAAAGATTTAAGAAACCACTCTTAGAAGCTTGGTTTTCATGAAACCACTTTATGAAAACCACTTATTTTTATGATCCATTTTTTTATGAAACCACCATTTTTTATGAAACCACTGTATATACTTTCAACTTCAAGCAGTGACAAGGATATTCTCTAAAAAGTACGAATTAATGCAAGTTACAGACTAACATTTTCACCTATTAAAGATGTTTTATTTTTCTTCGTATTGCGACCAAAAAAATCCACTATCTTAAGCTTGAATCAGGCCATAGTCTTTATCATCCAGCCAAAATGGTACATTTGCATATGAATTCATAGACCTGGATTTACCGATTGGTTGAATAGACTCATTCTTCATTGCTGTAACTGTGAAGCTTCTAAACTAAAGAAACTAGTTAAAATAATATTATTTTACTGTTAAGATTACATTTCTCAAAACAAATTGACTGGAAAGCTAAAACTGAAGTTAAAAAGATATATTCCGTAAATTATGGTGTGAAAACATCTGTTTTGTAAAATAATATTATATTCTATGGATATTATATCTTCTTTAAGCTTTTTCCGCCTAATTCGTTTAGATGTAGAATTAGATCAAAAGTGATTATTAAAATCGAAAAACCCAATTGAGTAATGCATATGTATTGCATAACTTACTGCCATGAAAGTATAATGTTTTATACATTCTATGTTAAAACATGTCAACTTTAAAAAAGTAAAGAAATCCAAAGACAAGTTTTAGGTAGAAATTCACAGTCCTAGGGCCAACAAGCAGACGAATTGGGCCCTGTACGTAGAACAGATAAATGATGAACGTACCACTTGGTTTCACAAAAAAGAAAATAAAATAATTTGTAGCAACACTGATGCCCTGCTTTGGTGACTGCTGCAAATGCAACATTTCGATTTTGTTACTAGCATTTTATTTGGTACACAAAAAAGTGGTTTCACAAAAAAAGAAAATAAAACAATTTGTAGCAACACGGATGCCCTGCTTTGGTGACTGCTGCAAATGCAACATTTCGATTTTGGTACTAGCATTTTATTTGGTACTAGATAAATGATGAACGTACCACTTGGTTTCACAAAAAAGAAAATAAAATAATTTGTAGTAACACTGATGCCCTGCTTTGGCGACTGCTGCATATACAGCATTTCGATTTTGTTACTAGCATTTTATTTGGTACTAGATAAATGATGAACGTACCACTTGGTTTCACAAAAAAAATTCACAAATTTTATTTGGTACTAGATAAATGATGAACCTACCACTTGGTTTCACAAAAAAAGAAAATAAAACAATTTGTAGCAACACTGGTGCCCTGCTTTGGCGACTACTGCAAATGCAGCATTTCGATTTTGTTACTAGCATTTTATTTGGTACTAGATAAATGATGAACGTACCACTTGGTTTCACAAAAAAAAAGAAAATAAAACAATTTGTAGCAACACTCATGCCCTGCTTTGGCGACTGCTGCAAATGCAGCATTTCGATTTTGTTACTAGCATTTTATTTGGTACTAGATAAATGATGAATGTACCACTTGGTTTCACAAAAAAAGAAAATAAAACAATTTGTAGCAACACTCATGCCCTGCTTTGGCGACTGCTGCAAATGCAGCATTTCGATTTTGTTACTAGCATTTTATTTGGTACTAGATAAATGATGAACGTACCACTTGGTTTCACAAAAAAAAGAAAATAAAACAATTTGTAGCAACACTCATGCCCTGCTTTGGCGACTGCTGCAAATGCAGCATTTCGATTTTGTTACTAGCATTTTATTTGGTACTAGATAAATGATGAACGTACCACTTGGTTTCACAAAAAAAAGAAAATAAAACAATTTGTAGCAACACTGATGCCCTGCTTTGGCGACTGCTGCAAATGCAACATTTCGATTTTGGTACTAGCATTTTATTTGGTACTATAAATGATGAACGTACCACTTGGTTCCACAAAAAAAGAAAATAAAACAATTTGTAGCAACACTGATGCCCTGCTTTGGCGACTGCTGCAAATGCAGCATTTCGATTTTGTTACTAGCATTTTATTTGGTACTAGATAAATGATGAACCTACCACTTGGTTTCACAAAAAAAGAAAATAAAACAATTTGTAGCAACACTGGTGCCCTGCTTTGGCGACTACTGCAAATGCAGCATTTCTATTTTGTTACTAGCATTTTATTTGGTACTAGATAAATGATGAACGTACCACTTGGTTTCATAAAAAAAGAAAATAAAACAATTTGTAGCAGCACTGATGCCCTGCTTTGGTGACTGCTGCAAATGCAACATTTCGATTTTGGTACTAGCATTTTATGTGGTACTAGATAAATGATGAACGTACCACTTGGTTTCACAAAAAAAAGAAAATAAAACAATTTGTAGCAACGTTGATGTCCTGCTTTGGCGACTGCTGCAAATGCAGCATTTCGATTTTGTTACTAGCATTTTATTTGGTACTAGATAAATGATGAACGTACCACTTGGTTTCAAAAAAAAGAAAATAAAACAATTTGTAGCAACGCTGATGCCCTGCTTTGGTGACTGCTGCAAATGCCACATTTCGATTTTGGTACTAGCATTTTATTTGGTTCTAGATAAATGATGAACGTACCACTTGGTTTCACAAAAAAAGAAAATAAGACAATTTGTAGCAACACTGATGCCCTGCTTTGGTGACTGCTGCAAATGCAACATTTCGATTTTGGTACTAACATTTTATTTGGTACTAGATAAATGATGAACGTACCACTTGGTTTCATAAAAAAAGAAAATAAAACAATTTGTAGCAACACCTATGCCCTGCTTTGGTGACTGCTGCAAATGCATCATTTCGATTTTGTTACTAGCATTTTATTTGGTACTAGATAAATGATGAACGTACCACTTGGTTTCACAAAAAAAGAAATTAAAACAATTTGTACCAGCGCTGATGCCCTGCTTTGGTGACTGCTGCAAATGCAACATATCGATTTTGGTACTAGCATTTTATGTGGTACTAGATAAATGATGAACGTACCATTTGGTTTCACAAAAAAAAGAAAATAAAACAATTTGTACCAACACTGATGCCCTGCTTTGGCGACTGCTGCAAATGCAGCATTTCGATTTTGTTACTAGCATTTTATTTGGTACTAGATAAATGATGAACGTACCACTTGGTTTCACAAAAAAAGAAAATAAAACAATTTGTAGCAACACTGATGCCCTGCTTTGGTGACTGCTGCAAATGCAGCATTTCGATTTTGTTACTAGCATTTTATTTGGTACTAGATAAATGATGAACGTACCACTTGGTTTCACAAAAAAAGAAAATAAAACAATTTGTAGCAACACTGATGCCCTGCTTTGGTGACTGCTGCAAATGCAACATTTCGATTTTGTTACTAGCATTTTATTTGGTACTAGATAAATGATGAACGTACCACTTGGTTTCACAAAAAAGAAAATAAAATAATTTGTAGTAACACTGATGCCCTGCTTTGGCGACTACTGCAAATGCAGCATTTCGATTTTGTTACTAGCATTTTATTTGGTACTAGATAAATGATGAATGTACGACTTGGTTTCACAAAAAAAAGAAAATAAAACAATTTGTAGCAGCACTGATGCCCTGCTTTGGTGACTGCTGCAAATGCAACATTTCGATTTTGTTACTAGCATTTTATTTGGTACTAGATAAATGATGAACGTACCACTTGGTTTCACAAAAAAAGAAAATAAAACAATTTGTAGCAACACGGATGCCCTGCTTTGGTGACTGCTGCAAATGCAACATTTCGATTTTGTTACTAGCATTTTATTTGGTACTAGATAAATGATGAATGTACCACTTGGTTTCACAAAAAAAGAAAATAAAACAATTTGTAGCAGCACTGATGCCCTACTTTGGTGACTGCTGCAAATGCAACATTTCGATTTTGGTACTAGCATTTTATTTGGTACTATAAATGATGAACGTACCACTTGGTTCCACAAAAAAAGAAAATAAAACAATTTGTAGCAACACTGATGCCCTGCTTTGGCGACTGCTGCAAATGCAGCATTTCGATTTTGTTACTAGCATTTTATTTGGTACTAGATAAATGATGAACCTACCACTTGGTTTCACAAAAAAAGAAAATAAAACAATTTGTAGCAACACTGGTGCCCTGCTTTGGCGACTACTGCAAATGCAGCATTTCTATTTTGTTACTAGCATTTTATTTGGTACTAGATAAATGATGAACGTACCACTTGGTTTCATAAAAAAAGAAAATAAAACAATTTGTAGCAGCACTGATGCCCTGCTTTGGTGACTGCTGCAAATGCAACATTTCGATTTTGGTACTAGCATTTTATGTGGTACTAGATAAATGATGAACGTACCACTTGGTTTCACAAAAAAAAGAAAATAAAACAATTTGTAGCAACATTGATGCCCTGCTTTGGCGACTGCTGCAAATGCAGCATTTCGATTTTGTTACTAGCATTTTATTTGGTACTAGATAAATGATGAACGTACCACTTGGTTTCAAAAAAAAGAAAATAAAACAATTTGTAGCAACGCTGATGCCCTGCTTTGGTGACTGCTGCAAATGCCACATTTCGATTTTGGTACTAGCATTTTATTTGGTTCTAGATAAATGATGAACGTACCACTTGGTTTCACAAAAAAAGAAAATAAGACAACTTGTAGCAACACTGATGCCCTGCTTTGGTGACTGCTGCAAATGCAACATTTCGATTTTGGTACTAGCATTTTATTTGGTACTAGATAAATGATGAACGTACCACTTGGTTTCACAAAAAAAGAAAATAAAACAATTTGTAGCAACACCTATGCCCTGCTTTGGTGACTGCTGCAAATGCATCATTTCGATTTTGTTACTAGCATTTTATTTGGTACTAGATAAATGATGAACGTACCACTTGGTTTCACAAAAAAAGAAATTAATACAATTTGTACCAGCGCTGATGCCCTGCTTTGGTGACTGCTGCAAATGCAACATATCGATTTTGGTACTAGCATTTTATGTGGTACTAGATAAATGATGAACGTACCATTTGGTTTCAAAAAAAAAAGAAAATAAAACAATTTGTACCAACACTGATGCCCTGCTTTGGCGACTGCTGCAAATGCAGCATTTCGATTTTGTTACTAGCATTTTATTTGGTACTAGATAAATGATGAACGTACCACTTGGTTTCACAAAAAAAGAAAATAAAACAATTTGTAGCAACACTGATGCCCTGCTTTGGTGACTGCTGCAAATGCAGCATTTCGATTTTGTTACTAGCATTTTATTTGGTACTAGATAAATGATGAACGTACCACTTGGTTTCACAAAAAAAGAAAATAAAACAATTTGTAGCAACACTGATGCCCTGCTTTGGCGACTGCTGCATATGCAGCATTTCGATTTTGTTACTAGCATTTTATTTGGTACTAGATAAATGATGAACGTACCACTTGGTTTCACAAAAAGAAAAAACAATTTGTAGCAGCACTGATGCCCTACTTTGGTGACTGCTGCAAATGCAACATTTCGATTTTGGTACTAGCATTTTATTTGGTACTATAAATGATGAACGTACCACTTGGTTCCACAAAAAAAGAAAATAAAACAATTTGTAGCAACACTGATGCCCTGCTTTGGCGACTGCTGCGAATGCAGCATTTCGATTTTGTTACTAGCATTTTATTTGGTACTAGATAAATGATGAACCTACCACTTGGTTTCACAAAAAAAGAAAATAAAACAATTTATAGCAACACTGGTGCCCTGCTTTGGCGACTACTGCAAATGCAGCATTTCGATTTTGTTACTAGCATTTTATTTGGTACTAGATAAATGATGAACGTACCACTTGGTTTAATAAAAAAAGAAAATAAAACAATTTGTAGCAGCACTGATGCCCTGCTTTGGTGACTGCTGCAAATGCAACATTTCGATTTTGGTACTAGCATTTTATGTGGTACTAGATAAATGATGAACGTACCACTTGGTTTCACAAAAAAAAGAAAATAAAACAATTTGTAGCAACATTGATGCCCTGCTTTGGCGACTGCTGCAAATGCAGCATTTCGATTTTGTTACTAGCATTTTATTTGGTACTAGATAAATGATGAACGTACCACTTGGTTTAAAAAAAAGAAAATAAAACAATTTGTAGCAACGCTGATGCCCTGCTTTGGTGACTGCTGCAAATGCCACATTTCGATTTTGGTACTAGCATTTTATTTGGTACTAGATAAATGATGAACCTACCACTTGGTTTCACAAAAAGAGAAAAATAAGACAATTTGTAGCAACACTGATGCCCTGCTTTGGTGACTGCTGCAAATGCTACATTTAGATTTTGTTACTAGCATTATATTTGGTACTAGATAAATGATGAACGTACCACTTGGTTTCACAAAAAAAGAAAATAAAACAATTTGTAGCAACACCTATGCCCTGCTTTGGTGACTGCTGCAAATGCAACATTTCGATTTTGTTACTAGCATTTTATTTGGTACTAGATAAATGATGAACGTACCACTTGGTTTCACAAAAAAAAGAAATTAAAACAATTTGTACCAGCGCTGATGCCCTGCTTTGGTGACTGCTGCAAATGCAACATATCGATTTTGGTACTAGCATTTTATGTGGTACTAGATAAATGATGAACGTACCACTGGGTTTCACAAAAAAAGAAAATAAAACAATTTGTAGCAACACTGATGCCCTGCTTTGGCGACTGCTGCAAATGCAACATTTCGATTTTGGTCCTAGCATTTTATTTGGTACTAGATAAATGATGAACGTACCACTTGGTTTCACAAAAAAAGAAAATAAAACAATTTGTAGGAACACTGATGCCCTGCTTTGGTGACTGCTGCAAATGCAACATTTCGATTTTGGTACTAGCATTTTATTTGGTACTAGATAAATGATGAACGTACCACTTGGTTTCACAAAAAAAGAAAATAAAACAATTTGTAGCAACACTGATGCCCTGCTTTGGTGACTGCTGCAAATGCAACATTTCGATTTTGGTACTAGCATTTTATTTGGTACTAGATAAATGATGAACGTACCACTTGGTTTCACAAAAAAAGAAAATAAAACAATTTGTAGCAACACTGATGCCCTGCTTTGGTGACTGCTGCAAATGCAACATTTCGATTTTGGTACTAGCATTTCATTTGGTACTAGATAAATGATGAACGTACCACTTGGTTTCACAAAAAAAGAAAATAAAACAATTTGTAGCAACACTGATGCCCTGCTTTGGCGACTGCTGCAAATGCAGCATTTCGATTTTGTTACTAGCATTTTATTTTCGACTAGATAAATGATGAACGTACCACTTGGTTTCACAAAAAAAAGAAAATAAAACAATTTGTAGCAACACTGATGCCCTGCTTTGGCGACTGCTGCAAATGCAGCATTTCGATTTTGTTACTAGCATTTTATTTGGTACTAGATAAATGATGAACGTACCACTTGGTTTCACAAAAAAAGAAAATAAAACAATTTGTAGCAGCACTCATGCCCTGCTTTGGCGACTGCTGCAAATGAAGCATTTCGATTTTGTTACTAGCATTTTATTTTCGACTAGATAAATGATGTACGTACCACTTGGTTTCACAAAAAAAAGAAAATAAAACAATTTGTAGCAACACTGATGCCCTGCTTTGTTGACTGCTGCAAATGCAGCATTTCGATTTTGTTACTAGCATTTTATTTGGTACTAGATAAATGATGAACGTACCACTTGGTTTCACAAAAAAAAAGAAAATAAAACAATCTGTAGCAACACTGATTTGGTACTAGATAAATGATGAACGTACCACTTGGTTTCAAAAAAAAAGAAAATAAAACAATTTGTAGCAACACTGATGCCCTGCTTTGGCGACTGCTGCAAATGCAGCATTTCGATTTTGTTACTAGCATTTTATTTGGTACTAGATAAATGATGAACGTACCACTTGGTTTCACAAAAAAAGAAAATAAAACAATTATTTACAACACTGACGCCCTGCTTTGGTGACTGCTGCAAATGCAACATTTCAATTTTGGTACTAGCATTTTATTTGGTACTAGATAAATGATGAACGTACCACTTGGTTTCACAAAAAAAGAAAATAAAACAATTTGTAGCAACACTGATGCCCTGCTTTGGCGACTGCTGCAAATGCAGCATTTCGGTTCTGTTACTAGCATTTTATTTGGTACTAGATAAATGATGAACGTACCACTTGGTTTAAAAGAAAGAAAATAGAACAATTTGTAGCAACGCTGATGCCCTGCTTTGGTGACTGCTGCAAATGCCACATTTCGATTTTGGTACTAGTATTTTATTTGGTACTAGATAAATGATGAACGTACCACTTGGTTTCACAAAAAAAGAAAATAAGACAATTTGTAGCAACACTGATGCCCTGCTTTGGTGACTGCTGCAAATGCAACATTTAGATTTTGGTACTAGCATTTTATTTGGTACTAGATAAATGATGAACGTACCACTTGGTTTCACAAAAAAAGAAAATAAAACAATTTGTAGCAACACCTATGCCCTGCTTTGGTGACTGCTGCAAATGCAACATATCGATTTTGGTATTAGCATTTTATGTGGTACTAGATAAATGATGAACGTACCATTTGGTTTCACAAAAAAAAGAAAATAAAACAATTTGTACCAACACTGATGCCCTGCTTTGGCGACTGCTGCAAATGCAGCATTTCGATTTTGTTACTAGCATTTTATTTGGTACTAGATAAATGATGAACGTACCACTTGGTTTCACAAAAAAAGAAAATAAAACAATTTGTAGCAACACTGATGCCCTGCTATGGTGACTGCTGCAAATGCAGCATTTCGATTTTGTTACTAGCATTTTATTTTGTACTAGATAAATGATGAACGTACCACTTGGTTTCCCAAAAAAAGAAAATAAAACAATTTGTAGCAACACTGATGCCCTGCTTTGGTGACTGCTGTAAATGCAACATTTCGATTTTGGTACTAGCATTTTATTTGGTACTAGATAAATGATGAACCTACCACTTGGTTTCACAAAAAAAGAAAATAAAACAATTTGTAGCAACACTGATGCCCTGCTTTGGTGACTGCTGCAGATGCAAAATTTCGATTTTGTTGCTAGCATTTTATTTGGTACTAGATGAATGACGAACGTACCACTTGGTTTCACAAAAAAAGAAAATAAAACAATTTGTAGCAACACTGATGCCCTGCTTTGGTGACTGCTGCAAAGCAACATTTCGATTTTGGTACTAGCATTTTATTTGGTACTAGATAAATGATGAACGTACCACTTGGTTTCACAAAAAAGAAAATAAAACAATTTGTAGCAACACTGATGCCTTCCTTTGGTGACCGCTGCAACTACAACATTTCGATTTTGGTACTAGCATTTTATTTGGTACTAGGTAAATGATGAACGTACCACTTGGTTTCACAAAAAAAAAAATAAAACAATTTGTAGCAACACTGATGCCCTGCTTTGGCGACTGCTGCAAATGCAACATTTCGATTTTGGTACTAGCATTTTATTTGGTACTAGATAAATGATGAACGTACCACTTGGTTTCACAAAAAAAGAAAATAAAACAATTTGTAGGAACACTGATGCCCTGCTTTGGTGACTGCTGCAAATGCAACATTTCGATTTTGTTACTAGCATTTTATTTGGTACTAGATAAATGATGAACGTACCACTTGGTTTCACAAAAAGAGAAAATAAAACAATTTGTTACAACACTGATGCCCTGCTTTGGTGACTGCTGCAAATGCAACATTTCGATTTTGGTACTAGTATTTTATTTGGTACTAGATAAATGAGGAACGTACCACTTGGTTTCACAAAAAAAGAAAATAAAACAATTTGTAGCAACACTGATGCCCTGCTTTGGTGACTGCTGCTAATGCAACATTTCAATTTTGGTACTAGCATTTTATGTGGTACTAGATAAATGATGAACGTACCACTTGGTTTCACAAAAAAAGAAAATAAAACAATTTGTAGCAACACTGATGCCCTGCTTTGGCGACTGCTGCAAATGCAGCATTTCGGTTCTGTTACTAGCATTTTATTTGGTACTAGATAAATGATGAACGTACCACTTGGTTTCACAAAAAAAGAAAATAAAACAATTTGTAGCAACACTGATGCCCTGCTTTGGTGACTGCTGCAAATGCAACATTTCGATTTTGGTACTAGCATTTTATTTGGTACTAGAATAAATGCTAAAGGTACCACTTGATTTCACAAAAAAAGAAAATAAAACAATTTGTAGCAACACTGATGCCCTGCTTTGGTGACTGCTGCAAATGCAACATTTCGATTTTGTTACTAGCATTTTATTTGGTACTAGATAAATGATGAACGTACCACTTGGTTTCACAAAAAAAGAAAATAAAACAATTTTTAGCAACACTGATGCCCTGCTTTGGTGACTGCTGCAAATGCAACATTTCGATTTTGGTACTATCATTTTATTTGGTACTAGATAAATGATGACGTACCACTTGGTTTCACAAAAAAAGAAAATAAAACAATTTGTAGCAACACCGATGCCCTGCTTTGGTGACTGCTGCAAATGCAACCTTTTGATTTTGGTACTATCATTTTATTTGGTAATAGATAAATGATGAACGTAACACTTGGTTTCACAAAAAAAGAAAATAAAACAATTTTTAGCAACACTGATGCCCTGCCTTGGCAACTGCTGCAAATGCAGCATTTCGATTTTGTTACTAGCATTTTATTTGGTACTAGATAAATGATGAACGTACCACTTGGTTTCACAAAAAAAGAAAATAAAACAATTTGTAGCAACACTGATGCCCTGCTTTGGTGACTGCTGCAAATGCAACATTTCGATTTTGGTACCAACACCTAGTTGGTGGGGGCGCTTCCAGCCCCCCAAGCCCCCCCGCACGCGTAAGGCGTTACGCGCCATATTAGTTACGCGCCATTGTAGTTGTTTCCCTGTGTCCTACTTGTGAATCTAGATATATATATATATATATATATATATATATATATATATATATATATATATATATATATATATCTATATATATAAAAATAAGTTGTCTGTCTGTGGATCAGGTGACGTCATGTTTCTGTGTCGGCTGACGTCATGAAAATAGTTGTCAGGTGACGTCATGTTTCTGTGTCGGCTGACGTCATGAAATTAGTTGTCGTCATTTTTGCTTTGACGGTGATGTCATTCAAGTTATATAAGACATATGTTCACGTAGAAATCTATTAATGTTTAAGTTTACAATGACTGATGAAGATGCTCAAAGAGTCTATGCCAAAAAACTTGCTGCTGATAGTTCCTCGGCACGCTTTCTTTTCTGACTTTCTCTATCAGCAGCAAGTTTTTTGGCATAGACTCTTTGAGCATCTTCATCAGTCATTGTAAACTTAAACATTAATAGATTTCTACGTGAACATATGTCTTATATAACTTGAATGACGTCACCGTCAAAGCAAAAATGACGGCAACTAATTTCATGACTTAATTTCAGAACTTAATTTCTGTGTTGACTGACGTCATGAAATTAGTTGTCGTCATTTTTGTTTCGACGATGCTTAGTATATTGTAAAACACATTAATTTGGTTAATAATATACCATTTAAAACACCAAAATGAACATGCTGGAGTAGTCACTCGGTGAGAGAGGGTGTCAGAACGGAGAATGAAGGTCCCAGGTTCAAATCCTGGTTAGGCTAAAAAAGGTGAAAATCTAAAAACTAAAAAAAAAAACTGAAAAAACTAAAAAAGGCAAAAACTACAAAAAAAACTAAAAACTAATAAAAAAAAATTAAGAATAAAAATAAAAAAAAATAAAAAAGATAAAAACTAAAAAAAAAGTAAAAAGAAAAACTAAAAAAAACTTAAAAAGCTAAAAAAAGGTAAAAACCAATAAAAAACTGAAAAGAAAAAAAGGAATAAAACAAAAAAAAATTTCATCTAAAAAACTAAAAAAACTAAAAAAGGTAAAAACTAAAAGAACTAAGAAGAAAAAAAAACTAAAAAAAAGAAAAAAACTGAAAAATAAAGGAGAAAAAGAAAACTAAAAAAATATAAATAAAAATAAAGAAAACTAAAAAGATAAAAACTTCAAAAAAAAACTAAAAAGAAAAAAGAAAAAAACTAAAAAACCTAAAAAAAAGGTCAAAACCAATAAAAAAAACTAAAAGGAAAAAAAGGGAAAAAATTAAAAATTTATTTCATCATATACCAATTCAAAAACGACATAACTACAAAGGGGACGCCGGGGTGCACAGGGGGATATATAAATGACGATGGCGACTCAGGGAATGGTCGATTAGCAATCACCATCAACAAAGCTCAAGGGCAATCATTAGAATCATGAGGTATAGATCTGAATACGGATTGTTTTCCCATTGACCATTATATGTTGCATGTTCAAGAGTCGGTAAACCTGACAATCTATTTATATGCACAGACAATGGTACAGCAAAGAATGTTGTATATTCGCAAGTTTTACGTAGTTAAAAACATATATATATATATCTATCTATCTATATATATAAAAATAAGTTGTCTGTCTGTGGATGGGTCAGGTGACGTCACCTGAAAAAACTGGATCAGGTGACGTCAAAACTGAAAAAACTAAAAAAAGGCAAAAACTACAAAAAAAACTAAAAACTAATAAAAAAAAATAAAAAAGCTAAAAAACTAAAAAAACTAAAAAAAGGCAAAAACTACAAAAAAAACTAAAAACTAATAAAAAAGCTAAAAAACTAAAAAAACTAAAAAAAGGCAAAAACTACAAAAAAAACTAAAAACTAATAAAAAAAATAAAAAAGCTAAAAAACTAAAAAAACTAAAAAAACTAAAAAAAGATGAAAAACTAAAAAAACTAAAAACTAAAAAAAAACTAAAAAAAAGGAAAAAACTGAAAAATAAGCTAAAATAAAGGTAAAAACCAATAAAAAACTAAAAAAAACTGAAAAAACTAAAAAAAGGCAAAAACTACAAAAAAAAACTAAAAACTAATAAAAAAAGTAAAAAAGCTAAAAAACTAAAAAAACTAAAAAAACTAAAAAAAGGTAAAAAACTAAACAAAATAAAAAATAAAAAAAAATAAAAAAAAGGAAAAAACTGAAAAATAAGCTAAAATAAAGGTAAAAACCAATAAAAAACTAAAAAGAAAAAAAGGAAAAAACTAAAAAAAAATTTCATCTAAAAAACTAAAAAAAACTAAAAAAGGTAAAAACTAAAAGAAGACCAGGACATAAGTAAAAATAAAAAACTATCTATATATATAAAAATAAGTTGTCTGTGGATCTGTGGATCGTGGATCAGGTGACGTCACCTGAAAAAACTGGATCAGGTGACGTCAAAACTGAAAAAACTAAAAAAAGGCAAAAACTACAAAAAAACTAAAAACTAATAAAAAAAATAAAAAAGCTAAAAAACTAAAAGAACTAAAAAAAGGCAAAAACTACAAAAAAAAACTAAAAACTAATGAAAAAGCTAAAAAACTAAAAAAACTAAAAAAAAGGCAAAAACTACAAAAAAACTAAAAACTAATAAAAAAAATAAAAAAGCTAAAAAACTAAAAAAACTAAAAAAACTAAAAAAAGTAAAAAACTAAAAAAACTAAAAACTAAAAAAACTAAAAAAAAGGAAAAAACTGAAAAATAAGCTAAAATAAAGGTAAAAACCAATAAAAAACTAAAAAAAAAACTGAAAAAACTAAAAAAAGGCAAAAACTACAAAAAAACTAAAAACTAATAAAAAAAGTAAAAAAGCTAAAAAACTAAAAAAACTAAAAAAACTAAAAAAACTAAAAAATCTAAAAATCTAAATAAACTAAAAAAGAAAAAAAAAGGAAAAAAATAAAGGAGAAAAACAAAACTAAAAAACGAATGTATATACAGACCGGTACACCGGGATACAAATGACGACCGGGACACAGGGAATATAAATGACGACCGGGACACAGGGAAATCTAAATAAGCTAAAAAAGAAAAAAAAAGGAAAAAAATAAAGGAGAAAAACAAAACTAAAAAACGAATGTATATACAGACCGGGACACCGGGATACAAATGACGACCGGGACACAGGGAATATAAATGACGACCGGGACACAGGGACACAACTACAACGGGGACACCGGGGGAAACAGGGGGATGTAAATGACGACCGGGACACCGGGACAGGGAATGGTCGATTAGCAATCACCATCAACAAAGCTCAAGGGCAATCATTAGAATCATGAGGTATAGATCTGAATACAGATTGTTTTCCCATGGACCATTATATGTTGCATGTTCAAGAGTCGGTAAACCTGACAATCTATTTATATGCAAAGACAATGGGACAGCAAAGAATGTTGTATATTCGCAAGTTTTACGTAGTTAAAACCATATATATATATATATATATATATATATATATATATATATATATATATATATATATATATATATATATATATATATATATATATATATATATATATATATCTATCTATATTCACAGGTGGGACATAGGGACACAACTACAATGGCGCGTAACTATTATGGCGCGTAACGACTTACGCGCGCGGGGGGGCTTGGGGGGGTGCGAAGCGCCCCCACCAACTAGGTGTTGGGGTGGCGCGAAGCGCCACCCCAACAGCTAGTATATATATATATATATATGAATATATATATATATATGTATATATATATATATATATATATATATATATATATATATATATATATATATATTTATATATATTTAACTACGTAAAACTTGCGAATATACAACATTCTTTGCTGTCCCATTGTCTGTCCATATAAATAGATTGTCAGGTTTACCAACTCTTGAACATGCAACATAATAATTGTCCATGGGAAAACAATCCGTATTCAGATCTATGCAGCATTTTTCTAACGATTGCCCTTGAGCTTTGTTGATGGTGATTGCTAATCAAACATTCCCTGTGTCCCTGTCGTCATTTATATATCCCCCTGTGCCCCCGGCGTCCCCGCTATAGTTGTGTCCCTGTGTTCTGGTCGTTATTTATATTCCCTGTGTCCCGGTCGTCATTTGTGTCCCGGTATCCCAGTCTGTAATTTCTCTTTGAGTGTCCCGGTCGTCATTTATATTCCCTGCGTCCCTGTCGTCATTTCTGTTACGGTGTCCCAGTCTGTAGCGTCATCTTATAATGACGTCATATACAAAGCCTTATATACTTATAATGACGTCAAATATGAACCCACAAACAAACAAACATGCATATACACAACTTATTCTTACATATCTAGATACAGTTTCTTATTTAGTTATTTTTTTCTTTTTTAGTTTTTTCTTTTCTTAGTTTTTCTTTGTTTTAGTTTCTTCTTTTTATTGATTTGTTTTCTTCAATTTGTCAATGTTCATTCTAACATTGACACTTGGAAAAATCTTTACGTGCCAAGCATGCTAAAGCTCCAACAATTTATAATAAACCTCAAAATTTTGGGTATTTGTTTTAAGGTTTTCGAATTACTTTAATCTATTGTCAAAATATATTGAAATATTTGTGCAATTCCTAGTTTTTTTTAGTTTTTTCTCTTTTTTAGTTTTTTAGCTTTTATTTTTTTTTCAGTTTTTTTCTTTTTAGTTTTTTTTTAGTTTTTAACCTTTTTTTCTTTTTTCAGTTTTCTTTTTCTTCTTTATTTTTCAGCATCACTATGAAATACATATCGCCGAACTTTTGTTTTTTTTAACTAAAATCTGGTAGGCATTGATGACCTTATCCAAGTCAAAATCCCAAACCCAATCATCATCGCTATCATTTTCAGTTTTGATACGTTTTGACTCTCGCTGTCCAGGTGGATTTTCATCTAACTGCGCGGTTTTGCGTTCTTTAACCGCAAGCCTTTTGGCATTAACCCTTTGAGCAGACTCCTCGGCTGTTTCTTCTGCCATTGTAGGATTTATACTAAAATTTCTCTTTGAATTAACTATTTTAGCATATTCCTCGGCTGTTTCTTCTGTCATTTTAAGATCTATACTAAAAATTCCTCTTCACGTGCCAAGCTTGCTAAAGCTCAACAATTTATAATAAACCTCAAAATTTAAGTATCTGTTTTAAGGTTTTCGAATTACTGTAATCTATTGTCAAAATATTTCGAAATATCTAAGCAATTCCCAGTTTTTTCATTTTAGTTTGTTTTCTTTTTCTTCTTTATTTTTTAGACGTCATATGCAAACCCTCAACACAAAAATACATACAACTTATTTTTATATATATAGAAGATATAATCTGGCATAAAAGACATAGTGTAACAGACATAACCCACAGACAACTTATTTTTATATATATAGACTAGGAAAATGATGAACGTACCACTTGGTTTCACAAAAAAAGAAAATAAAACAATCTGTAGCAACACTGATGCCCTGCTTTGGCGACTGCTGCAAATGCAACATTTCGATTTTGGTACTAGCATTTTATTTGGTACTAGATAAATGATGAACGTACCACTTGGTTTCACAAAAAAAGAAAATAAAACAATCTGTAGCAACACTGATGCCCTGCTTTGGCGACTGCTGCAAATGCAACATTTCGATTTTGTTACTAGCATTTTATTTGGTACTAGATAAATGATGAACGTACCACTTGGTTTCACAAAAAAAGAAAATAAAACAATCTGTAGCAACACTGATGCCCTGCTTTGGCGACTGCTGCAAATGCAACATTTCGATTTTGGTACTAGCATTTTATTTGGTACTAGATAAATGATGAACGTACCACTTGGTTTCACAAAAAAAGAAAATAAAACAATCTGTAGCAACACTGATGCCCTGCTTTGGCGTCTGCTGCAAATGCAACATTTCGATTTTGGTACTAGTATTTTATTTGGTACTAGATAAATGATGAACGTACCACTTGGTTTCATAAGAAAAAAGAAAATAAAACAATCTGTAGCAACACTGATGCCCTGCTTTGGCGACTGCTGCAAATGCAACATTTTGATTTTGGTACTAGCATTTTATTTACTTTATTTTCTATTAATTCAAAATACAATGAACCCAAGGAAAAGAATCACTAATATTACAAAGAATGTTGGTAACTATTTTCAGCATTTCACAATTCCGTACTTTTTTTTACAATAACTAAACATAGACAGAATACTTCCTAAGATTCGAACGAGTTTTTTAGTATCTAGTACAGATGAAATTTTCCTTTACCAACTGTAATATTTAACCTTACCCCCAAAGAAAACTTCCTTTGCTTTGAGTTACATGTTCTCGTTAATCCTAGATCAGGCCGGAAAAGTTGTCTTATTTACTTTTCCGACTTTCAAAATATGTACGTTAAATCCCACATCAGAATCACAAGGCAGTCCAAGAGTAAGTACATAGACCTTCTTCTTAATTTAATAGTATAGTCAGCCACTTTTTTAACATTACATGACTAAAGTATCTATTGACTTGATAAAATTTTTATTAATGAGTCTGAATCTAAAATAGTTTTTTTCTAGGCTCTTATCAATGACAGTCCAGTTTACTCACATCGAGGTCTAAGCATGGATACCTCAAGGAACTACCTTCCTCTACCAGCTCTGAAAAGAATAATAGATGGACTTTCTTACAACAAGTTGAACGTTTTCCACTGGCACATCACAGATACAAACGCTTATCCTTTGGTTTCAAGTCGAGTTCCGCAGCTGACTTTGTACGGTGCATATACCTCTAGCCATGTTTACTCTCCAGACGACATAAGGGTAATTAAATTTTCCACCACCAAAACGCATTTGATCCAAAAATATTCCACAAGTTGGATTTAACATGGTGCCTCTTTTACGATTTCTTCGAGAATCATTCCATTACTAAACAAGATAAATCATACTTAAAACTAGATAAATTAACAAAATATCAATCATAAAGGCAAGGTCCGTTTTTTTCAAAATCGATGGAAAACAAGTCTGTTATATTTTCCAATGAAAATATACCAAACAAGTATTTTTCAAAATCTTTCGTGGGGACAAATAATCTATCCCCCTCCCCCAATCGACAACACTGAGCCCATTGGGTTTATTCGGTGTTAAAGAACTACTAGAGGTTAGGTAGAGGTAGTAATTAAAGGTTTTCAGAAGTAAGGCGAGGAAAAAGTATGCTACGTGCTTCTTATGCATCATATACTTTAATACTGTAAAATATATCTAAATATAATATATTGTAATATATTAATTATACATATATAATAAATATATTTTAAAATATAATCATTTGATACGTCCTATAGGTCTTGGGGTGGAGGGATTTCTAGTCAAATATTAAAAGTTTCTTTAGAAAAAATTACTAATATCAATTGCAATTTCTTTTTTAGTTTTGCAAATACAGATAAAAGGAGGGCATTTAAAGTAACTTTTGTTTCTAAACTTTTAATAGTTTTTATTAGATATAACGATCAATGTATTCGGTAACTGACATAGGATAAGCTTGAATAAGTACATGGATCATTTTTCTAAATTTTTTATAAATATACTATTAGCAGAGATTTGTAATTTACTAGGTTGCAGTTACCTCTGCAACCATGATAGTAATCAATTCTCTGGCCAGCGCATCCCCTCTCGTTGTTCCTCATATCAAACAGTTCGTGGTAACGAACTGTAGTAAGGAGCCACCCGGCTCAATAGTAACCAAAACTCTAAAAAATGGAATTTTGATACCAATACCTACATCAAAAGAATCGCATTTTAATGCTGATGTTAAATATATAAGTTTCATCAAGTTTAGTCTTACCCATTAAAAGTTACGAGCCTGAGAAAATTTGCGTTATTTTAGAAAATAGGGGGAAACGCCCCTTAGAAGTCATAGAATCTTGACGAAAATCACACCATCAGATTCAACGTATCAGAGAACCCTACTGTAGAAGTTTCAAGCTCCTATCTACAAAAATGTGGAATTTTGTATTTTTTGCCAGAAGGCAGATCACGGATGCGTGTTTATTTGTTTTTTTTTGTTTTGTTTTTTTCCCCAGGGGTGATCGTATCGACCCCGTTGTCCTAGAATGTTGCAAGAGGGCTCATTCTAACGGAAATGAAAAGTTCTAGTGCCCTTTTTAAGTGACCAAAAAAATTGGAGGGCACCCAGGCCCCCTCCCACGCTAATTATTTTACCAAAGTCAACGGATCAAAATTCTGAGATAGCCATTTTATTCAGCGTAGTCGAAAAACCTTATAACTATGTCTTTGGGGACGACTTACTCCCCCACAGTCCCCGTGGGAGGGGCAACAAGTTACAAACTTTGACCAGTGCTTACATATAGTAATGGTTATTGGGAAGTGTACAGGCGTTTTCAGAAGGATTTTTTTGGTTGGGGGAGGGGTTGAGAAGAGGGGGATATGCTGGGGAAACTTTCCATCGATAATTTGTCGTGGGGGAAGAAAATCTCCATGAAGGGAGTGCAGGATTTACTAGCATTATTTAAGAAAAAACAATGAAAAAATTAATATGAAAAAGTTCTTTCAGCTGGAAGTAAGGAGCAGCATTAAAACTTAAAACAAACAGAAATTATTACCCATTTGAGGGGTTCACCTCCTCCTAATACCTCGCTCTTTACGCTAAAGTATTTTTAGCAATTTCAACTATTTATTCTACGGCTTTTGTGATTCTGGGGTCATTCTTAATGAATTGGGACAAAATTTAAGCTTTAGTTTAAAGAGCGAGGATCTGACAAGGGGGCGAACCCCCTCATATATGTAATAAAAATATGAGAATACAAAAGTTCTTTACGTAAGCTAATTTATAAGTTACGTAAATCTTTTACTAATAAAAATATTCGTAAAAAATTAAAAATTCTAGTTGCCTTTTTAATTAACCAAAAAATCGGAGGGCAACTAGGCTTCCTCCCCCGCTCTTTTTTTCTCAAAATCATTCGATCAAAATTATGTGAAAGCCATTTAGCCAAAAAAAAAAAAAATGCAAATTTTGTTTTAATTATTCCTCTGCGGAGAGCCAAAATCAAAATATGCATTGATTCAAAAACGTATGAAATAAAAAAAAACAAGTTTTTTTAACTGAAAGTAAGGAGCGACATTAAAGCTTAAAACGACCAGAAATTACTTCGTATATGAAAGAGGCTGCTTCCTCATCAACGCCCCGCTCTTTACGCTAAAGTTTTTTACTGTTTTAAAAAGAAGAATTGAGAGAAAGAGTCAAACTTTAGCGTAAAGAGCGGGGCGTTGATGAGGAAGCGGCCTCTTTCATATACGAAGTAATTTCTGGTCGTTTTAAGTTTTAATGTCGCTCCTTACTTTCAGTTAAAAAAACTTATTTTTTTTATTTCATATAACCAAGGAACTATCTAAAAAATAAGATATAGCACTACACAATTAAATCTAACATCTGATATATTTTAGCAGGCATATTTATACATATTTATATAATTTTACTAACAACAAATTGAAAACACCTTTTGATTCCTTTTTTTATGCTATTTTCATATTCAATAGTCTTTTCAAGGGCAAATTTTATTTATAGGCAAAGCCTTATCCATGGCCTAGGGGACAGGGGTTTGAACCCCCTCCTCGCTCCCCAAACTTCTGTCTGACTTGTCTAAACGTAACACAAATGCATATGAAAAAATTTTTATGCGTTTTAAATTTTTTTTGTACAAAAGGAAATCCAGGATTTTTTGAGTATTTTTAAGAGGGAGTAGGAGGAATTGTGAAGGGTTCATTCGGCTAAGACATTATCCATTCATTAGCTATTCATTATGGGGGAGTGGGATTTTGGAAATAATTAAGGAAAACATTTGAGTACGTTCTCTACATCTTCTCAGTTTGACACGTAGGGAGATTTTTAAGGTGAGAATTGTAAATGGAGACAAACTTATCTGGAAGGAACTACCCGCTGAAGAATCTTATTTTATTTTTTCAGGATTTAGGGAAGGCGGATTTTTTGGTATTGCTTGAAAAACGATCAGAAATTAAACAAAAAACAAGTGCAAATGAAATTAAGGAGCAAGGTTAAAACTTAAAACGAATAGAAATTATTCCGTATATGAGAGGAGCTGCCCCCTCTTCAAAACCCTACTCTTTATGCTAAAGTTTGATTTTCTGTCCCAAATATTTAAGAACGACTCCTGAAATACAAGGGTCTTCTAATTAGAATAAGGAGCTTTATAAAGTAGTTATAACTTTAGCGTGAAGAGAGGAGCAATGAGGAGGGAGCAGTCACTTTCATATACGGAACAATTCATGCTCGTTTTAAATTTTAGTATTGCCCCTAACTTTAATTTGAAAAAATACTTGTTTCTAAATTAAATACAAAAATAAAGCCGAGGAAAATGTATGATACATGCTTCATACGTATAAAAATGCTTTTATACTTTGTAATATACTTCTATACACTTCACGACTATAAAATCCTTGATAATTGTTCATCTTTTTTTCATTTGGTAACCATATTCGTTTTTAAAAGTACTTATTTTTTCTAGATACAATAACTTTATTCAGTGGTATCAATTTAGGAGAGGATTATTTTATTCCCATGACCCACCCCCCTGAAGATTTTGAAAAGAATATTTTTGGTATTTTCATTGAATTGTTTTTTTTTGTACTCTCATTGAAAAATTAAAAATAGCTAAATCCCCCCCCTCTTCTTTACATTTTTATGAATCAATGTCAGTGCATTAATATACTGTCTGTGTCTCTCATTAACAAATTTGATAATTCCCAAGTTAAACATACTTAGGAAAGTATAAGGCAAACATATGCAAAAGACTGTGTACGTCTTCTAAAAGATTATAGCTGAATTATTGTGAAATATTTAAATTTTTTGGTTCCTTGTGCAGCATTGTTTTTTTTTATTCCAGCTAAAACTGATCTCTAGGTGGATAATTTATATGGCAAACTCGCATGTATAATATCCATCCCGGTATCTATGACCAGGGCCGTCACGCCCTAGCATTGGCGATGCCCCTCCAATGTTTTTGGTCACACGGTAAAAAAAAGTTGGTGAAATCGTGGAACTTCGTGCCACGATTTTTCCAACGCCACTAAAATTCTTTTTTTTGGTTCAGTAAACGCCACGAAAATACCGACATGCCATACACAGAAATTTCGAACTTGGTCGGTAAACTCAGCAGTTTTACCGACTCCCGCCGTGATTTTACAGATGCTGCCACAATTGTTCCTTGGGTTAAATAAACAGCATTAAAATTTTGAAATGATATATATCGAAATCTGAATCTCAGTTGGTAAATGGAGCGGTTTTACCGACTCTTGCACTAATTTTAGTAGTGTTTTCGATTAAGGAAAAGAATAGCCGATAAGGATCATTTATGAAATTCCATTTAGTAATTCTTATTTCTTTAATTTCTTATAAAGAAATTTGTCATCCAGGTATTTCTTCGGGACAAACCAGTTCTTTCAAGTGGAAAAGAATGACTAACATCTCAAAATGAAATATTTTCATTTGCATTATGGTAAATGTGCTAAATTGAAACATGGTAAATTTAATTGGGAAATTAAATTCAAATTTTGTAAATTGGTCAATAGAAACATGGTAAATTTGCTTCAGTAGCAAATTTAACTCCTTTACGGTATTGAAAGCTAAAAGAAACTTAGGCTTTTACATGATTTGAAAGTTGGTCACCCTATATTACATTTCCTTGTTAATGATGATTGAAACTCAACTTTTGATTGATGATTGAAGATCAACTTTCAAAAGAAGCTAAATGATTTTTAATCATGGATATAAGGAGGGAAGGGCGTTTAGAGCTTCAAACAGTAAATCCAATCTCCTAGGAGAAGATTAACCTTCAAAGGATAAGGAGAAGACAACTATTCTTACTAGGAATTAACCTTCAAATAGGGCCCAGTATGAACAGGAAGGTTTTGTAAGAGCATACGCTGGCTGGACCCCAGCCCTCCCCTCCAAATTGCAGTTCTTTTCAGAAGGGCCAAGAAACGGAGGTAAGGATTGTGTTAGGGACTTTAAAGTCTGGAGCAGCATATATATATATATATATATATATATATATATATATATATATATATATATATATATATATATATATATATACCCATAAAAAGCTATGTGCCTGAGAAAATTTGTGTTATTTTCGAAAAAAAGGGGAAACACCACCTAAAAGTCACAGAATCTTAATGAAAATCACACCATTAGATTCAGCGTATCAGAGAACCGTACTGTAGGGGTTTCAAGCTCCTATTTGCAAAAATGTGGAATTTTTTTGGCCAGAAGAAAGATCACGTGTTACGTGTTTACTTTTTTTTATTTCTTACTTTTCCCAGTGGTGATTGTATAAACCCAGTGGTCTTAGAATGTCACAATAGGGTTCATTTTAACGAAAATTAGAAGTTCTACTGCCCTTTTTATGGGACCCGAAAAATTGGAGGGCAATTAGGCCCCATCCCACTCTCAATTTTTCCCAATGTCGCCGGAACAAAATTTCGAGATAGCCTCTAAGAGGAGAAGCATTTATTTGGAGGAACAATTTGTGACAACATTTTTATCTGCTATTGATTGTATGCTAGTTTCACGGTCGAATTTCGAAACCTATCTTTTTAAATTAACTTGGTATTTACCAAGTGACTTATAGCGATCGCAATTTCTGTCGGTCTGTCTGTCTGTCCCGGTTTTGCTAGTTTGAGCGCTTCCAGATAAACTAGGACAATGAAATTTGGCAGGCGTACCAGGGACTAGGCCAAATTAAATTAGAAATAGTCTTTTTCCTGATTTGACTATCTGGGGGGAGGGTTGGGGGATGGTTAACTCGGAAAACTTAGAAAAATTAGGTATTTTTAACTTACGAACGGGTAATCGAATCTCAATGAAAATTGATTTTAGAAGGATATTTAATCTCAGAGCTCTTATTTTAAATCCCGAATGGATCCGGTTACATTGGGGAAAGTTGGAGGTGGAAACCTGAAATCTTGGAAAACGCTTAGAGTGAAGGCACCGGGAAAAAAATAGGTTGAAAAATGAGCACAATTCCAAGCTACGTGATTGACATAACCAGAACGGAACCGCTCTCGTTGGTGGATTTTGGGGTGGATTAATTCCGAAAAATTAGAAAAAACAAGGTATTTTAACTTATGAAGGAGTGATCAGATCTTAATGAAATTTGATAACTAGAAGGACCTTGTAACTCGGATCTCTTGTTTAAAATCCTGACCGGATCCAATGTCTTTGGAGGGAGTTGGGGGGGGTCGTTAATCTTGGAAAACGCTTAGAGTGGAAAGATAGGTGAAACTTGTTGGGAAGAATAATCACAAGTCCTAGATACTTGATTGACATAACTGAGCCGGATCCTCTCTCTTTAGGGGAGTTCGGGGGGGGGGACATAATTCGTTAATTCGGAAAATTAGAAAAAATGAGGTATTTTTAACTTGCGAACGGGTGATTGGATCCTAATGAAATTTGATATTTAGAAGGACCGTGTCTCAAAGCTCATATTTTAAATCCTGACCGGATTCGGTGACAATGGGGGAGTTGGAAGAGGAAACCGGAGATCTTGGAAAACGCTTAGAGTGGAGAGGTCGTGATGATATTTGGTGGGAAGAATAAGTCCTAGATACGTGATTGACATAGACAGACCGGATTGGCTCTCTTTTGTTGAGTTTGAGGGGGGGGGTTAATTCGAAAAAATAGAAAAAAAATGAGGTAGTTTGTAACTTACGAACGGTGATCAGATCTGAATGAAATTGAAATTTAGAAGGATCTTGTGCTACAAAGCTTTTATTTTAAATCCTGACCTGATCCGATGACATTGGGGGTAGTTAAAGGGGGAAACCGGAAATCTTGGAAAACGGGAAAATTGGGGTATTTTTATCTTACGAATGGGCGATCGGATATTAATGAAAATTGCTATACAGAAAGATCTTATCTCTCATGTGCTCCATTTTCAATTCGAATCGGATCCGGGGACATAGGGGGTTGGAGGGTGGAAACAGATATCTTGGAAACCGGCAATCTTAGAAAACTTTTAGAGTGGAGAGATCGGGAAAAACTTGATGGGAAGAATAAGCACAAGTTCTAGATACGAGATCGACATAACTGGACTGGATCTGCTCTCTTTGGAGAATTTCCAGTGCTTTGGTGAGTTCGGTGCTTCTGGACGTACTAGTAGGATAAGAATTGGTAGGCGTGTCAGGGACCTGCACAAATTGACTTGATAACAGTCGTTTCCCCGATTCGACCATCGGAGGGCTGGAGGGAGAGAAAAAATTGAAAAAATGAGGTATTTTTAACTTAGAAATGGGCGATTGGATCTTCATGAAATTTGATATTAAGAACAACCTCATGTCTCAGAGCTCTTATTTTAAATCTCGACTATGTCTGGTGATACTGCGGCGAGTTGGAGGGGGAAACGGAAAATTTTGGAAAACGCTTAGAGTGGAGAGATCGGGATGAAACTTGGTGGGAAGAATAACCACAAATCCTACATATGTGATTGACATAATCGGACTGAATCCGCTCTCTTTGGAGGGGTTTGGGGGGATGCTAATTCGGAAATATTAGAAAAATTGAGGTATTTTTAACTTACGAACGTGTAACTGGATCTTAGTGAAATTTGATATTTAGAAGGTACTCATGTCTCAAAGCTCTTAATTGGAGAGATCGGGATTCAACTTGGTGGGTAGAATAAGCAAATGTTGTAGATATGTGATTGACGTCACCGGACTGGATCGGCTCTCTTTGCGGGAGCTAGGGGGATCAGTGCTTTGGCAAGTTCGGTGCTTCTGAACGTGCTAGGACGATGAAAATTGGTAGGTGAGTCAGGGACCTGCACAAATTGACATGATAAAGTCGTTTTCTCCGATTCGACTATTTAGGGGGTGGAAGGGAGAGCAAAATTTAGAAAAAATGAGGTATTTTTAACATACGAGTGGGTAATCAGATCTTAATGAATTCTGATATTTAGAAGGAACTCCTGTCTCAGAGCTTATTTTAAATCCCGACCGTCATTAAGCCTCTGATTTTTCTTTTAAATTAATCTATTGAAACTTAAAATTTTGCTTGAGCTCATACCATATGACTTCTTGGCTCTTAACTCTTCTGACCGTCACAAGTGCCATATGAGCTCTTAGCTCTTGTTTATTTTTAGACTTGCTAATTCAAATAGCCAAAGAACAAATTCTAATATGGAAACAGTTCTCTGTCAACAACGGCTTAATTTAATAACGGATCCTGAAAGAACATTTTCCTGCTTGTCTACATTTTTTGCCCATTTGAGGATGCTTAATTGTCCTTGTTTGCTTGAGTAACGATGCGAGGGATTGTAGAGACTATAATCATCATTAAAAGCGTCTTGTCAGTTTGCGGTAACATGGCAATTTTCTCTAACCCGAACGACATTAAATTACTAAAATCTATTTCTTTATTTATGTAAGACATTCCCTTCTGAAAAAGATTAATTCAAGCAAATAAGTCCTTTATGTATATTTTAAGTTGAAGCTAGCAATAGAGATGCTAAAATTGTTAGTATTCACATTTACGCAGCAAATACAAGTAGAAATGAAAATAGCTGCTATAAAAAGATGAAATGTAACTTTTTGCAGAAAATTAAATTTTTAATCTAAACAGTTACAACATTCTTTTGAATATTTTCTTAATTGTTAAATAAGAATGAAGAGAAAACAAAGCCAGAATTTTCTTTTAATTTGGAAGCTATTGCAAAGACCAGCAACTTAATGAACGTGAAAGTGACAGGAACCACTAAGCAAGAAATTGGTAATCTGCACTCACATTGTTTGTCCTAGAAATAATCACAGAGAAGAAATATTATTGAACTAGGTCTATATTTAACAAGAATTCTAATTTTAGGAGTTGGTAAGATACGCTCAGGCGAGGGGAGTAAGAGTTCTCCCAGAATTCGACGCGCCTTCTCATGTTGGTAATGGATGGCAATGGGGACCAAACTATAACCTAGGAAATATGGTGCTATGTGCAAATAAGGAGCCTTGGCAAGTAAGATTGAATTAAAATATTTATATTTTTGTAATGTATCGCAATGTGGACCAAACCATAACCTGGTATATACGGTGCTTGGTGCAAATAAGAAGCCTTGGCAAGTATGATCGACTTAAAATGTTTATATAATGGTAATGGACGGCAATGGGGACCAAAATATAACCTAGGAAATATGGTGTTATGTGCTGATAAAGAGCTTTGGCAAGTAAGATCGAATTAAAATGTTAATATGTTGGTAATGGATGGCAATAGGGAACAAACTATAACCTAGGAGATATGGTGCTATCTGCAAATAAGGAGCCTTGGCAAGTGAGGTCGAATTGAAATGTTTATATTTTGGTAATGGATGGCAATTGGGACCAAACTATAAACTAGTAAATATGGTATTATGTGCAGATAAGGAGGGCTTGGTAAGTAAGATCAAATTGTAATGTTTATATGTTAGTAATGGATGGCAATGGGGACCAAGCTTTAACCTAGGAAAATTGGTGCCATGTGCAAATAAGGTTGGCTTGGCAGGTAAGATCGAATTAAAATGTTTATATTTTGGTAATTGATGGAAATGGGACCAAACTATAACTAAGAAAATATGGTGCTATGTGCAAATAAGGAGCCTTGGCAATTAAGATCGAATTAAAATGTTTATATGTTAGTAAAGGATGGCAATTGGGAACAAAATATAACCTAGGAAATATGGTGTTATGCGTAGATAAGGAGCCTTGGCAAGAAAGATCGAATTTAAATGTTTATATTTTGGTAATAGATGGCAATGAGGACCAAACTATAACATAAGAAATATGATGTTATATGCAAATAAGGAGCCTTGGCAAGTAAGATCGAATTAAAATGTTTATATGTTGGTAATGGATGGCAATGGGGACCAAACTATAACGCAGGAAATATGGTGCTATGTGCAAATAAGGCCCCTGGGCAAGTAAAATCGAATTAAAATGTTTATATGTTGGTAATGGATGGCAATGGGGACCAAACTATAACCTAGGAAATATGGTGCTATTTGCAAATAAGGAGCTTTGGCGAGAAAGATCGAATTAAATTGTTTATATTTTGGTAATGGATGGCAATGGGGACCAGACAATAACCTCGGAACTTTTGTGCTATGTGAAAATAAGGAGCCTTGGCAGGTAGCCTAAGATCAAATTAAAATATTTGTATGTTGGTAATGGATGTCAATGGGGACCAAACTATAGCCTAGGAAATATTGTGCTATGTGCTAATATTTACAGGGGGTGGACTAAACGATATATTTCACTGCATAGTATTTTTGGAGCTGAAAAATGTAATGTTCAAAGTTCATTTATATTCATTTGTTAGCATTACTCAACAGTAGGTATAGATACATCTTGTAACCTCTGCTACATATTTATCTCGTGACTAGAAAAGGGAGGCATTTTGTAGATAAGCAAAAAATAATGGTAGCATCTTGACAAAAATAGCAACACCATACATAGACCTTTTTTCATGATACCTCTATAAAAAAAAAAAATAAATAAATAAAAAAAATCGCATCCACGTTGTGGAGCAGAAAATCTCTAGACTAAGTCGAGATTCAATGTTACAACACTTTAAAATACTGAATCTGAGAGAAATAGAGTTGTGGTAGTGCCTGTATCCTCTACTTTTTTCGCTTCTAAGAAGCCAAAGTTAGTTTCAAAATCTTGGTGTCCATTCAAAAAGATTCAGTAGGGAGATTTAATTTTCCAAATATAAGGAGGGAGCAAATTTGCTGTTTCTACAAATGAAAAGACAAAATCGGTATTTTCGATGAATATACCCCCAAAAGAGGTCATTTTAACAATATAGGGGAGGGGAAATCAAGGGGGTCACACACACCCCCGCAACTGGCACCAATGTCTAAAGTATTGGTAAAGAGTGAGAGAGAAAGAGAGTCATCATTTAACCTACCGTGTTTTTATTATCATAATGATTTAAGCTAGAATATAGAGCTTACCAGCTTTATAAATAAGTAACAACAATAATAAGCATTATACAATGCAAACTACTACACCTACTAACAACTCACTGTAGCAACAAACCGCCTGAGCCCACACAGTTACGCGCGCTCCTCCTCTATCCCTATTTATTCATGGCCTCTCTCTTTATACCCTCCTATGAAGTTTCAACTTCCCTTAAATCTTTCCTTGTGACTTCCTCTTTGGCCGTTAGGGGATGACCTACTTTTTGTTTGTCCCTAGATGGCTGGCCGAGAGGAACGATCTTTAACAATCTATCCTCCTTCAACCGCAGAACGTGTCCTAGCCACCATAAGCTTTCCCTCATTATAGCACTAGAAAGCAGGATAGATCTATATATATTTTTTGAACAGGTTACTATCTGAAACAAGTAAGTCAGACAAGTACCTAAAAGAATGCGTAAACAGTTCCTCTGGAAAACATCTAATAAAATCCTCCACTGTCTTTCCGAATGCCCATATTTCAGAGCCATACTTGAACATTGTCATCTGTGTAGTTTCCAATATTCTAATCTGGGTTCGTAGCAAAGGCGGATCAAGAACAAAATCTTCGGGGAAGCCCAATGGGACAAGGGTACCAATGAGAAAAACTTGGAGGGGTCAATGTGACGAAGGTGCCAATAATTGACTAAATTGACAAACTTTTGCTAAAAAAGAGTGAAAAAAAGAGAAAAACTGGGAAAGCGGGACCAGGACGAAATCTGGGGGGAGGGGGTTATCCTCGCGCCCCATGTATCCATTAGTGGTAGACTTATCTTCCCATTCTAACAAAAAAAATTTCAGTTGTGAAAAAACTTCCTGGGCCTTGGCTATTCTATTTTAAACATCTTCACTGCATCCACCTTCTTAACTAATTAAATAAAAAAAACAAGTTTTTTCAACTGAAAGTAAGGAGTGACATCAAAACTTAAAACGCACAGAAATTACTTCGTATATGAAAGAGGCTGCTTCCTCATCAACGCCCCGCTCTTTACGCTAAAGTTTGACTATTTCTCTCAATTCTTCTTTCTAAAACAGTAAAAAACTTTAGCGTAAAGAGCGGGGCGTTGATGAGGAAGCAGCCTCTTTCAGTAATTTCTGTGCGTTTTAAGTTTTGATGTCACTCCTTACTTTCAGTTGAAAAAACTTGTTTTTTTTATTTAATTTCTGAACGTTTTTGAATCAATGCATGTTTTGATTTTGGCTCTCCGCAGAGGAATAATCAAAACGAAATTTGTATATTTTTTTTCTTTGGCTCAATGGCTTTCTCATAATTTTGATCGAATGATTTTGAGAAAAAAGAGCGGGGGACGAAGCCTAGTTGCCCCCCGATTTTTTGGTTAATTAAAAAGGCAACTAGAACTTTTAATTTTTTACAAATCATTTTATTGGTAAAAGATTTACGTAACTTATAAATTAGCTTACGTAAAGAACTTTTGTATTCTCATGTTTTTATTAGATATATGAGGGGATTCGCCCCATCGTCAGTACCTCGCTCTTTACACTAAAGCTTAAATTTTATCCCAATTCATTAAGAATGACCCCCTGAATCACAAAAGCCGTAGAATAAGTAGTTGAAATTACCGAAAATACTTTAGCATAAAGAGCGAGGTATTAGAAGGAGGTGCGCCCCTCGAATGGGTAATAATTTCTGTTTGTTTTAAGTTTTATTGCTGTTCCTTACTTCCAGCTGAAAAAGCTTTTTCACTTTTATTTTTTCATTGTTTTTTTTTAAATAATGCTAGTAAATCCTGCTCTCCCTTCATGGAAATTTTCTTCTCCCATTTCAAATTCTCGAAGGAAAGTTCCCCCAGCATATCCCCCTCTTCTCAACCCCTCCCCCAAACCAAAAAAATCCTCCTGAAAACGCCTGTATACTTCCCAATAACCATTACTATATGTAAGCACAGGTCAAAGTTTGTAACTTGTTGCCCCTCTCACGGGGACTGTGGGGGAGTAAGTCGTCCCCAAAGACATAGTTATAAGGTTTTTCGACTACGCTGAATAAAATGGCTATCTCAGAATTTTGTTCCGTTGACTTTGGGAAAATAATTAGCGTGGGAGGGGGCCTAGGTGCCCTCCAATTTTTTTGGTCACTTAAAAAGGGCACTAGAACTTTTCATTCCCGTTAGAATGAGCCCTCTTGCAACATTCTAGGACAACTGGGTCGATGCGATCACCCCTGGGGGAAAAAAAACAAAAACAAAAAAACAAATAAACACGCATCCGTGATCTGCCTTCTGGCAAAAAATGCAAAATTCCACATTTTTGTAGATAGGAGCTCGAAACTTCTACAGTAGGGTTCTCTAATACGCTGAATCTGATGGTGTGATTTTCGTTAAGATTCTATGACTTTTAAGGGGCGTTTCCCCCTATTTTCTAAAATAGCGCAAATTTTCTCAGGCTCGTAACTTTTGATGGGTAAGACTAAACTTGATGAAACTTATATATTTAAAACCAGCATTAAAATGCGATTCTTTTGATGTAGCTATTGGTATCAAAATTCCATTTTTTAGAGTTTTGGTTACTATTGAGCCCTTACTACAGTTCGTTACCACGAACTGTTTGATAATACTACCTTGGTAATATAAGCTAACCACAGGATTGATCTTCTTGCTACTCAATATAACCTCTTTATCTTCACTTATTCCCAGTCTTAGTGACTTAGTCTTCTTAACACTTATTTTCAAACCTACTTCTGCAGCCTTGAGGTCTCAAAACCTCCAAAAAATTATTTGTTTTCCTAACATGAATTCATCACCCTAATCTAGGTCTAGATGAATTTAGTTTCCCATTTGATTCCATGCTTTCCCATTCTCTTTCTCGTGGTCCTGAGGACAAAGCTTTTCAAAATGACCCCTGTTGATGGGGATAGAACGCACTACTGCTTAACTGCAGACTCGATATGAAACCAAATATTAACCCATATTCCTACCTTACCCGCAGCACTGCTATACTCGCACATAGCAATAATCACTTTAAAAAATTTACCTGGTATAGACGTCATGTTTGTGTGTCGACTGACGTCATGTTTTCGACTGACGAAATTACAGACCGGGACATCGGGACACAAATGGCGACCGGGATACCGGCACATAGGGAATATAAATGACGACCGTGACACTCAAAGAGAAAGCGACCGGGACACAAGGAATGTTCGAGTAGCAATCACCATCAACAAAGCACCGGGACACAGGGAGTATAAATGACGACCAGGACATAAGTAAAAAAAAACTAAAAAAGGTAAAAACTACAAAAAAACTAAAAAGGAAAAAAAACTAAAAACTAATAAAAAAACTAAAAAAGCTAAAAAACTAAAAAAACTAAAAAAGAAAAAAAAAGAAAAAAAGGAAAAAAATGAAAAATAAAGGAGAAAAACAAAACTAAAAAAAATAAAAATAAAAAAACTAAACAGAAAAAAAACTAAAAAAAAACTAAAAAAAAAGTAAAAACCAAAAAAAAACTAAAAAGAAAAAAAGGGGAAAAATACAAAAATTTATTTCATTATATACCATTTCAAAAGCGAATGTATATACAGACCGGGACACCGGGATACAAATGACGACCGGGACACAGGGAATATAAATGACGACCGGGACACAGGGACACAACTATAACGGGGACGCCGGGGGGCACAGGGGGATATATAAATGACGACGGCAACACAGGGAATGGTCGATTAGCAATCACCATCAACAAAGCTCAAGGGCAATCATTAGAATCATTAGGTATAGATCTGAATACGGATTGTTTTCCCATGGCCCATTGTTACTAATTACTAGTTTCGGCGCAATGGTTCTCCTGTCCTCTTGTGTTTAATATTTTTCGAAGTCATTCCATTATTCATTCATTTCAATTTTTTGTTAATTAAACGAGGGCCTTTCCGAAGCCAAGAGCGGGGGGTTAGGGGGGCGGCAGCCCCCTCAACAAAAAACCTGTACAAAAGAGTCTTTAAAAGCGGGGGGTTTGGGCCCAACTGCCTCTCCTAATTCCTGTACGTTTTAAGGTTCGACTTTGGGACGCAGCCTCTTTAACTCTTTAAGAAAACGAAGTTTTTTTCATATTATTTCTGTATGTTTTTCTACAATCCATGGTGGATGTAATTTAATAATAATTTTCCATGTTTATTTTCTCGCTTTCTGTATCAATAAATTCAAACTGACAAAATTATCTAATTTTGATAATTTTAATAGTTTAGCAGCTTAATTAAAAATTTAGCAGCTTGTGGTTTTTACCCACCCGCCTCCGGTTTATGGGCCCAGCGTGCTTCTGCTGCGCCAAGCTGCTGTTATGCTTGTTATCAAACAAGTTATTACAATAGAAAATTTCAACAACGGCTTCAATTAGGAAATCAATTTAAATGGTTCTTTTAACTTGCTTCCATCAAGCCTTACCCCCGCTTCAGTATAAATTCCTGTGAACATTCCAGTATGTAATTCTGATCACATGTTTCAATGTTTGTTTTCTCCCTTTCTGTATCAATAAATTCAAACTGACAAAATTACCTAATTTTACAAATTTTAAAAAGTTAGCAGCTAGTGGTTTCGATCCACCGACCTCTGGGTTATGGGCCCAGCACGCTTCCGCTGCGCCAAGCTACTGTTAGTGTAAGAATTTTTCAAACAAGTGATGTTATTACAAGAGAAAATTTTACCTTCAATGGGGAAATGGGTTTTTCTAAGCTAGAAAATCGGGGGGTTAAGATTTTCCGACGAAACTTTCCAGGGCAATTACTCGGAGAATTCCACGTCGAATGAGCCTTTGTACACCCAGATCCGATGTCTGGGGTTGGGGTTGACGGGTCGAAATTTTTCGGCCAGATTTTCCCCATGAAGGAAAAGTCGGACGGGGATGAAATTTGGCAGGTTTCGTAGTTGGAGCTCGGGCTACGAAATGCATCCCTCCCCATCCCTCTGCAACCACTGGAGCCGAAGATCGCCTAACATTTTCGTGGTTCGCCTCTTTAAAGAGGCACGAGTGTGCCTCCTTGAAAACTGAGTTTGCATAGTTAGGTTATTCAAGATAAAATAAATACTATAGCCCCTCTTACCTCGGATTTCTTTCTGCTAGCCCAGAATTTATTGAAAAAACTCCTTTTCAAGCATAACTGTGGACAGTAACGGAAAGGTCGCAACTTACTAATAGACGTAACTGACACGATCCGACAAAAACTGATCCACCTAAAGGTCGTAACTACCACTTCCGACCTTTAGGTGGGACAAGGTTTTCACATAGGTCTTTTCAACGTTCTTAGTTGGGACCTTTCACTTTCATATTTACGTACTCTGGGCACAGAATATGAAAAAGAAAAAAAAACAGATAGGAAGCTGCTGTGGGCGAGAAGCGCCACCCCAACAGCTAGTCTTCTATATATATAAAAATAATTTGTCTATGTGTGTGTGGGTCTGTCGGGTGACGTCATGTTTGGGTGTTGACTGACGTCATGAAGTTAGTTGTCGTCATTTTTGTTATTACGGTGACGTCATTAAAGGTATTTAAGACATGCGTTCACGGAGAAATCTATTAATGTTTAACTATAAAATGACTGATGAACTTACAATGGCAACAGCCGAGGAAAATGCTCAGAGTCTATGCCAAAAAACTTGCTGCTGATAGAGAAAGTAAGAAAAGAAAGCGTGCCGAGGAATCAAAAGAACAGCAAGAAAACAGGCTTGACGCTGATAGAGGAAGAAAGAACAGAAAGCGTGCCGAGGAACTACCAGAGCAACGCGAAACCAGACTTGCTGCTAAAAGAGAAAGTGAAAAAAGAAGGCCCGTGTCTTCCGGCAAAAGTTGAAATCACTGATAAACTACATAGTAAAACTTGAAGTGTTTGGGTCAGTGCGATGCTGGATGTACTCAGTGGAATGGCAAAAACGAGGTTTGCCACATGCACATATACTAATATGGCTACATAAAAAAATTACTTCGAACGAAATTGATGATGTGATTTCCGCTGAAATACCTGATGAAAATGTCGATAAGGGGTTACATGATATTATTGTAAAAAATATGATACATGGACCTTGCGGTGCACTGAACGAAAATTCACCATGCATGGCCAAAGGAAGGTGCACAAAGCAATCCTAGACTTCTAGTATCCAACACAATTACTGGCAATGATGGTTACCCACAATATAGAAGAAGATCTACTGAAGATGGCGGTAAAACAGCAATAATAAAGAAGCGTAACGGTACCACCATCGAAGTAGATAACCAGTGGGTTGCTCCATATTCCCCATTATTGTCAAAAACATTTAATGCACACATAAACGTTGAATACTGTAACTCCGTAAAGGCAATCAAATACATATGTAAATACGTCAACAAAGGCAGTGACATGACAGTTTTTGGCTTGCAGCCCGAAATCAAAGATATCGACGAAATCGTACAATATCAGGCTGGAAGATACATAAGCAGTAATGAAGCTGTTTTGCAAATTCTTTCATTTCCGATACATGAACCTAGTCCAGCTGTTGTTTACTTAGCGGTACATTTACAGAATGGTCAACGTGTTTATTTCTCGGAAACCAACGTGCAACAAAGAGCCCTGAATCCACCGGATACAAAGTTAACAGCTTTCTTTTCGCTATGCAAAAATGATTCTTTTGCAAAAAAACTGCTGTATACTGAAGTGCCTTCGTATTACACGTGGAATACTAAAAATAAAGTATTTGATCGTCGAAAACAGGCTAAATCAGTCGAAAGCCAACCTACCATCTTCAAAGATACCACGATAGGAAGACTCTACACCGTTCACCCCAATCAACACGAATGCTTCTTTCTACGCCTGCTTTTGGTGAATGTACCCGGTCGGACATCCTTTGAGTATTTGAGAACTGTAAACGGTACTATACATGACACTTACCGTAGTGCATGCCAAGCTCTGAATTTATTGGAAAATGACCAACACTGGGATAACTGCATCAATGACGCGTGCGAAACGTCAACTCAAACTCAAATTCGTGCATTGTTTGGCATCATTTTAACAACTTGCTCTCCATCAGCTCCCACAGAGTTATGGAAAAAATATAAGTCAAAAATGTCCGAAGATATACTCCATCGAAAACAGTTAGAGACGTCAGATATGACTTTTTGATTTTACATCAGAAATTTATAACTAAACTTTAGTTATTATAGAAGATTTGTGCGTACGTATGGCAAACAAACCTCTTCAGGATTTGGGAATGCCTTCACCTAGCCGTATCGCTGCTGTTTCGACATGTGTAGAATTGGATTGTGACGATTGGGACACAGGGACAAAACTACAAAGGGGACGCCGGGGGGCACAGGGGTATATATAAATGACGATGGCGACACAGGGAATGGTCGATTAGCAATCACCATCAACAAAGCTCAAGGGCAATCATTAGAATCTTGAGGTATAGATCTGAATACGGATTGTTTTCCCATGGTCCATTATATGTTGCATGTTCAAGAGTCTGTAAACCTGACAATCTATTTATATGCACAGACAATGGGACAGCAAAGAATGTTGTATATTCGCAAGTTTTACGTAGTTAAAAACATATATATGTATATATATATATATATATATATATATATATATATATATATATATATATATATATATATATATATATATATATATATATATATATACTAGCTGTTGGGGTGGCGCTTCGCGCCACCCCAACACCTAGTTGGTGGGGTGCTTCGCGCCCCCCCAAGCCCCCCCGCGCGCGTGTCGTTACGCGCCATATTAGTTACGCGCCATTGTAGTTGTATCCCTGTGTCCCACCTGTGAATATAGATAGATTTATATATGTCTTTCAAACTACGTAAAAATTGCGAATATACAACATTCTTGGCTTTCCTATTGTCTGTGCATATACAAAGCCGTATGTACTAATAATGACGTCATATGCAAACGCTCTTTTTACACACAAACAAACATGCATACACACAACTCGTTTTTATATAGATAGATAGATAGATGGATACAATACAAATTAACTGCGTTAAACTTGCGAATATACAACATTCTTCGCTGTCCAACTGTCGCTGCATATAAATAGATTGTCAGGTTTACCGACCCTCGAACATGCAACGTACAATTGTCCATGGGAAAAACAATCAGTATTAAGATCTATACCAATTTTTCTAATGATTGACCTCGAGCTTTGTTAATGGTGATTGCAAATGCTAATCGAATTGGGAATTGCAATCTTTTAAATTGAAAAGGCAGATCTGTTGGAATCATGGGAATGCAAGGAATAAGAACAGCCTCACCCTCAAAAGGCCCTGTCAAGATTGTGGCCTCTATTAGGTTTTCCATTGCTTTTTTTACGGCAAGTCGCGTGCCATTGCAAAGCTTTGGTGGGTTGATTTTTCTTAAAAGTATTATTGGTACGCCTATTTTTAGTTGTAGCACGTGTGGTGGAAACCCTGAAGGATCTATGGAATTGAAAAATTCAGATGGATAATTAACCGCTTCATTTGGTTCCAAAACTGTGTCGACTGACTTGTAAAGGACTGCGTGGTCTCGAATCTTGGTCAAAACAATATTGTTGATTTCGTGGACGTCTATATTTTTGGGTGCGAGAATCGCTCTTTCACTTAGCCATTTATTATTTTTATAATTTTTTAGAATATTCGGAAATACTTTTTCAATCAATTCATTTTTGGACGTCACTAAATTACAGAAATCAGCAGGTAGTTGTATACGTCCTGAAATTGAGTCTACTGGGAGCTTTCCGTTTCCAATTGCCAGCAATTGATCTGAAAATGTTTGACGCACGCCTTCTTTTTTCACTTTCTCTTTTAGCAGCAAGTCTGCTTTCGCGTTGCTCTGGTGGTTCCTCGGAACGCTTTCTGTTCTTTCTTTCTCTATCAGCCTCAAGCCTGTTTCCTTGCTGTTCTTTTGATTCCTCGGCACGCTTTCTTTTCTGACTTTCTCTATCAGCAGCAAGTTTTTTGGCATAGACTCTTTGAGCATCTTCATCGGCTTTTGCCATATAAGTTCATCAGTCATTTTAAACTTAAACATTATTAGATTTCTACGTGAACATATATGTCTTAAATATCTTTAATGACGTCACCGTCATAGCAAAAATGACGACAACTAACTTCATGACGTCATTCGACACAGAAACATGACGTCACCTGACAGACACACAGACAGTATTAATGCTAAAGCCAAGGCTCAAACCTGGAGCCTCTCGGACCTAGAACCTGAAACATAACGCTTTACCAACTCACCTACTTCGGCTTGAATACATTCGTTTTGAGCAGCTTCCTCGGGTGTTGCCATTGTAGGTTCTTCAGTCATTTTACAATTAGAAGATTTCTCTTTCAACGGTCTTCTTGCAATTAAAAATTTGTCTTTGAACGATATTCTTAAATACCTGTGTCCTGGTCGTCATTTATATTCCCTGTGTCCCGGTCGTCATTTGTGTCCCGGTATCCCAGTCTGTAATTTCTCTTTGAGTGTCCCGGTCGTTATTTATATTCCCTCTGTCCCGGTTGTCATTTGTGTCCCGGTCTGTAATTTCTCTTTGAGTGTTTTTTCTTTTTAGTATTTTTTAGTTTTTTACATTTTTGCTTTTTTCAGTTTTCTTTTTCTTCTTTATTTTTCAGCTTCACTATGAAATACATATCGCCGAACCATTGTTTTTTTTAACTAAAATCTGGTAGGCATTGATGACCTTATCCAAGTCAAAATCCCAAACCCAATCATCATCGCTATCATTTTCAGTTTTGATATGTTTTGACTCTCGCTGTCCAGGTGGATCTTCATCTAACTGCGCGGTTTTACGTTCTTTAGCCTCAAGCCTGATTCCTTGCTGTTGTTTTGATTCCTCGGCACGCTTTCTTTTCTGACTTCCTCTATCAGCAGCAAGTTATTTGGCATAGACTCTTTGAGCATCTTCATCGGCTTTTGCCATTGTAAGTTCATCAGTCATTTTAAACTTAAACATTAATAGATTTCTACGTGAACATATATGTCTTAAATATCTTTAATGACGTCACCGTCAGAGCAAAAATGACGACAACTAACTTCATGGTCAGTCGACACAGAAACATGATGTCACCTGACAGACAGACACACAGACAGACAACTTATTTATATATATATATATATATATATATATATATATATATATATATATATATATATATATATATATATATATATATCACAGGTGGGACACAGGGACACAACTACAATGGTGCGTAACTAATATGGCGCGTAACGACTTATGCGCACGGGGGGGCTTGGGGGGGGGGGGCGAAGCGCCCCCTCCAATTAGGGTTTGGGGTGGTCCGAAGCGCCACCCCAACAGCTTGTATATATATATATATATATATATATATATATATATATATATATATATATATATATATATATATATATATATATATATATATATATATATATATATATATATATATATATATATATATATATATATATATATATATATATATATATATATATATATATATATATATATATATATATATATATATATATATATATATATATATATATATATATATATATATATACCATACATACATACATACATATAAATTGAAACGTCTCTATATATGGAATAAATGCGGTCGGTCAAGTTTTGGGTGTGTGGCTGATCTCAAACGTAAAACTAAAAGCGAATTTAAGCGTTAAGTGAGGTCGGCACTTTATCGCGGTATGGATTTCCCTGTGAGTGGAATGATTTGCGAAAAGTGATCAATTCTGACAAGTTAAATGATGATACTATGACAAGTAACTGCCTTCCACCTTCAGCTTGGTATAAACATTATTCATTATTCTCTATTCAGTGTATTCTCTATATACTCGCCTTCCTACCCTCCCCCCTCTTTAGTACAACGCTTTCGCAACGCCATATAGTGCCCATATGTTTTTCTTCCGTAATTAATGCTGTGAAAAAGTTTAAAATTGGATTTAATTTATAAGGATGGTATTTCTAAGATGCATATCCCGATTGATTGCGCCCCCCTTATATCTCATTTTTAGCTTCTTTTTCAAGTGTGTCTACGTACTTCAAGCGTACCCGAGTTTTCTGTGTTGGCACTGTTCTTCTAAAATTAGCAATGTTTTTGCGTATGTCCTACTACCTTTTCTGACTAGAAATATTAATGACGGTGAGAACCAATTTGGTTTTCGTCATGGGATGTGTGGTCACCACGCGCATAAGGTTCTGTTTTCTTTACTTGTTGATAATTCTTCCAAGGGAAGTCTTTGGATCTGGAAATGGTCACCTTGGTCTTTGGATCTGGAAATGGTAATGGTTTTTATATTTGCGCTTTGGATCTTTCGAAAGCATTTGATAGTGTGGTCCATAGTCAGCTCTTTTTTTCTCTCTGTATAATTCAGGAGTCCATCTCTCTGTTATAATGCTTAAATTTTGGTATTCAAATTTTTTTTCAATTAAGATCTACACCAGACACTATTATAAGGGTACAAAGAGGATTTAGGCAGGGTGGTGTTCTGTCCCCTATGCTTTTTAAGATTTGCATTTCCTGCGTGCTGGCTAATATATCAAGTACATACCTTTCTGGTCTTGTGGATGTTTCTTATCTTGCGTATGCTGAAGACTTGCTTCTGTTTAGCCATTCCAAAAAGGGTCTTTCTCAAATGGTCTCTATAGTTTCTGATGCTTTTTTCTGACACTGGCCTTTCACTTAATATAGATAAATGTGACTTTCTTCCCTATAACTGTACTGCTGCTGCTCCCCTTCACTGTAATAACTCCACTATCCCTCTTGTTTATTGTATTCGTTGGCTTGGTATCTCTATTACTAACAATCTTATGAGCTTAAGTCAGCGTACTGTTTGTGACATAAGTAAAAAGATCCAGATTAGCTGTGCAAAGATTGTTGCAAACATAGGGAAGTATAATAGACGTGCTCTAACCAAGCTTTATTTTACTTTCTGTGATCATTCTGTCCTTTATGCTTCAGGCCTTTTCCCCCTTCTTAAGAAAGGTAATTTAAAACGAATCCCGATAAATTATTTCAAATTTTGCAAATATCTTCTGTATCCTCCACCTTGAACAAAAAAAAACAGATTCTTATTTGCTAATTTTTAGTTCCTGATAGAACTTTAAAGTGAGAGATTCTGCACAAAATACTCTCCAGTACAGCTTCTATGCGCCTATCCTCTCACCACCGTCTTATCCGTTTTTTTTTCGATGATTTTGTGTGTTTATTTGTTTTTCTCTTAGTGTTTCCTTATATATTCTTACTCCGCCATATTTACTTTATGTATCGTACGGGTGATAAATAAATTAATTAATTAACACTGAAAAGTCTTCACCAAAGTTGATGTTCAATGATGTGGTGTAGAAGATTTGGAGTCCACAGAATAAACTACTTGAATTATAATCAAATTCTTAATGTAACGAATACGCTCTTTTACGCTTGCTTTTACAAAAAAAAAATTATATTTATTTAAACCTGACCCAATCTGGGTGCCTTGAAATGGATCAAAATGACCAAAAGTATACAGAATCTTTTCCATGTTTTTCTGGTGTTAAACTGCTTAGTTTTTCTCTTTAAGATGATGCTATCTAATTAATAAACCGATGATCAAAGTTTTTTTCTTAGAAATATTGTGTACAACCACCGTGTGGACAGCTAAACCCAGTAAATGAAAATATGTACAGAATTCTAGAGGAAGTTTATAAAGATTTCAATGATGTGTTTGATTCTGACATATTTCATATGGGTGGTGATGAAGTGCTAATGGTATGCTGGAACGAGACACAGGAGATAATCAACTGGCTGGAAGAAAATGGCAAAAACAGGTAGGTCTGGTCTGAAGCCAATCGGCTAAGTTGATTCTAAAAAAACTATTTGAAGCTGATCCATTTGAATTTAAAAAGAAGAATGTAAGCTCTGCAGTTCTATAGATTATAGTTAGGCTTAATTTGTAATATGCTCTGTTGAAACTCTGTTCGGAGGTAGCCAATATATCCAAGTCTAGGCTGTATCCCTTCGTCTCCAATCGCAAAACCTAAAATACGGGTTGGTCCGGGGTGAGTCATCTAAACAGCAATGCGTGTAAGATTCCAATTTGGCTCTGAAATTACTAGTCGCTCTGTGTATTTACAGTGCATGATCAGGTTCTTTTATTGTTTTATGGCAACCATTATTTTTCGATAAAAATCCTTAATTATGATACTACTCACTAAAATAAGTATTTTGAAAAAATGAAAAATAGGCACTTATAAATATGCTTTTACAGGTATAGTTACTAAAACTACATTTATGGGAATTTTGAAAGAGAGACTGGAACCCCCTAGAAAATGGAGATGAATCATGATGCCCACAAACCTTTTTTGATGCCGAAGGTTCCAATTTCTGCAATTTAAACTAATCTTCTTTTTTTGTATTCTAATTTTTTTTCGAACACCTCGTTTTTTAGTCATTTAAAATTGAAAATTGTTTCTTCTAAAAAAACAGAAAAAAAAAGAAATGTGCTGTGAAGCTAAAGCCTTTGAGATATTTTTTTCTGCAAAACAGATTTTTACACACAGCCTGGATAGGGTAATTTGTCCTAGACTGGTATAAAGTTTTACAGTTGCTTTATGAAAAATATTTTTAAATGCAAGAAAAATAGCTATTTATCAACTGGAAGTTTTTTTTTTGTCACTAGCCTTTCCAGACATTGCAAATTAGCCTTTCTGCTAAATTATCCTTTCCAGGCTAATTTTGAAATTTAAAGACAGACTTTAAAGATAAATAAATATTTAGCGTAAAGATGGGGTGCTGCAAAAGGGGGAATACCGCTTAAGTACAGGGTAATTTTCATTTTTTTAGATTAAACGTCCTGGTATTTTTAATTAAACGTCCTGGGCTCTTCTAAATATAAAAGGGCTGCCAGCACTGTTCTCCCCCCTATTATCCACATTATTCTGTTATTCACATAATGTTCGCAATATTCACATAATTATCATGATTCACATTATTCATTAGCTGCCACTATTCACATAAATTTCTAATTTTGTATAAGATACATTCTGAGAAAAGTGCAAATCTAGTTTATATACTTTTCAAAACAAAATGGAATTTCCCTAAATAAAGTTTTTTTTAACATAGCTTTTATTCCCTCAGCAATCACACTGCACGCTTCATACTATATTTATTCATTTTTCCAAAGTAAGGGATCCAGGTGTTGAGTCTATGATCGTCTGAATGTTTATCTAGATCACATGAAGTACCTCTCGTCGAAATTTCAAAAATATGGGCCTAAAATCACCTTCTTAAGGCCTTATATATTTCCCCCTTTAAAAGAATACAACGGTATCCACGGTAATAGGTGGTAAGTAGCTATGTGATATTTTATAACCTTTAGTTTCACTAGACAAACAGTCTGGAATAACAGTACACTTTCTATATATTGCACGTATGTTTAAGGATAAGCGATAAATCGCTCCTCTCTGCTTGTGGGCTACACAAATAATTATTTTTTCAATAATTCTCAGAATTTTCGCCCCATAGTATTTTGGCCCTTTTCGAGACGAAATTACTAATTTGCATGACAGAATGCCGGAAATGGGTTCCTTACTCTCTTTGTCACTTTATCTCTTTATTACTTGAAAAGCATAATATGTTTTTGAATTATGGTTCCAACTTTTTTGACAATCTTGTCGTTCCAATGGTTTCGAGAAAAATTCAATAAGGTCACTCCTGACAAAAACAGCTAACGAGACGACAAAGACAACAATACAATGCGGGACTATCCTTCTCTTTAAAACTAAACAATATTCCATTTTTGTCAGTAGCAACTTTAGGATTCTAAATACATGTTGAATTTCCTTGTATAAATGTCAACACAATCACACGACTTATCGGAAATTTTGCTACTATTTTCTCAAATCATGTAAATTTTCACGTACAAAAAAGTTTGGACGAGCAAAATGAAAACTAATAAGTAAATAGTAGACTGTGTTGATGCTTAAACTGTAATCGAAGCTTAGTTTTTAAAAATTTCGTTTCTATTGACAAGGATTGTTTTTTGATTAATTTTTTTTACAACATATTGTTTTGATAAATGTGGTCCTTGAATGTCTTAGGAGGTGGGAGAGGGAATCCTAAAACATCCAAAATGAACCGTGGAGTCATTTTCATGGTTTCTAAGAAGAATTCATCCAATTAATATTTTCATAGGCGGCACCACTCCTTACTCTTCTGAGCAGGTAAGGGTAAGAACATGATATTTTAGATCACGATCAAAATAGTTCCGAAACAAGAGAAGTAGTGTCATGCAGGGCACATATAACAGGCTTAGTCCTAAAAATATCCCATCAAGAAAGGTAGACTAGGGAGATAATTTCTACCCATTCCCTTCGATACTTACCTGAAAGCACACTAAAAATTTTGGCGAAAATGCACTTTATGATGCTTAAGGCACCTTCATCCACGCACAGAAATATCCAGTGAACTTCCTCTTCAATAGCTGATACGTAACTACGCGTAATTTTATGAAGTATCTATTGAATAAACAATCTAACGAAGCTTAGAAATAGTTGGCTATATTAATGGCTCATTTTTTATTGGCTTCATGCACCTTTAGGAAAATTGTGGCACCCCAGGGCATAATAGCCACTGAGGCTGGGAAGATGAATATATAGTTTTTTGATAATTACGAATCGGCTGACTATCAAAGGAATTTAACTCTATTTTATTTTGGCAGAAATTGCTACTGTCCGCTGTAAAATGGTAAAAGCAATTATTTTACGGTGGCCTGGTATCGGTGGCTAAAAATTTTAATTGTGTTCGAATACTTCCTCTCCCTATATTATAGGGCTACTGGCTCAGAACCATCAAATTCAGAAAAAAAGCATACAAATAAACACGCATTCATGACCATCACTCCCCCACCCTAAAAAAAATACCAAATATCATATATTTTTCTTTACTGGGCCTTGAAATGTTTACTAACGCTTTCTAGTATGCTAAATTTTCTAATGTATTTCTCCTCCCAGATTACCTCCCTTCGTAAGGGTGTTTACCAATCTTTTTTAAATTAAGCCACTTTTCTGAGGTTTATATTTTTTTGTAAAAATCTTAAAACCTTGTAAATTCCATTTTTACAGTTACGGTTCCCGTTAGAATGAGCTCCTCGTTGCTTACAGTTCGCGCCACATTCGAACTTTATGGGTTAGCCAAAGCTTGTATTTATCTATTATTCTTATAAAAATGTAGCCCTTTAATTTTTTTCTAAATCATAAGATAAAGAACTATCCCTATGAAAAGATCCAGAACCATGCTTTCCCTCTCGTGCATAAGTCTAAAAGAGTTTCGCTATGGTGCTTCACTTTGGCACAGCGACAAAGCCCTGATAATGACATATGAGGAAAAAGCTCTACAGTCTAAATAGGGCTCATTTTTAACGCTGATGCCTAGGGCCTATAGACTTTGAGATTAGAACATAATTCATTTAATCGTAGAAAATACAAACTCTTATAAATATAAAAAATAAGTATAATCTAAGATCAACTTATTTTACGCACACAAACAAGGACACTACTTCTCAAAAAGCTCTTCTGGAAAATAAGGGTCTTTTTCTTTTTTCATCAATTCTTTACCCTGAATGATGTCCCTCAGACCAAATAGATCATCAAATTCGCCATGTTTAGTCTCATAGCTATCAAGAGGCACACCGAATGCATTTTCTAACAGTCGTGTTGGGGTGGGTACAACTCCCATATTGAAAGCAGTAGCTATACCCACAAGAAAACCCAGTATAGCTAAATACCATCCAGTAAACTCAGTGGGTATTAAGGGAATAATATTTCCAGCTTGTCTTTTAAAGACAGAATGAACTTCGGGTGATTTATGAATTGTCGCTACATCTTGAACGGGTATGTTAAAGGCAGCATCTATTACTGGTTCCATTCCTTCTCCTCTGCTATTCGTCAGAAATTCTGTTTTGTTCAGAATCCCTGTCATGGTCCTTGCCAGGTGAACATGCTGATTAAGGTTAGAGGTAAGAGGATAGTTTTCAGGAAATTCCCAGAGTAAATGGTTTCTATCATCGTTAGTAGTATCTTTTCCCGACACATAGGCTATATCTGTTACAGCATGTCGCAAATATGGATCTGAAATTAGAATGTGAATTTGTCTGAGAATATACGTAATGACAGAAATGTAAGAAAACATTTCAAAATGACGTGGTGCGAATAGGGGCTTAAAATTGGGCATCTGTACTGTAAATTGTGAATATTAAACATAGTATAAATGGTGGGCAAATCGTTTATCTTTCTTAGGATGTAAAATATATTCAAAAATGATAAAATACGTATTTTCTATACCCAATGCTCTCAGCTTTCCTTGGATTCTTGATTTTAAATCATGGAGTCCTTTCTGTATTTCTGATCGGTGCGATTCCTAAATTAGTTTAATACTTAGTTATTTGCTATTTGTAACGATAAACAATGTTTTATACTTAGTTACCCAACTAAAGTTCTTACGTAGTAGTGTTGTTTCTGTCACCCATGAAGCTCATATCTAATTGTGAAAATTCGGTAATGATTATGAAAATCTGCTTTCTAAACTGTTCATCATAGGGGAATAAGCAGGACTAATCGTGTTTAATCAGACCTTGTATTCTGGCTATAATTTACATTGCTGTCCTCCCCTTGAAAGCAGCTCTAGTAAGCAGTTTTGCAGTTATCTCAGAAGTGTATGGCGTCAGGTTTATACTGACGCTTTTAGACATGACAGTGACGATGTAAGTTCCCCAGTATTTAGTGAATTAGGAACTTTTTATAGTAAGATTCAGGATCCATTTGACTCCATTTTTTTTTGCTCTGCAAAAAATCGATCATGGTTGCAGCGGTAGTTGCAACCTAGTAAAGCGCGAGCGACAGCATATAGTAACACAAACAGTTGAAAAACACGTTTTGAATGAGATGACGCGAAATAATTGCCATCTGACATTGAATCAGGCATGGTAAATGATGTATCGGTTGAATTTAAAAGTAAAAGTTTATTGCAAAAACAAACATATGATGATTTCAAAAAAGAGCCTGAAATCCCACGGAAATGGTGTTGGATCGAAACAAAAAGCACGCCATTGGAATCAGCATGGTAGAAAACCTTATATAGGAAAATTACAGTCTGCAACCTTGAACAATAATGAAAATCGCTTTATTGTATGGGTAACATTGATAATCCCTTTTTTCCTTTTTTTTCTACCAGGCCTAGGGCGTCACCAGAACATTATAGAGAGATGTTTAATGGCTCATTCGAACAGAAATTAAATTTGCTAGTGCCCTCTTTAAGTGACCAAAAAATTAGAGGGCAGCTAGCCCCCTACCACAAATGGCCGCCTCCTCCCAAAGTCATCCAATCAAAATTCTGAACGTATCAATAGCGGGCTTAAGGGTATATGGTGTTTTTTTCAATCATGGTTTTGTACCTTCTATCATAGTTGCAGGAGTAGCTGCAATATGCAGCAGCCTAGTAAAGAGCAAATCATCACCAATAATAACCAAAAGTTAAAAACGCGTTTTGAAAGAAAACTACCAAATGAGAAAAAAATGCCATGTTACAATGATTCAGGAATGGTAACTATTATTTTGGTTAATCTCAAAAGTAAAAGTTTATTGCAAAAACAAATTTATGGTGGTATGAAAAAAGAGCCTAAAACCCCTCAAAAATCCCGTCAGACCAAAATCAAAACTTTACCATAGGAATGAATATGGTCAAAAAACTTGTGTATGGTAATTAGAGTCCCCCACTTTGAACAACAAGGAAAGCCATTTTTTCCATTGGTTCCACTGATGTCCCATTTACTTGTACCACAGCTAGTGGGTTATAAATGACCAAAAATAATGGAGGGCAGCTAGTACCTCTCTTTAAAAGGCCCCCTTCCCCTAAAATCGTCCAACCAAAATTTTGAGATAGCCATTTTTTAGCATAGTTGAAAGATCCACTAACTATACTTTTGGTGATGACTTGACCGTCCATAGTCTCTAGAAAGGGGCTATAGTTTACGCAATTATGGTCCCACAAAACCCAATAAATAAAATTAAATCAATAGAGTTCGTAGTTTGGTCGGTAGAGGATGGACTTCGAGTCATGATGTCAAACGTTCAAGTCCTTATCGGGCATTTTTTTTACAGGGTTTTGTGCCTTCTATAGGTTTATGGGGAGAACCCGTCTTTTTTAAAGTTGACTGCGGCAATTCCTAACAAATATTGTTTTTTTCCTATTATGCCAAAAAACTAAGATCAGATGCCAAAATTTGAGCGATATTTCTTCAGGTAATTTCTAGATAAAAAAAAAATTGGCTTCACTTTTGTTTTCGGGGGGTACTTTCCAGGAGACATTTTACACAAAGGTGAGGAGAATTTCCTGACATTAGTTGAAAAACTGTCACAAAATAAATAAAAAAATTCAAGTGGGAGTAAGGAGCAACATTAAAACTTAAAACGAATAGAAATTATTCTGTATATGAGGGGGGCTGCCCCCAGAAGAAAATTAAAGGGATCATGGCAGTGTTGATTCTACATTAAATTTAAATTGAAAGGAGGCGAAGACTAATTAAAAAAAAAAGTTTTTCTGAGGGAAGTAAAGAGCGAAGCTGAAACTTAGAATGAACAAAAATTGAAAAACCGTACGCCAAATGCATTTTCTAAAAGTCGTGTTGGGGTGGGTACAACTCCCATATTGAAAGCAGTAGCTACACCCACAAGAACTAGCGCTTTACTGAAAACTCCCAAAGGTTTCTAGTTATAAAAAGCAAGAATATTGATTTAGGAGTCAAAAGTGAGTACGTAGCCTGAAAACAACAAACTAATCTTTAACGCTTCTTATAGTCTCACACCAGCTGTGATATTAGTAATTTCAGCTAGTCTATAGTCCTAACGCTACCAAGATGGCTTCACTTCGGTTCTTCAAACTAATCTTGAAATGTACTTTTCAGAACCAAAACGAGATCCAATCATTGGACTGAGCTCACTTTGCAGAAGTGACAACAAACTAAACGAAAAGAATTTAGTGATAATCCTAGAATTCTTTTCTTTTCAAATAGTGTCCTTAATCAGTTTCCTTTTATTGTACCAAAACTCCTATATTGTTCTATGTTTTCAGTAAAGCGCTAGTTTTCTATAATCATAAAAAGATAGAGAAATATTATCAGTTAGTTTATTTGAAGTATTTTTATTAATGTATGCTAAAAACTGGGGAACAATGATTTTTGTTCGCTTTAAGTTTCAATTTGGCTCTTTACTTCGCTTAGAAAAACTTTGTTTTTTTTATTATTTACTTTTACCATTACCAAAAATGTTGATTTGTGAGCTGTTTTCCACGGGCAAGCCATCCAAAAGGGGTTAAAAATTAGTTCCTACGGGTTGTAAAACTGATGTCTTTGAAAAATTCTCGCCTTAGAAGAATAATTATGAATATCTGTTTCTCCTACTGGCCACATCACTGACAAAATTTGTTTTCTTTTCTGAAGAGACAGGCGTGAATACAGTGTCAGAAAAATATCGAAGGTTGTAGATCCACGATATCTGTCGGCTTCAACAGAATGTTCTACCCTCCCTTTCAAAAATTTCTCTGTAGACGGACATAACCCTTGGATAACATAAAATCGTTACGGCACCTTTTTTGTAAAAAAAAAAAAGAATTCAAAAGGAACTACTTCCGAAATTCTCATTTTTGGTTAAGAACTAAATAACACACACGCAAACACAAATACAAACAAACACACACACATATATATATAAACGAATCCATTTGTCAGAATTAAACGGTGGCTAGGTCTCTTAATTTACTCTAACTTTGAGTTTTGAAAAGCTAAATGATGTGCTTTTCCTTATGTAAATATGTGTTGAGATGCTGCTAAACTATATGCAGAAGGTCCCAATAGCTGGGACCTTCAAGCCATTTTCCCTCCATATATATATCAACAGTTTTACTTGACTTTGTCTCCAATTGGCCAATGGCTTGATGGCAAGTTGATTTTAATCAAGTTGCCATTGAAATAAAATCTAGTTGACATCAAGCCATTGGCCAATCGGTGACAAAGCCAAGACAGATAGGCTGAGTGAGAGGCAAAGCTCTCTTGATTTGTTTCGACTATTTTTTTTACATTTTTAATATGATTTGCCCATTTTGTTCCATTGACCATTGTTGGTATATTTTTGGCTGAAGGGATTAACTTCGATTGTTTTTTGCTGAAACTAAGACAAGACATATCAATGAATTTAAAATTCGATCATGTAAGATTTTTATGAAAAAGTGGTCGTATAAACTCTGAAGGGCTTCTCATTCGAATGGAAATTGTATGTTCTAGTTCTCTTTTTAAGAGTAAATAGTGATCAAAGGTAACCAGACCCCATATCCCCACGTCTTTTTCCACAAATACATCCGATCAAAATTTTTAGATAGCCTTTTTGCTAAAAATAGTCCAAAGTTTATAAGACACTGCATGCAAGTTTGACAAACTCCTCGCCCCCAAACCTTCGGGGTAAGGGCTGAAGATATTCAAGCTGTGCATTGTTAACATGTAAGATTTTTATGGAAGGGATGGTCATATAAATCATGTAAGAGGCTCATTTTATTGGAAATAGAAGGTTATAGTTCCCTCTTTAAGAGTCAAAAATGGTTGGAGGACGATCCCCCCACGTCCTTTTTCTCCCAGTGCATCAGATCAAAAATTTGAGATCTTCTTTTTTAACAGTCAAATAGCTATGCCTTCAGGGTTGGAACCCCTCCCCGGCCTCTGGGGCATGGGTTAGAAGTTATGCAAGATGGCCACTGTTAACATATAAGGATTTTTATTTGGAAAGTGCACAAGTTCGTTCCTTAGTCTCCGAAATGCCCTAGGGTATTAAGGTGAAACTTGAGGGAAATGCTGAGAGGAATGCCGACACTCAAAACACACTATTTCCTTGCTGGTTGTGAAAAGGGAATATCAAGAATAATTTGGGCTGGGGCCTAAGTATAATATGGTTTTTTACTTTTCTTTGAAAAACTTCTTGTTTTGAATTTTTTTTTTATTATTTTCAAGCGCGAAAAACAAACTCACAGAAAGAGAAAACTTTAGTTTATGACCTAGGGCTATGGTTTGTCTCGTTAGAGGGAAGGGCAGAGGCGCAATTGTAACAGCAGTGATAAATATATTTGAACACGAAGCAATTTTTAGTTTATGACTCTCCTTCTTTGATTCTCCCCATGGCCAATTTGCAGTGTCGGAAAATGATGAAATTAGAAGAAATGCTAAGGCCAAAGGGTATCGAATTTGAACATCCGCACCTAATAATAACTGAAATATAAACTTCGGACTGGATTTTGAATCGAGTTTTTTTTTTAATATTATTTTTTTTCTGTTTTTGGTGGGAATTAATCTCCCATTTCTCTTCTTGTTTAGATTAAGCCTGAATAAGAATGCTTTAGTGTGAAATCTCCCTTCTTATTGCAGAAAATATTTCTGAAATTTAGTTTAAAGCTTCACCTAACTAAACTAAATTGTTTCATATTTCATAATATTACATACACTGATGTGTAAGTGCGAATCAGCTTTTCTAGAGGTTTAGTGGTGGGTCATTGTGAAGGCAGGGGGATTAAATACCTCAAAGAGCATTTTAATAACGAAGCATCCTAACTCTCATTCAGCCTCCAGATAAATATTCTAAGGGATGGCGAGGGAGGTATAATCGATATTTAATCCATCTCGATTTCCGGGAATATTTCTTGTCTATGCCTTTATTATGAAAGTAGATAGTAGCATTAAAACGTAAAAGAGCAGAGTTTAAAAAAGGTAAAGGATACTGCATTAGACTTTACAGTCCGTACCAGCGGTGCTGATCTCCGTTTCTTGGCCCTTCAGCCAGAAAGTGCAATGTGGGGTTGGGGGCCAGCCATCCTGTGCTTTCGCACACCGTTCCTGAGCAGAGTTTAATCCATGTAGGAGGGGTTGTCCCTTCTCACCACTACCCCTTGTCGTAATAGAAACTTCTGTAGGGTGCAAATTCGACTGTGTATTAAGAGTTCTGTTGCCATTTTGTTTTAAGTAAAAAGTAGTTGAAGAGTAACCAGCCACCGTCCTTGAACCTTTTCTTACATCTGGTCTTTTTGAAATCCCTTAGGATATCTGATCAACAACATTTCAAGGTATGCATTTTGCTCAGAATAATTGAAAATATCAATCCTTCAGGGATTATTTTCTCGGTCAAAAATGTCATCAAAATTTTGCAGTGGGAAGGGGAGGGAATTAGGAAGGAGATGAGCCACTGGAACGTTTTTTCTGGTCAATTTGAAAATTACAGCCATAAGTCGTTGCATCAAGGGGAGTAATAAATAAAAATTTATTCAAAAATTGGTCCTTCCTCTAACGAAGGGGGTAAAAAAAACTACTTTTTATAATTGGTTTTAAAATTCTATGAAAATCTGGACTAAGAGGAACTTAATGCAGAACAAAAAAAAATACTTCTCCTCAAAATGCAACCCAAAAACAGGCCAGAAAAGTGCCAAAAACTGTTCCTTATCATCTTCAAATGGAAGGGGCTATTTTAGAGACTTGAGATGAGTCATTCAATCAAAAATCGAAAGATCTTTTGTCGTTTTTAAAGGTCGAATACTACTGAACGGCAATCAGTCTCCCTCTTTGCTCTTTTCTTCTATTCAACCCTCTTCTGACCAATATAATATTGAATCAGAATTTTTAAATATCTGCTTTGTTCCAAAACTTTGAAATGTCTAATAGGTTTGTCTTCTGGGTTGATATGATCCCAAAACACCCTATGTTAAGCCCCTATCTTGACCTTATATGAAAACTTGACCCCCCGAAACATGGAAGAAGTATTTAAAAAATTATAAAAATAAATACTATAAGACCTTCTTTAGCAAATATTCTGCCTATATCTTGGAATATTGAGAGAGTATTCAAAAATTATTTCTTTTCTCTTTCATTTCACTTCTCTTAATTATTTTTATCTGTCCTGCTCTCTGTGTAACTGTTCAATTTTCCGTGTGGGTGGAATTTTCCGCGGGGATTTTCTGATTAGAATCTTCTGGGGGGGGGGAATAATCCTACTACTGCATAAAACTACGGCTGAACGAGAATTCTGACTGAATATTCAAGTTTCATCCATAATTTACATTATAAACTAATAGTTTACCTTTTCTTATGAATAGTATTCAAAAGGTGTCTTTTCTAAGATTTTTTTTTTATTTTTTTGTGAATTTGATTAGAACTTTTGTCTTGCTAATGTCTAGACAAGACATAATACGCTGTTCATATCACATTTTTCACGAGTTAACTTACTCCTGTACAAGACACTCACTGCTAATCCGAATTAAACATTCACACTAGTTACCTCCATCAATATTTTCTCCAGTTCCAATTTTAACAATCGGGATAAAAAACAGCAAAAGAATGTTCATGGTTTGTGTTTATTATTAATACTAACCATTATGATAAACTGTTTCCTAATATATAATTCTTAATGTCATTGCAATTGCAAATCAGTCCGAATTATTCTTTTTAATTTAAAGTTTTCGTCCTCTGAGGATTGTTATCTCCGCATTTATATCAGCATATTTGTGGCAGGATTTAAACTTGCTCTCTTAAAAGTTCAAGTCACTGAAACCTGTTAAATGACGGTCTTGCAATCTGATTAATTTTAGAATATGTATCGAAATTATTCACTGCAAATTCTCTCATTTGCATTTGTCAGGCCATCTGAATATTCGATATTAAAGATACATTACAGTGCTAAAAAGGATGGTATTTTCACTTCTACCAAATGAGGAAGGTACAGGTTGTATCCTTTGGCCCAAACCTGTGCTTTGTTTCTGGTTTACAGCTCCCCCCCCCAGAATATAAAAATACTGCATAAGTGTGTATTTTGTTGATAGCTAAACATACTTAAATGTGACAATGAATGTTGAACCGCTCCCAAACAGAATTTATGGCCCTCTGTTATTGTCGCAAAAACCGCCAATTCAAAAAAATACAACAGTAATACAGCAAAGCCGTTGCCTCAGATTAACGTTATTGATGTTGTGACCATGATCTTTTAAAATATCAATTTAAAAATACAAAGTTTTCCCGAGGGAAGTAAAGAGTGAATTTGAAATTTAAAACGGACAAAAATTGTTACTTTACAGACTACTAATTATTTACCTACTTATTATGTTAGTAGGACTATAGAAAACTAGCTTTTTACTGAAAACACACGATAATATAGGAGTTTTGGTACAATAAAAGCAAACCTACTAAGGACATTTCTACAAAAAAGGTAATTTCAAGATTGTAGCTTTATTTTATTTTGCGTTCAATTTGGAATCACTTCTGCATAATGGCTCAGTTCAATGACTGGCATTAGTTTTAGTTCTGAAAAGGGCATCTCATGATTAGCTTGGAGATAATTTTGAATTAAAACCATCCTGATAATATTAGGACTATAGACTAGTTCAAGAATTTGCATCATAACTTGAAATTCACTGTTGAATAGAGAGAAATAGCCGGATTTCCAGAGTTCATATTTTGGCTTCTTTGATCTTCATTTCGATTAAAAGTAAAGCGTATTTCCTGCAATTTAAAATTTTATAAGATAGCCTGCGGGCCATAACAACACATAATACAGTTTACAAACAAAACTCAGGAACAAAATACAACTTTAGATAATATTAAATAAAAAAAGTTTTTTTTAAATGAAAGTAAGGAGCGACATTAAAACTTAATACGAACAGAAATTACTCCGTATATGAAAAGGACTTTTCCTCCTCAACGCCCTGCTCTTTACGCTAAAGTTTGACTCTTTCTATTAACTCTACTTCTTAAAACAGTAAAAAACTTTAGCGTAAAGAGCGGGGCGTTGAGGAAGAAAAGCCCCTTTCATAAACGGAGTAATTTCTGTTCGTTTTAAGTTTTAATATCGCTCCTTACTTTCATTTTAAAAAATGTGTTTTTTATTTAATTTCTGGACGTCTTTTTAATTAATGCATGTTTTGATCTTGGCTCTCCGCACATAAATAATTAAAACGAAATTTGCATATTATTTTTTTTTTGGCTAAATGGCTTTCTCATAGTTTTAATCGGAAGATTTTGAGAAAAAAGGAGAGAGGAAGGAAGCCTAGTTGCCCTCCAATTTTTTGATTACTTAAAAAGGCAACTAGAACTTTTAATTTTTTTACGAACATTTTCATTAGTAAAAAATAGACGTAATTTACGAATTAACTTACGAAACGAACTTCTATATTCGTATGTTTTTATTGCGTATATGAGGGAGTTCACCCCACGTCGTTACCTCGCCCTTTACACTAAAGCTTAAATTCTGTCCCAATTCCTTTTGAATCACAAAGGCCGTAGAATAAATAGTTGAAATTACTAAAAATACTTTAGCGTAAAGAGCGAGGTATTACGAGGAGGTAAACCCCTCATATGAGCAATAATTTCTGCTCGCTTTAAGGTTTAATGCTGCTCGTCACTTTCAGTAGAAAAAAAAACTTTTCGTATTTATTTTTTCATTGTTTTTTTTAAATAATGCTAAAAAATCCTGCGCCCCCTTCATTGAAAGTCTCTTCCCCCATGATAAGTTTTTCCATGGAAAGATCCTCCCACGTAACCCCCTCCCACCTCAACTCTCCCTCCCAAACCAAAAAAATCCCCCGGAAAACGTCTGTACACTTCCCAGTAGCCATTACTATATGTAAACACAGGTCAAAGTTTGTAACTTGCAACCCCTCCCACGGGCACTGCGGGGGAGTAAGTCGTCCCCAAAGACATAGTTATTAGATTTTTCGACTATGGTGATACAATGGCTATCTCAGAATTTTGATCCGGTGACTTTGGGGAAAAATGAGCGTGGGAGGGGGCCTAGTCGCCCTCCAATTTATTTTGGTCACTTAAAAAGGGCACTAGAACTTTTAATTTCCGTTAGAATGAACCCTCTCGTGACATTCTAGGACCAATGGGTCGATACGATCACCCCTGGGAAAAAAAACAACAAATAAACACGCATCCGTGATTTGTCTTCTGGCAAAAAATGCGAAATTCCACGTTTTTGTAGATAGGAGCTTGAAACTTCTACAATAAGATTCTCTGAGACGCTGAATCTGATGATGTGATTTTCGTTAAGATTGTATGACTTTTAGGGGGTGTTTTTCCCTATTTTCTAAAATGAGGCAAATTTTCTCAGGCTCGTAACTTTTGATAGGTAAGACTAATCTTGGTGAAAGTTATATATTTCAAATCAGCATTAAAATGCAATTGTTTTTTATGTAACTATTGGTATCAAAATTCCATTTTTTAGAGTTTCGGTTACTATTGAGCCGGGTCGCTTCTTACTACAGTTCGTTACCACGAATTGTTGATAAATCAAAAAGAACAATAAAAGAACAGAATACAACTGTACAACAATAATACACCTAACAGGCTATCCACTCAAACATGATTCCCTATGTTTAATCCCTAAACGAAGAAACTTGCACAACTGTTTAATAGCATATGCGTTCCTCTCAGCCATCCGCTCAGTTAGCCAACATTCCCTCCCAAACATTCGTCCAAAACATTCTTTCCGCAACTCAGACAGCTCTTCACATTCGAATACAAAATGAAGTAAGTTCTCATTCACACATCCACGCATAGGGGAAAAATAGGGTCCAGCAGCAGGCCTAAACTTTCCCAAAATTTCTTGCTTTCACCTAAATCCAAACTTACCCCTCTTACCGATAATTAAGTCTGCAAATCCTCTTTATCCAACCCAGATTCGAAATAAACCTCCTCCCCCCAGCAATCTTCAGCTCGGGAGTAGAACCTCAAAGACACGGATTGGTCCTTATGGGCTTACCACTCTTGGATTTCTTGGTCATTTAGGGTTCGCTGGACTTCCTTCCATACTGACTCGTTTTCCCATTGGGTCTTTTCCTTCATTCCACACCCCCGAAAGGCCACAAAGGTCCAGTATTTTTTTGACCTGATTTGGACACGAATCACGTCTACCGTCCTTAAAGCTCTCGAAATAAACTGCCTTAAGAAGCCGAACTCTAGGTAGCCTAATTATTTTCTCCCAGGATTTTACCATTCTAACCAATCTAGCACTCCTTAAGATAAAAAAACTCTAAATCTCCTTTCAGTACCACTGAACTAAATAAATCATTCAAGTCTAAGTATCTCTTAAAATATCTTATCTGAACTACTTCTAGCTTAGCTCCTTTTGCAAAACCCCAAACATCAGAACCCCAATGCAGAGTAGAAGCTGCTTTTGTCTGGAAAACTCTTTTCTGGATCCTCACGTCATCAAGCCGACCAAAATAACTTCTCAAAATCATATTTATTAGCCTGTTATATCTTAAATTACAATCATTTATATGCCTATTCATCTCCCTTAATGCACTAACCTTAACCCAAATAAACAAATTCTTCTTTAACCTCTAACCTAATTCCTCCAAAACTAAATTGAATCTATGAATCAACAGCCCCTTTGCTCTTAAATATTAATACTACTCATTTCTTAATCTTCTACTCTAAATTCTTCTTTTCAAAATAATTTTTCATTATATTTAATTGTTTCTGGAGATTATTTCTACTATCCGCCACTAGAGGTATGTCATCCGCGAATAACATACATGATAGGCTAAACCAATCCAATGATACATAAGGGGCTCCATAATTTTTCATAAAACTATCTAAATCATTGATAAACAAGGAAAAAAGCTTGGGAGATAAAGTACATACTTTTTTCACATTCACTTGAGACGTAACCAGTCTAGAAAAATTTCCCAAAACTTTCACAAGAAATTTCACCCTACGACACATATCTGCTATTATTGCTACAATTAAGACGGCAAACCTACTTCTAACAGCCTTTCTGTTAACAACCTCCTATTTACCGAGTCAAACGCACTTTTCAGGTCTAAAAAGGCTACGAAAAGCCGACTATTTTTCCCCTAGCATATTTCCTTCTCAGTATACCCAAAGTAAAAATATGGTCAACAGTGCTGAATGTTGTTCTGAATCCCGCATGCATCGGGCTAAGTATTTCCTCCTTATCTAACCAATTTCTTAACCTAAATTCCATTACCTTAGAAAACAATTTACTTACCATATTTCCCATAAAGACAGACCCAAAGTTTTCGTGTAACATCTTATTACCTTTCAAACAGTTCGTGGTAACGAACTGTAGTAAGGAGCGACCTGGCTCAATAGTAACCAAAACTCTAAAAAACGGAATTTCGTATATGAAAGGGGGTTTTCCTCCTCAACGGCCCGCTCTTTACGCTAAAGTTTTTTACCGTTTTGAGAAGTAGAGTTAAGAGAAAGAGTCAAACTTTAGCGTAAAGAGCGGGCCGTTGAGGAGGAAAACCCCCTTTTATATATGGATTAATTTCTGTTCGTTTTAAGTTTTGATGTCGCTTCTTACTTTCATTTAAAAAAACTTGTTTTTTTTATTTAATCGTTAAAAGCCAACATGGGTATTAAAGTTGTCCTTCCTAACCTAACGGCTTTTGTAGATATCTCATCTATTCCCGGACACAAATTACCATTCATCTTTTCCAACTGTTCCCAAATTTCTTGTTGCGATACAGGCGGATATGTTGCCTTCCATAGACCTAACTCTATATCCTCTGACCCATTCGACTTATTCGCCTTAATATATTCTGACTCCCTATTTTCAAAATAAACTGGCCACGTTTCAACTGGTGGGACATCGCCCTAGATTGAACATCTAACTACCAACTAGAACTCTCTAGGGTTATTCACACCATAAGCTCTCTTAATTTCCCCATTAATATTTACCTGCTTCTCTCTCTCTCTTTTTAACACTTTTTACCCTATTATAATCTGACCTTACTTTCTTATATTCAGCTAGGCTGCTCAAATTCGTTTACTGATTCAAAGGTTCAGTTGCTTTAAGTAGCCGGAAAACCTTAATCACCTCTTCCCTTTTCTGCCTACATTCCTCATCGAAAAAAACCCACATCTTTTCTGGTCGGATGTTTCCTATCCTGAAATAAAGGCTTAACTCACTATTTGTATTATAGCTGGCGATACCAAAATGTTACCTGATAGATCAGTCCAATATTTCTGTATGCTTTTCAATGACTGCGATTATTAAAACAATATTTAATGTTATGCTTATGTTGTTAAGATAATTTTAATTGTATACTAAAAGTTATTGATGTCACAACTTGTGTAAGATTAAATAAAAAAAAAACAATTTTTTTAGCTGAAAGTAAGGAGCGACATTAAAACTTAAAACGAACAGAAATTACTCCGTATATGAAATGAGTTGTCCCCTCCGCAATCCCTCGCTCTTTACGCTAAAGCTTTAAATTATTTTAAAAAGTGGAATTGTGGCAGAGTCAAACTTTAGCGTAAAGAGCGAGGGATTGCGGAGGGGACAACTCATTTCATATACGGAGTAATTTCTGTTCGTTTTAAGTTTTAATGTCGCTCCTTACTTTCAGCTAAAAAAAATAGTTTTTTTTTAATTTAATTTCTGAACGTTTTTGAATTAATGCATGTTTGGTTTTGGCTCTCCGCACATAAATTATTAAAATGAAATGTGTATATTAATTCTTTTTTTGGCTAAATGGCTTTCTCTTAGTTTTGATCAGACGATTTTGAGAAATAAGGGGTGGAGAAGGAGGCCTAGTTGCCCTCCAATTTTTCGGTTACTTAAAAAGGCAACTAGAACTTTTAATTTTTAACGAACGTTTTTATTAGTAAAAAATATACGTAACTTAAGAATTAACTTACGTAACAAACTTTCATAACCTTATATTTTTATTTTGTATACGAGGGGGTTTGTACCCTCGTTAATACCTCGCTCTTTACACTAAATCGTAAGTTTTGTCCCAATTCTTTAAGAATGACCCCTGATAGTTGAAATTTCAACCTGAATAGTTGAAATTACTAAAAATACTTTAGCATAAAGAGCAAGCTATTTATCTCCTCCTAAATACCTCGCTCTTTATGCTAAAGTATTTTTAGAACCCCTCATATGCGTAATAATCTCTGTTCGTTTTAAGTTTCAATGCTACTTCTTCCTTTCATTTGAATAAACGTCTTCATGTTTATTTTTCATTGTTTTCTTATAGTAATGCTAGATAATCCTGCGCCCTTGTCATTGAATTTTTCTTCCCCCAAGACAGATTCCTCCAAAGAAAGATCCTCCAACATAGCCCCCTCTCCTCAGCCCCACCCCCAAACAAAATAAAATCCCCCTGAAAACGTCTGTACACTTCCCAATAACCATTACTATACGTAAACAATGGTCAAAGTTTTTAACTTGCAGCCCCTCCCCCAGGGATTGTGGGGGAGTGAGTCATCCCCAAAGACATAGTTCTTATGGTTTTCGACTATGCTGAACAAAATGGCTATCTCAAAATTTTGATCCGTTGACTTTGGGAAAAAAATGAGCGTGGGAGGGGGCCTAGATGCCCTCCAATTTTTTTGATCACTTAAAAAGGGCACTAGAACTTTTCATTTCCGTTAGAATGAGCCCTCTTGCGACATTATAGGACCACTTGGTCCATACAATGACCCCTGGGGAAAAGAAAAAAAAAAAAAAAAAAAAACAAACAAACAATTAAACCCGCACCCATGATTTGTCTTCTGGCAAAAAATACAAAATTCCACATTTTTGTAGATAGGAGCTTGAAACTTCTACAGTATGGTTCTCTGATACGCTGAATCTGATGGTGTCATTTTTGTTAAGATCCTACGACTTTTAGGGGGTGTTTCCCCCTATCTTCCTAAATAAGGCAAATTTTCTCAGGCTCGTAACTTTTGATCGGTAAGACTAAACTTGCTGAAACTTATATATTTAAAATCAGTATTAAAATGCGATTCTTTTGATGTAGCTATTGATATCAAAATTCAATTTTTTAGAGTTTTGGTTACTATTGAGCCGGGTCGCTCCTTACTACAGTTCGTTACCACGAACTGTTTGACTATGAAAGGTTTTATAGATTAGCTATTTTGTCATGCTACATGCTCACTTTTGACTCCCATATCACTATTCCTTTTTTTGTGCTTGACTTATGTGTTTTTAATAAAGCGCTAGTTTTCTATAATCCTAGAAACAGAGGGAAACATATTTGGTTGGTTTATTATGTGCTAGTTTTATAGTCGAATTGGGAATTGCAATCTTTTAAATTGAAAAGGTAGATCCGTTGGAACAATGGAAATGCGAGGAATGAGAACAGCCTCACCCTCGAAAGGCCCTGTCAAGATTGTTGCCTCTATTACGCGTCCCATTATTATTATTATTATTTTTTTTTTTTTACGGCCAGTCGCTTGCTGTTGCAAAGTTTTTGGTGCGTTAATATTTCGCAACAGGATTATAGGTACGCCTATTTTTAGTTGTAGCAGGTACGGTGGAAACCTGGGAGATCCAGCAAACTTAAAAATTCTGATGGATAGTTAACCACTTCATTTGATTCCAGAACTGTGTCGAATGACTTATAAATGTCAGTCACAGCAATGCGTGGGGTGCCAGCAAGTTATTTATTTCTTTTTTTTTAGTTTTTATTTTTTTCCTTTTTTTCAGTTTTTGTTTTCTTTTGTTTTTTAGTTTTTTTTTGTTTCTTTCTTTTTATTATTTTTAGTTCTTTTTTTAGTTTTTTTCTTCTAATTTTTTTTTCTAAAAAAGAATTTAGAAGCACTTATCAAAATAGCTCCAGGTTATTGGCTTCGACACAAAAGGTTAACGAAGCGGACAGGTTTGCATATCGACATGCTTATGTAGAATTTTGCTAGCTTGAGAAAAATGTATCTTTAGGCTTAGGGAGTATTTTGCACTGTCCCTAAATAAATAAGCTGCTCATTACTTAAAATGAATCAAAATATCCAACAAAACATCATTTCTCGCGTAGGTACGATAAATGGCATTACAATCTGAGTTTGTTTTCATTTCAAAAAATTTGGGAAGAATTTCTTGAATTCTTCTACAGAACTTTTTTTCATTTGTCTTTTTTCCTCTATGAATGAACACCCTGACAAATGGAGAGAATATTACGGTGGAGTTGTCCAGAGAAAAATTTCGTCTGGCAAGATTTTTCTGTGGAAGAATATGGGTAATGTCCACAAGGGTGTTGCAAGGTGACACTTTCCTTTTTATTGCACTAAACTGCTTCTGGTATTTATTTTAATCCTTTATTTAATTGAAGTGATATGGTTCATAAATCATTGGTCAATTATTATGGAGGGGTGGTCCTATAAATTTACAACCTTGATTGGCTCCAGAACCGCATACCTTTACAACTTCAACCCCTAGTGGCAACAGAGGCGTAATTTGCTATGGGGCACCATTCTTGATTCAATGTCAGATGGTAATTTTACACAAGGTAGACTTTTTTATTTAATGTAGAAAAAATGCTCCTTGTAAATTTTCTCCTGGAAAGTTCTCTCGGTAAATTTATAGAAAACTCTTCCCGTGGAAAACCCCCCTACAAAAATACCACTCTAGAAAAGGTCTGAATCTTTCTCAATAAAAAATACCACTCTAGAAAAGGTCTGAATCTTTCTCAATAAAAAATACTAGCCTATATATGAAACCCTTTCTTTGAAGGCTTTGGGAACCAAAAGAAACGATGAACTGAAGAATTCTGTAAAAGAAAATGAAAAATAAAGGTGAAGTTTTTTTCATCAAGAAATTAGCAGAAAAAAAATCAAGCTCAACATCGTTCAAATTTTGGTGGTTATTCGTAATTTTTTGGCACAGTAGGAAAAACAATATTGGTTAAGAATTACTGGTTAACTGAAGTGAGCCGAAAGAACCGATGAACTGAACCAAAAGAAACGATGAACTGGAACAACATTGGTTAAGAATTACTGGTTAAGAATGAACTACGAACTCTATTAATCTACTTTCATCCATTGGGTTTTGTAGGACCATAATTGCGTAGCTTACAGCCCTTTTCCCAGGGACCATGGAGTGTCAGGTCATCAACAACAGTATGGTTATTGGACCTTTCAACTATGCTGAAAAAATTGCTGTCTCATAATTCTTATCGGACGACTTTAGGAGAAGGGGCTTTGGGAGGGGGGACTGCCCTCCAATTTTTTTGGTCGCTTAAAAAGGGCACTAGCAATTTTCATGTCCGTTCGAACGAGTCGTTAAACATCTCTGTATATTGTTCTGGTAACTCGTTAGCCCTGGTTTGAAAAGGGAAAAAAGGACAATCAGTGCTACCCACGCAAAAAAAGATTTTTTGTTTTGTTTTTCAAGGTGGGGACCTTTTTACCCTATACAAGATTTTTGACCATACTGATTCCAATGGTGGAACTTCGATTTTGATCTGAGGTCATTTGAGGGTTTGCATGCTCTTTTTCAAAATCTGGTAAAATTTGTTTTCTCGGTAAACTTTTATTTTTAAGATTGACCGAAATAATAGTTAACATTCCTGAATCTATGCCAGACGGTGTTTTTTTTACTCATTAGGCAGTTTTTTTTTTCAAAAGCCGCTTTTCAACTTTTGGTTACTATTGTCTGTGGTTTGCTCTTTACTAAGTTACAGCTACTGCTGCAACCATGATCGAAGGCACAAAACCACCTTAAAAAACACCCGATGCCGATATGCCCGATACGATACACGTAATACCAATACGCGCGATACCAATACATCCGGTACCGAAAGGCGCGATACCGATATACTTGATACCGATACCATGTAAAACCCTTCCCCAGGGACTATGGACGGTAATATCTTTGTCAATGGACCTTGATTCAGGAAACAAAACAGAATGGATATCTCAAAATCTTTATAGGGTGACTTTGGGGGGAGGGGTCCTTTTTGGGAGGGGGCTAGCTGCCCTCCTATCTTTTGATCAGTTAAAAGGGGCACTATAAAATTTACTTTTCGTACGAATAAGCCATTAAACATCCCTCTACGACGTTCTGATCACTCGCTAGCCCTGGTGGAAAAAAAAAGAGAAAAGGAGATGCATCAGTGCTACCCATGCAAAAAGGTGATTGTCCTTGTTAATGAAGGTGTACGACTGTAATTATCCTTCTCAAGGATTTTGACCGTGCTTATTCCAGTGGTGCAACTTTTTAATTCGATTCGACACCATTTTCAAGGGGTTTCATGCTCTTTAGAAATCACGATTGATTTCTTTTCGCAATAAACTTTTTACTTTTAAGATTAACCGAAACAGTAGTTACCATTCCTGTATCAGTGTAAGATGACAATTTTTTCTCACTAGGCATTTTTTTTTCAATACACTTTTTTCAACTTCTGGTTACTATGTGCGGTGGTTCGCACTATTTTAGGTTGCAGCTGCTGCTGCAACCATGATCATGTCCCATGAACTGTTTAAACTTTGTCGCTATTTGCAAGTGTATTTTTCATCTTATCAGTATATGTTTTGTCCATAATCCATCTGTACAATCTGTAATTAGTTTTTTCGGCATATTTCCGTCTTTTATAATTTTTTGCTCATTTTCCCCCACGTTCTTGCTTTCTTCACATTTCTACACTTTTCGCTCGACGCAATTAGATCCATTTCTAATACTGGATAGCTCTCGACCGGATATTGATTTTCGTCACTGTCTTCTGGCAGTAATTTGTTTCGAATAAGAAACTGATCAACCTAATAAGATAAAATAAATCCCTCGATATTAAAATAGTTAATGACCCGTTATAGCTCTTTAAAATTATCCCAAATTGTTTGTCGGTATTTATGGTAAGTTTTAAAATTTATCTTGTCTCTTTGAAACTGATATTTGTTTGACTTTATGAATCAGTTTTTGAGAAAAATAAGATTGGTTTCTATCAACTAATAAGAAATCTTTTATTTACATATTACCTATTTACGAATTCTTAGTAAATAATAATTGTCAGGTTCGGTAGTTCTTACATTGCATGGACTTTCGTTACATGCGGAACAAAACTGGAACATTATATGCTAATAAAAATCAATGTGACTCATGAGGGCTAAGGTTGACAAGTAGGCCTCCCCCCCAAGGCTGTATCTAGGGGCTACGGGGTTTGAACCGCCCCCTTGTAAAAACGTAAACAAAATTGCATGTAAACAAATTTTCTGATTCCTTTTTGGGTAACCCCCTCCCCCTTCCCTCAAACAAAAATCTTGGATACACTCTTGGACCCCCCCCCAATCAGAAACTTAAAAATACAGGAAATATATACATGAGAATCGCTCGAATTTGGGTTTCTTCAGTTTCGTATTTCTATTTCTTGAAGGGGGTCCCCTCCCCTTCAAAAAGATAAATGATTGTTTCCGAAAGTAATAAGACTTGGCTTGACGAAGAAAAAAAGCTCCATGACAATAAAATCCGGCTGCATTTTGATAAAATGAATAATTCTTAAACGTTAAAACAATGTACAACTAACTTGATGCATTTTTTTTTTAATTAGAGGAATTTTGCATTCAAAGGAATTAAGGGTTTCCACACTTCCAAACGAAATCTTAATGATAACTCACAACATATTAAATTTTCTTCAGTGAAATTTTAATAATTCACAGATCATGACACTCTGTATCGTTTACTTCTATTTGGATTTTTTTTTCTTGTAAGGAGCGACCCGGTCAATAGTAACCGAATATAAAAAAACGGAATTTTGATACTAATATATACATCTAAAGAATTAAATTTTATGTTGACTTTAGACATATAATTTTCATCGAGTTTAGTCTTACCTATCAAAAGTTACGAGCCTGAGAAAATGTGTCTTATTTTTGAAAGAAGGGGAAACGCCCCCTAAAAGTCATAGAATCCTAATGAAAATTATACCATCAGATTCAGCGTATCAGAGAGCCCTGCTTTAGAGGTTTCAAAATAAATATGCAAAAATGTGGGATTTTGTATTTTTTTTCCCAGAAGAAAGATCACGGATGCGTGTTTATTTTTTTTTCCAGGGGTGATTGTATCGACCCAGTGGTCCTAGAATGTCACGAGAGGGCTCATTTTAACCGAAATTAAAAGTTCTAGTGCCCTTTTTAAGTGACCAAAAAATTGGAGGGCAACTAGACCCCCTCCCACGCTCATGTTTTCCCAAAGTCACCGGATTAAAATTTTGAGATAGCCATTTTGCTCAGCATAGTCAAACATTTAATTAACTGTGTTTTTGAGGACGACATAATCCCCATAGTCCCTGATGGAAGGGCTGCAAGTTATGAACTTTGCCCATTATTTGCATATAATACTGGTTATTGGGAAGTATACTGACGTTTTCAGGGGAATTTTTTCTGGTGGTAAGGGGATCAGGGGTTACGTGAGAGGATCTTTCTATTTAGTAATTTATCATGGAGGAAGAGAATTTCCATTAAGGGGGCCCTGGATTTTCCAGCGTTATTTAAAAAAAACAATGAAAAATTAAACAAAAAAACGAGTTTTTTCAACTGAAAGTATGGAGCAACATTAAAACTTAAAGCTAACAGAAATTATTAAGCATATAACGGGGTTGTCCTCTCCTCAATACCTCGCTCTTTAAGCTAAAGTATTCTTAGTAATTTCAAAAGAGCTATTTATTCTAATTAAACGGTATTTGTGATTCAGGGGTCGTTCTTAAAGAATTGGAATATAATTCGAACTCTAGCGTAAAGAGCGAGGTATTTACGAGGGGGCGAACCCCTTCATATACGAAATAAAAATATACGAATATAGAAGTTTGTTGCGTAATTTAATTTGTAAGTTATGTGTATTTATTACCAATAAAGACGTTCGTAAATAAAATTGAAAGTTCCCTTCTCCCTTTTATGTAACAAACAAAGTGGAGGGCACTTAGGCCCCCTTCCTTGCCCTTTTTTCCAAATTGTCTGATCAAAACTTTGAGAAAGCCATTTAGCCAAAAAAAGGTAAAATTAGTGAGCAAATTTCGGTTCAATTATTCAAGTATGGTGAGCCAAAATCAAAACCTGTATTAATTCAAAAACGTTCAGAAACTAAATAAAAAAACAAGTTTTTTTACTGAAAGTAAGGAGTGACATTAAGACTTAAAATGAACAGAAGTTATTCCGTATATGCCCCGCTCTTTACGCTAAAGTTTGACTCTTCCTCACAACTCTACTTTTTAAAACAATAAGAACTTTAGCGTAAAGGGTGGGGCGTTGAGGAGGGGACAGTCCCTTTCAAACTGGAATACTTTCTGTTCGTTTTAAATTTTAATGTTGCTCCTTACTTTCAATTAAAAAAAAGTGTTTTATTTTATTTAATACCTAGAGAAAAAGTCAACGTGGAGATCGGCTTAGAATCTGCATGCCTACAGTAATATAATTTTTTTTTTTTTGTGGTCCTGTGCCATCTGTGTCATTGTGTAAAATTTATCTAAGACAGGATAGCTGATGAGTAAAAGAAGAAATGGACTGAGTAAGACAAGGCAAGTGAGATTTTGCATCTTGACAGTTGGCACTCAAGACGAAGAAGCACTGCCTCTATTAAAACCTTTTTGGTTTCTCTCTTCCCCTCTATTTTTCTATTGAATTCATATCGAAGAACCGCCGTTTTTTAGAAATATCAAATCCAATACCGATAGTCAATCCCAGACGACTATCAGGCAACTAAAACTTATTCAAACTGTCTCTAAAATAATAAATTCTAGGTCTTTTTTCGTCTTATTTCGTAAGATATAGTATTTAGGTATGAGCTTGGAACTATATTTTACTTTAAGATTCTATAGCATCGTTATCTGTTAAATTGATGTTCAAGGTGACGAGTCAAAATTTATCCATTTTAATTCCTATTTAATATTGATTCCCTGTTTAATCACAAAGCTTTTTTTTTTTTTTTTTCTTTTTTTTTTTTATGGCTATCAGCCTAATAGTTGTACTATTCCTAGTACACAAAATTGCCTATTGCTCTCCTTATCTGTTGGAATTATTTTGTTTTTCAACGATGAAAGAGCTAGGAGAATACAGGTCAAAATTTGAACCGCTTTTTGAAGTTTGAAGAAGTTCTCAATTTTTTGCTTTATAATGACTTAAAGAGGCATGAAAAGGTGATTTAAATATTCAAACCCAAAATAACTAGAGCCAGCAGAATCAAATTATGGCTGTGGCCCTGCATCCATCTATCTATTAGTTGACTTATTTTACTTTTTTGAGTATAACTATGCCATTTTAAACTTGCAGGACACAAGATGACTTTCTTGATTTATGGGATTACTTCCAAAAAAGAGCACTTGGTCTCTTAGATTCGGTAACAGGCGAACAGAAGCCTGTAGTACTTTGGACATCTGACTTAACGGCTGAAAATCACGTGGAAAAATACTTGGACAAAAAGTAAGATCTTTGGGTATTTAATATTCCAATAAAATAAGTCTGGTAGTTCATATAACCTCAGAGCATACCTTTACGTGGTCTCAACTCTGAATATGCCTCGTAGAGCTTATTTGTTCATAATTGTGTAGAAACTCTAAATTTTGGTACCGGAAATCCATTGAAATCTTAAACCCGTGCACCTTATTAATATGAGCTGAGCTATTTGTTATTTTGTACCATTTATTTTAACTCTTGTTTTTATTTAAATGTGCAATAAAAAATGTAAAGGGTAATGCATTTATAATGCACATTCTTTTAAAAGATAAATTTCCAAAGAATTTTTTCTTTTTTTTCATCTAAGCAGCATAGTTAGTGAGTCCTTAAGTTAATGATAAAAAAAAACTTCACTTTAGTTGTAAGATGAAGGTATAAATAATTAAAATATGCAAAGTAATTGATTCTAGAACTACTGGTTACACGCTTGGCATGGCAGTTTGTTCACAGATAGATAGACATACGAATCTTGACTATCACAATTCTAAAACTTAATTCTTATATGCTTACCCCTGATTTTAAAAATTCCAGGTTATATAAAAGGAAGATATGGCTTTTGTACTCTAGCTGTTTAGAGGGTTTAAGAGTGAGGGATGGGGTAAGGTAGCGTCAATTTTGTTACTAAGCCTTGATTAGCCTCAAGATATTTTTTTTTTTTTTTTATTTGTGCTGTTGTAAATGTTATGACGAACAAAAAACACACTGCCCGAAAAACAAATCATTTTAGTGAAGCACAAATTACGCTCTGGCCTTTCGAAAGTTTATTGGGCGTTAGCCCTACTCTTATTTGTGATAATGTATGTTTGCTTTTAGGTTGAGTTCATTGTTCATTTTAATATCTGTTTATTTTTGGTTTCATTTATTCATGTACAGTAATTTCTGTACGTTTTAAATTCCAAACATTTCTGCCCATCCTAGGTTTAACATGGCTCCTTGATTCTCTAAAAAAAATTCATTTTTTAAAGTTGTGCTTAAATTAATATTTGTTGAGAAGATATCATATCTGTTGCATTTTTACTGGTACTTTATTCAATCAACAAGCTTTATGAGCTTAATAAATAAAAATGCTGTAAATTGTGATCAGCCGTCGTTGACTTTTTGTGTGTGTAAGTTCCGTCAAGATATGCCTATTTATAACTATTTAAATGTGTGGCAAATTATATCTTTAACTGAAGCCATTGGGTTGCTATATTACAATAAGTGCTAAGGTCTGACAGAGCATGGACTTTACGATACACCCAAACCTTTTGTGGCAGCTTTTAGAATTTTAAGGCTGTTAGTATTGGATTGGATTAGACTAAAAAAAAAAAAAAAATAATCTTTTCACAAATAACCGTTCAAGAAGAAACAAAGCTCTCAGGACGAACGACAACGACAACCAATATCAATAAATTCAACTAAATAACTCAATATATACACATACACATACGCATACACATACATACACTTATTATAATAACAAGTAAAATAAATATCAAAAATCAATAAATATATATATATATATATATATATATATATATATATATATATATATATATATATATATATATATATATATATATATATATATATATATATATATATGGAGTGGTAGCACAGGTGAATGTGCTACCACTCTAGTATTACAATAAATTGCCAATAAAACCCGGCCTGATAAAAGGCAGCCACAAACTGACAAGCTACTGTGGATCAGCTACCCCCTATGTGGGAATCAGTCACCTGACCTACCGATACAAAGATGGAAAGACACAGTCACATGCATTCTACATTGTCAGGTCCAACACAACTCCAATCGTGGGTCTAAAAACCTGCAAAGATCTGAAGCTGATCAAGCTGATATTAAACATCCAAAAAGAAGACAGGACGACTAGTGCTTCCTCCAAACTGGTAAATGAGTACAAAGACTCTTTCGAAGGAATTGGAAACCTGGAAAACAAATGCGAGATCCACCTAAAAGAAAATGCTGTCCCTACTGTTTACCCTGCGAGAAAAGTACCTTTAGCAATGAAACAGAAACTTAAGGACGAGCAGGACAGACTAGAATCCCAGACATGATTGGAAAAGTCAGCGAGCCGACTGACTGGGTAAACGCCATGGTCATGGTTGAAAAGAAGGACGGGAGCGTCCGCCTATGTATAGACCCTGTTGATCTAAACAAAGCAATCCGACGACCTCATTACCCAATCCCCACGTTCGAAGACGCAACAGAGGACTAACACGCAATATCAACCGTAAGCAAGCTTGACGTCCGGTCGGGCTACTGGATACTGCCGCTAACCTAACTGTCATCGTTACACAACGTTTAGCACCGTCTTCGGAAGATACAGATGGAAAAGATACCCATTCAGTCTTGTGTCAGCACAGGATGAATTCCAGCGTCAAATGGACGAGATATTCGAAGGGTTGGAAGGCATCCGCATCCTCATCGATGACATCCTCATATATGGAAAGTCAAGAAGAGCACGACAACAGGCTCCGTGCAGTCCTTAAACGCGCCAGGGAGAAACGAGAGAGATTCGATCGGGAAAAAGGCACATTCGGAATGGAACAAGTAAAATACTTTTGTCACACCATCAGCAAAGAAGGAATCAAACCAGTCCCCGAAAAAATTAACGCCATCGAAAAAAATCCTTCTGGGCATGCTCAACTTCCTATTCCGGTACATCCCCAGTCTCGCATCCAGAAACAAGACCCTACGAGACCTCATACAAGAAGTAGAGTTCGAGTGGAAACCACATCGCGAAGAATGCTTCAGCGCCATCAAGCGGTCAATCACTGACAATCTTGCCTTTTTTGAACACAGCAGCCGCACAGTTGACTTGAAAGTCGACGCCTCTAAGCACGGACTAGGGGAGAGATCTCAACCAATGGAAAAATTTGTGGCTACGCATCTAGAGCTCACAGCAAGACTGAACAAAACTACTCGCAACTCAAAAAAGAAATGTACGCAATTGAGTACGGATTGAAAAACTTTCATCATTACATCTACGGGCAGAAGGTAACAGTCACCATCGACCATAGACCACTGGAAACCATCCTGTCAAAACCTCTACACCAAGTGCCAACACGGCTGCAGAGAATGAAGATCCAAACTCTGTCATATGACTTCGAAGTTATCTACAGCCCAGGTTCCGACATACCCGTAGCTGACGCACTGTCGCAACTACACCTCCCAGACATCGACTTCCAGCTGCAGAGAGACATCGAAGCTTATGTTCACTCAGTAATGAAGACACTGCCCGTAAGCGACAGCAAACTCCGGAAAATCCGTCAACTGACCGAACATGATAAACAACTCAGCACTCTTCAGTCTGTCACACAGCGTGGTTGGCCATCGACTCAAAAAACATTTCCCGTTGATGCATCAGTATTCTAGAAAATAAGAAGCGAGCTGCCATCGACTCGAAAAACATGTCCCGTTGATGCATCAGCATTCTGGAACATAACAAGCGAGCTGGCAGGAGTCAACGGAATAGTTTTCAAAGGCCAGAGAATCATCATATCCCAGGTCCTCAGACGAGAAGCTCTTATCCAGCTACACGCAGCACACCTCGACATTGAAAAAACAAAGCAACGCGCGAGTATGCTGGTATACTGGCCAGGCATGAACGCCGACATCGAATCCTTCGTCGAACAATGTGACATATGTGCCCGCCATGCCCTGAACCACCAGAGAGAACCACTCATCAACACAGAAATACCATCACTACCATGGCAACATGTAGCAGTAGACTTATTGGAATGGGAAAAAGCCCAATTCCTTATCACGGTTGACTACTACAGCCGTAATTTTGAATTCGATCGACTTCAGAACCAAACATCAGCGACAATCATTGGCAAACTCAAGACTCGCTTCGCACGCTTCGGGATACCAAAGTAGATGACATCCGACAACGGCACTCAACTCTTCTCGCGCGAATTCAACGAATTCGCTCAAACTTGGAGAATTGAATTCAAGACCTCAAGCCCAATATATCCCAAGGCAAATGGGCTTCACCAAAGGTCGTCACCAAGTCGGACTTCCTCTATAGTCGAAAAGTCATGCAGAGACGCCAGAAATCCCATCATGACAAATCTGCGAAACCCCTTCCTGAACTTGAGGTTGCAGACACTGTTTTCGTCCAACGAAAACCGAATGACGCATGGACCAAGGGAAAGATAACCGCCCGCCATAGCAACCCGCGGCCCTACATCGTCGAAACAATTGATGGCTCAAGACAAAGAAGGAACAGGATTCACATATCCAGACAACCAACCCCGCACCGCCACCCATACACTACTGGCATGGCCGGCAACTGTGCCGATGATCCCCAAACACCCCACGCTGAAAGTGAGCAGATAACAGAAAACGTCACCAGCGAAAGTGAGAAAACCCCAGCTCTACCACCCCCTTCGACAGTCCCCGGATCGTCCCCGGTGGGGCTTACGTCAGCGAAGCCTACCTCAGTAGGGCCTACCGCGGTAGACACATCACCTGTCAGTGGCACCATATGCTCGCGGCCGCCGACCACCAATCTCACACCGCGACGCACCAGAAGCGGACGTGTCGTAAAGACCACAACGCAACCCGACATGTGACCTCGCAAGCACTATCTTCAAAAGAAGAAGGAAGATGCAGTAATACTTGCTTACAAATTGCTTAGTGTGCGCGCATTGTTTATTTACCCCCAGCTTATTGTTGTTATTTTTTATAGGTGCTTGGGTTTTGAATAAATAGACTTCACTCAATCCGACGCGAACACTACATCATATTCAGTAAAAACTCCCAGAAATATCTCTGAATATTGCTTGAATTTAGCTCCAATAAAAGATCTTTAGCCAAACTGGCTAGCCATGACAAAAAAAAACGCAAAGAGAGGTAAAACACAATGAAAAGACAACAAATGAGACTGCGGCCAGTAGAGAGAAAAGATGAAAGACTAAAACAACATGGATATTTCGCCTTTATGCTTACTATGCGTCCTCAGTAAAAGAGAAACAAAGATGAAAACAAAAAGAAAACGCTAAACTAAAAACTAATAAGACCACCACCAATTGTCACGACTGATCCGTGTGGGGAAAAGAAGCTATTAGAGCTGTTGCAATAAAACATAAAAATAACTCTTAGAGCTTCTTTGCCCTCTGTCGATCGGTAGCAACGATTGTATTTATTAATATTGGTACAATACGTCTTAAATTATCAAAGCTTCATGATGGCTAAAAAACCTTTTGCTAAGCCACAATCTTATTGTCAGCTGGTTTTGAACACAAAATATTGTAGTAATCGATTCTATCCCTTAAGATATTCAATCGAGTATTTTATAGCATCATTTTCTACTCTGAGGGCCGAAATCTCGTTCCTTGACTCGAATAGCCTCCATGCTAACCCTATGCTTAATTTTGTCCACTTTTCAGTCGCTACATTATCCAAGTATGGGACAGTTCTAAGGAGTCCAATATCTCAACCCACTTGTATAATAAGGGCTATCGCATAATCATGTCAAATTATGATGGACTCTACTTAGATTGTGGCTTCAGTGGATGGGTTGGAGCAGGAAACAACTGGTGTTCGCCATATAAAGGGTGGCAACTTATGTATGACAACGACCCAGTGAAAATAATTGAACAAGGAGGTAAGTTATTTTTTAAGTTTAATTTAGTCATCAAAGGTTCAAAACTAGTTAGATACAAAATTAAGTAAAGCATACAAGGATGAAAAATGAAAATAAATAACATAATTGGAAGAAAGAATACAAATAAACTAAGTAGCTGCTTTGACAGCAGTGAAGGGCTAGAACAGAATGAATAATTTCTTGTTACTGTGCTCAAGGTATAAAATTGGTAGCCAGGGATTATTCAACGCTCCCAAAATCCCTTATTAGCATATTGGTTGACCTGTGACTTATCGAAAATGTGACAGTAAGGAAGTAAGTAATTTTATTGATCGAAACTTCAAATGGAATCAAAACGGAGTATAACAAAGGAAAAAGAAAAGAAAAGTCACACTAGGGAAAATCAACAAACATAGTTCCATATTATGTACATTAGCAAAATTACTGGCACAAGATGGCTAGCCACGGTTAACAATCCGGTTAGCAATCCGCACTTACACTTCTATGTAGTACACAAGCAGCGTCCCGATTGAGTGGAGGTTTCGACTGATTGGTTTACCAAGGTAAGTAATACCCTCAGATGGTTTTTACAACTGAATCGCCCAAAGACATTTCTTCTTTGCAGTGCTCCACATTGAAAAACAAGACGGCAGATTGTGACACATTAAGCAACAAACCTACGTTAATGTCTTCTCTATGCAACACATCAAAATTCTTCGATAGTCGAGCAGCGGACCTGTTCAAATTAAGAAAGTCATCAACTTACGTCATCAACGAAACATCAAACCCTTTTGAAACACGAGACGTAGCCACTCAGGTTAGCACCGGCAGAACAATATTGTTGTACAAACTTGGAGATATAACCGAACCTTGCCTGACTCCTTTACGAGCCGGTACAACAGCGGATTCGACCGGATTTGAGGGTGTTTTTATTTGCGCTCTAAGGTTATTGTACATATAATTTAATACTCTGACAATACACAAATTTAGCCCTTGTCTACACGCTTCTAAAAGGATCTGCGCATGCACTGATGAGTCAAAAGCCCGGCTCACATCTAAAGAGCCAGTAATTAATGGATCATCTGTTGCCTCAGAATCAGACAAAATAGCAGCAAGGGTGAACAGAGCATCAGCGCAACCAAGCACTACCGCAAAACCAAACTAGCGGTTTGGCATTTGGCAACAGTGTCTTACATTTGACAATAAAAGCATTTCTATAAGCTTTCATAAAACTGGTGACAGAGTAATTGGGCCTTACGAGCAGCATATGTTAGCTGGCTTCCCTTTTTTCATAATGGGCGTAAGTTGCCCTGTGCAGAAAACATCGAGTACAAAACCAACTGCGAGTATGATCTAGTACAATAATGTTAACATTTCATACAAAAGACAAGTACCATTCACAAGCTGAAGTGCACACAAATCGTCAACTCCGCGCGATTTTTCTTTTTCAGCCTAAAGGCATTTGTAGCTACATCTGAAACAGATAGGTCCAGTCCGGATAACTCGATTTTGATAGCACAGATTCAAGTTGTTCGGTATATGGTCGAACTATACACTAAAGTCGCTTCTAAAGTAAGCTCGCAGGTCCTTTGGATCACTAGGCATGGACTAGGCATGGACGTATTTGGGCAATCTTTCATGTGGTCTTTTCATAAACGACTTCGATCATTGATTATTCTCTCTGTACAGTCATTTTTCACATTCGTGCGATGCTCCTTGAGGGCTTCTAAAATTTACGTTTTGTGTGTACAAGGAGACAATTCAACACACTGCTTTTAGGACGACCACTTTCCATTTACACTGAGAACCAGAACTTAGCATCCTGACATGCTTTTACTAGCTATTGATCCTTTGAGAACCCCAGGATTTCAATATCTTTACGAATTTTCCTAACGGAATTAGCAGCCTTATCTGCGGTTAGAAGTGTATGGATGTTTTCAGCACACGAGGTATTAACCTGTATTTTACTTTCCTGGATACTCCTTTACACGTTGGTTTGTAGTAGACTAATTGGCACGCTAATCTTCTGAAGCGTCCTGCTAAGCACTGTCCGATAAAGTGGGAAGTCGGCCTTTGACCAATCTTTTATTTCATGCCACTGTGAAGTACTTTTGGCCTTTGTAATATACAAATTAACGCATGTTTCAATGATGTTTTCGGCGGAGTGACTTCCCAATAGCACGCTCACTGTGCAACTCACGTTTGGTGTCATGTGACATGGTCTGTATGTGAAACTGAACTAATTTATTAGCAAATGTTTTTGGTGCACAGAATATTGCTACGCCGACAGAGTTTTTTTAATTATGGAGATTCTGTGAGATACACCTCTATTCATATTCCAAGAAGCAATACTAGTGTTCTGTTCATTCATCGGAGCGTTTTTGTTTTCCGATTACTTTTTCATCTCAGGGCATTGGAATAACTGACATGTTTGTTTTGTCAATGCTTCATGTTTTGTCATGTTTCTTTTGTCATGCTTCACATCCAGTTGGTTTCGTGCATGGGGTGCTAGCACTCAACGTATGGCCTTGGACACTGCAACGTGGACGGATCTGGGGAGCAGAGTATGCCCCTGAAACATGACCAAATTTCTGGCAATTATAGCACATCGTTTTGGGAGATGCACAAATTCCTCAATCGTGAAGTGTTCAAAACCTTGTTTTGGCAGGCTTTTCATGGCCAGATCCAGCTGATAACGGAAGGAAAAGTACAACTTAGAGGCTCGAGGAGAACCACCCTGCTCTGGCCTTTCGCAACATGAAACGCAGGCTTTCATCGTGTCGGTATCATATGTGATTGGAATGTTTTTGATCACGCCTATAAAAACTGGGGATTTCTCCTTAACCTCTACACTTTTTGATTTCTGGCTGGTAGAATAAGCAATGCTATTTGCCTTGTCTTTTGTTTTAACAACAACCTGCCATTCAGATTGGTTTCCTTTTTAATTCAACATTATTGACCGATAGGTCTTCTCCGCGCATGCTTGTAATAAACTGTTTTCGTTCTTTTGGCGTGTTTAGGTTCGCTTCCGTCACTTATAGGATTGCTGGGCGGCCATGGGATTGGAACTTGGTTGTAACGCTCGATAAAACCCGAAAACTGCCATCGCATTTCATTCATCAACGATATAACACATGCGCCTACTTTTGCTGTATTGGGCGGTACTTCTTGGAGATCAAATATAACGAACTTGGGGAGTTTTATCTTTTCTTTAGCGCATCGTGCAAGTAGCTTTGCAATATCCACTAAATTATCCTCATCTTGCACTCATTTTGTAAATCGATCACCAGTTTTGGCCTCCTTAGTCAACAGTTATTTTGCCTTTAAAATCGAGTCTCTATTAGAAAATTTCACAGCTCGTATTAAAAACACTTCCTTCTTTTTTCTAACAGCCACTGATCGCGATATATAGTTCAACACGGCATTTAGCATTATAGTCTCTCCCGTGCTTGAAATCGGTTTTACACTTTGAGGCAGGGATGACTTCGATATTTACTCAATCAATGCCCGAATACCAGCGGATATAGGATGTACTCCACTAAACAAGGGAAGCCTACGTCCCCGTTCACCGTACCCCAGCAGTTTAAGGGATGCTCTCCTGGCAGGTACAACGACGCTTGTGACGGAGGAACTGCCCCTCCCCTGCTTGCAAATTAGGGTTACGTTATTGTCTTATTAAACCACTTAACGTCTACACTCTTTTAATGCTCAAAATGAATGATTTTCACTTGTTCCGCAATCCAATTAGATTCAGAGTTAAATCTAGTTTATGCCCTCACAGTTCAACGACAAAATCTATACTGATCTTTGACTGAATCTTACTGATCTTTGATCTTTTGACAGTATCTTTCACCGAAGCTAAAAATCTGTTTCCATAAACAATAATAGTAAAAATCGTATTCTAATGCTGTAATTGATGCACCTAACAATTAGCAATAGGCAAGCATCTGGTCAAAAGAAAATATAAAGTTGAACTACATTTATCAGAACCAACTCTCTAGCATTGCCTATGATAAAGATCCATAAGGCTTCAATGTGTTAATTTCTGTTTATTTTTATCCCCAGAGTCACTTTTTATGCAAGTGTAGTTTTGATGGTATAACCTTCAGAGGTGGATCATTCGATTGGAAATTGAAAGTTATAGTGTCTTTTTTAAGAGTCAAAAGTGATCGGAGGGAAATCAATCTCCCTTCTCCACTCTTTTCCCCCAAAGACATCCAATCAAAATCTTGAGAAAGCCATTTTGTTCAAAATAGGCCAAATGCCAAAAAATCATGCAACCTTGGTTAAAATGGCTACTCACGTTCAATCAATTATTTTATTATCAATCAATTTATTAATACTAAAGAAAACTATTACAAAAGTAAATCAGTTAATATGCCCAAGAAGCAAATAGACCCTGTAGCAATGGTTGTAAGTTGTGCAAGTTGCCTGCTGTTTAGACATAAGGTTTTTTATTGGGGAAAGGGTGCATGTGTGATCCTCGTTCTCCAAAAGGCTTAGAGTTTTAAGATGAAACTTCCAGGAAGTATTGAGAGGGATGTAGAATAAAATCAAAACAGACTTTGAGCATGATGGTTGTCAAAAGGACGTATAAGCGATATCTGATGAACGGCTAAGGGTGTTAAGTTGAAAATTTCACGGTTTGTTGAGGGAGATGTTGAAGATTCGTCGGAGGGCAGCCATCCATCCAGCTATTTTTATATACCCCTTTCCCTCAATACTGATCGGAATTTTTAAAAAGCAATTTTTTTCAAAATAGTGTAAAGGCTTAAGAGCTTATCCTTTGGGGATGCCATTCCCTCACAACCACCTTGGCAAGGATTAAAAACTATACATTTTTTCTATTGTTTGCATGCAAAATTTATCATTGGTAAAAACTGGAATGTTTTGCTCTGCTTGTGTCTGAAAAGGCTAAGGGTATTAAGGTGAAACTTCGAGGAATATTGATGGTTATGTTGAGCTACAGCGAAAACAGTATGTGCATCCGCTTTTTTTTAAGGTGTATGAGCACTATCTTAGGAACGGCTGAGGGTATTAAGTTGAAATTTTCAGGATATATTGATGGGACGCGAAAAAGTGGTCGAAGGCCTTTTAAACTTCTATCCCCTTAAAGAAAACCACTCAAAAATTGAAATAACCATCTTGTTTAAAATAGGCTAAAACTGAAATACCTATGCCCCCTGGAGATGACGTACCCCCTCCCCCAACCTCTGTGGCAAGAGTCATAAGTTATGCAAGTTGCCCACTGTTTGCATAACATGGTTGTAACTGGGAAAAGGGTTCATGTTCAATCTTTGGTCTTTAAATAGGCTTTGAGTATTAATATGAAACTTACAGGATATATTTAGGGGGGTGTTTTACGATTTTAAAACATAATATATGCAGGATGGCTGTCAAAAGGTCGTACCATCAAACAGTTCGTGGTAACGAACTGTAGTAAGGAGCGACCCGGCTCAATAGTAACCAAAACGCTAAAAAATGGAATTTTGATACCAATAGCTACTTTCTAATAACTTTCTAATAACTTTCATCAAGATTAGTCTGACCTATCAAAAGTTACGAGCCTGAGAAAATTTGCATCATTTTAGAAAATAGGGGAAAACACCCCTAAAAGTCATACAATCTTAACAAAAATCACACCATCAGATTCAGCGTATCAGAGAACCAAATTATACAAGTTTCAAGCTCCTATCTACAAAAATGTGGAATTTCGCATTTTTTGCCAGAAGACAAATCACGGATGCGTGTTTATTTGTTGTTTTTTTCCCCAGGGGTGATCGGATCGACCCAGTCGTCCTAGAATGTCGCGGGAGGGCTCATTCTAACGGAAATTAAAAGTTCTAGTGCCCTTTTTAAGTGACCAAAAAAATTGGAGGGCACCTAGGCCCCCTCCCACGCTCATTTTTCCCAAAAGTCACCGGATCAAAATTCTGAGATAGCCATTTTATTCATCATAGTCAAAAAACCTAATAACTATGTCTTTCGGGACGACTTACTACCCCGCAGTCTCCCCGGGAGGGGTTGCAAGGTACAAACTTTGACCTGTGTTTACATCTAGTAATGGTTACTGGGAAGTGTACGGACGTTTTCAGGGGGATTTTTTTATTTGGGAGGGAGATTTTAGGTGGGGGGGTTACGCGGGAGGATCTTTCCATGGAATAACTTCTCATGGGGGAAGAGACTTTCAATGAAGGGGGCGCAGGATTTTTTTGCATTATTTAAAAAACAAGGAAAATAAATATGAGAAGTTTTTTCTACTGAAGGTAAGGAGCAGCATTAAAACTTAAAACGAGGAGAAATATTGCGCATATGAGGGGTTTACTTCCTCGTAATATCTCGCTCTTTACGCGAAAGTATTTTTAGTAATTTCAACTATTTATTCTACGGCCTTTGTGATTCAAGGGTCACTCTTAAGGAATTGGGACAGAATTTCAGCTTTAGTGCAAAGAGCGAGGTATCGACGAGGGATGAACTCCCTCATATACGCAATAAAAATATACGAATATAGAAGTTCGTTACGTAAGTTAATTCGTAAATTACGTATATTTTTTACTAATGAAAATGTTCGTAAAACAATTAAAAGTTCTAGTTGCCTTTTTAAGTAATCAAAAAATTAGAGGGCAGCTAGGCTTCCTCCCTCTCTCCTTTTTTCTCAAAATCTTCCGATTAAAACTATGAGAAAGCCATTTAGCCAATAAGAAAATTAATATGCAAATTTCGTTTTAATTATTTATTTGCGGAGAGCCAAGATCAAAACATGCATGAATTAAAAAACGTCCATAAATTAAATAAAAAAACAAGCTTTTTTAAATGAAAGTAAGGAGCGACATTAACACTTAGAACGAACAGAAATTACTCCGTATATGAAAGGGGCTTTTCTTCCTCAACGCCCCGCTCTTTACACTAAAGTTTTTTCCTTTTTTAAAAAGTAGACCTAAGAGAAAGAGTCAAACTTTAGCGTACAGAGGGAGGCGTTGAGGAAGAAAAGCCCCTTTCATATACGGAGTAATTTCTGTTCGTCTTAAGTTTTAATGTCGCTCCTTACTTTCATTTAAAAAAACTTGTTTTTTTTATTTAATCAATAAATAAAAAACGGCCTGGGGTATTAAATTGAGCTTTCGGGGCATGTTGAGGGGGATAATGAAGAGTTACTGGAGGACAGCCAGACCCATCGTCCTTTTTAGATGCTCCCCACAATAACAGAAATTTTGGGAAACCATTTTACTCACAATAGTGAAAAGCTCTAACAATTATGGACCTGGTGTGGGCATTTCTCCATAGCGGCCGGGATAAGGAGTATAAATTATGCAATCTGTCAACGTTTTATGAGCACGATTTATCACTGGGAAAATAGGATTGTTTTTTTTTATATATATATTCTGGGTGTGTCTGAAAAGGCCAATGGTATTGAAGTGAAATTCTGAGTAATGTAGAGGGGTATATCGAACTAATTCAAAGTACCCTATGGGCATCCAGGTTATCAAAATTCGTATTTGCAACATCTTAGGAATGGGTAAGGGCATTAACTTGAAACTTTTAGTGCCACTACAACTACTGGCGTAACTACTTGTGACTGTGACTGCAATTACTTGTGATGGTGACTACTTGCAACTGTGCCTACTTGCCACTTCGACCATGATAACCTACGGTTGCGAAAACTTGCGACTGGGACTACTACTAATCGTGATAATAAATGCAACTACATGTAACTTGGACTACATTTAATTGCAACTACTTTCAGAAAATCTTGAGGGGAATATTGATAAAAATCCAACCACATTATTTGTAGGCTGGTTGTAAAAGGGGCTTGTCAGTAATATCTCTGGGACGATACAGGATTTATCGTTTAAAAAAGGGGGAATGTTTGATCCTCGGTGTGTCCAAAAACACTAAGGGTATTAAGTTGAAACTTCAGGGAATTTTAGGGGGTCACTAAACTAAATCAAAAGACGCTGTGTGCATTGAAGATGTCAAAAAGGCGTAGTATCTTGGGTAAGGGTATTAAGTTGAAACTTTCAGGACCGATACTGCTACTACTACCGTGGTTGTAACTGGTAGTAGACTGTAACTGGTGTAACGAATTTAATTTCTAGTGATTGCAACTGGTTTTGATTATGACTACTTGCAACTACGGCCAATTCTCCTTGATATACTACTTTCCGAATATGTTACGAAGAATGTTGAAAAGTTATCAAAACACATGATGTGCTTGCTGGTTGTCGCAAGGGTGCATCAGTAATATGCCAGAAAGGCCTGAGATTATGAATTGAAATTTTTCAAGGCACGTTGAAAAGTGCTGGGTGGGCGAGATGCTCCCCCTAGTCTTTTTAGATGCCCCCCTCAACACTGGTCAAAACTCTAAATTAGCCGTCTTTTTAAAATAGTTAAAGGTCTATCAAGTGTTCCTCTGGGGACGCCAGGCCCTCAGAGCCCAGGGGAAAGAATGATAAATTATACAGTTTGCCTATTGTTTGCATACAACATTTACCATTCTGAAAGGGGATACCATGTATGATCCTGGATGCATCAGAAAAACTAAAAGTTTCAAGGGAATATTGAGGGGGCTGTTATGTGTATCTGCACATCAGTCAGCATATCGGTTCAATTATTCTGTATCAAGCTGGTTTCTTTTTGTACCGAGTCAGGACTAAGCTCATTTTTAGACTGAGTGAGTATTTGACTAATTCAGCACATGAGCCGAGTCTCTAGCTTGAACTTGGGTCGCTTTTGAGGATATTCAAGGAGTTGCTTGTTTTTGCACAGTATCACCAAAACTCCATAGCTTTGACTGAACTTGTTTTTACACTGGTTCAGAGCTCTGCTCCTTATTGCATCGAGTCAAGGTCCAGTTGGTTTTTCTCTGAATCACAGTTGAAGTGTTTTTTTTTGTTTTTTTTTTTTCGTCAATTTAATCCCTAGCAGGTACTTGACTTTTTTTTTTCTGAAATAAAGAATTCTTGAATTTTTCAGCGTAAAAAAGGAGCAGCATGACTGCCTTTCCGCTAGAAAGATTGTAGTGAAAGGGGGGAACTGGAATCATTTGCAAGATTCCAGTTTTAATAAATTGTAAGAAGCCCACCTTTTCCGTTAAACCTTGCTTTGGAATTGAATGGATCATAGCCCTCCTGTAGGTGCATTTCTCCAACTTTTTAATAATGCTGAATTAGATGGCTATCTTAAAATTTCTATCCCTTACGACAGTACCTGGAGAACAAAAGCGTACAAAAAGGGAGGGGGGCTTGGTGCTTTCCATTAGCTATTAGTTCTAGAGAACTGCACTATAATTTCCAATTTATCATTGATTGGGTCTCTTTCAAAGTTTCTACGGGCATCCCTTCTGTATGAATAGCCATCTCTGCTTTATCAATGCTAACATATTGATTCTGAAAAGGGGTAAATGACAGATTTATATATGAATTCAAGAACTAGTATTCCTTCAAGCTGTTCTAACCGAAAGTAGTTTTATGATAAAATATTGAATCATGCTGAATCTCCTAAGAGAAACTGAAGTTTCTTGTCTACTCTTCAAAGAGAAGCCAAAACTGCTTTATTTATTCAAGTTGTGCCTATAAATTCGCCTTATTTTTTATGTTAATACAAAAAATCTTTCCGATTAAGAATTTTTCAACAAAAAAAAGCCATACTAAAAATAAGCACACAATTGGGTTGAATCCAAGTCGAACCTAAAACGAACAGAAGTTACTACAGGCAGGAGTTAGACTATTGCTCCTTTTCCCTTCCCTAACCATAGAAGTCCTAAAGCCCATTGCGTAATTTGCGTTTTTATGAGAATTATATTTATTTGAGCAATGTGCTCTAATTTTTAATAATACCGACGAAATATAAGTATAAATCAGTATAATATTCAATATGATTAGAAAGAACTAATGCACATAAATTGAATATCAAATAACACAATCAAGTAACATAAGTTACTGATACTCTCAGCAATTCAACATTTTACTTAACTGTATTTTTTTATTTTACATTGTGATACATATGCAAAATGTTTAAAATGTTTTTTGTTTTAGTAAAGCGTAAATGACACAATAGGCATAAGAACTTTTTCAGTCAGGGGAAAGGAAGGAGGCAGTAGCCAAAGTCTCATTTTTCGTAAATTTCGTTCGTTTTAAGTTTTAATTCAATATACAATTTAATTTTTACTTGTTTAAAGATTGATTTATTCATTTATATCCGTATCTGTTGTCTTTGCGTTTGATATTATCATTTATTTTAATTTCTCAATGTTTTGGGTTTTTATATCCTTTGATTTTGACTTCTGGTTGTTTTGAGTTTGAATTATTATACGACTTAGATCTGCTGGTCTAAAGTTTTACATGGCTCTTCACTTTTCTCTGAAGAACTTTTTTCTCGGGAAGTTTAAAAGAGTGATTTCCGTCAGTTTTTTATTGTCGAAGTCTTATTATTGTTTAATATAATAAATAATTCTCCAGTTCTTCAGGTCTTCGGCTTAAGAATTAAAATACCCAATTCTAATTTAACTTCTTAAGTTACATAAGATGATATGAGCGTTGACTTCGAGTAAATTTAATGCAATTAGTTTATGAATTATCCTAAGGTATCACAGGCCCGCTAACATCCCCCTCAACATTCTCTGAAAGTTGCAACTTAACAAGCTTAACAATACCTGTGGTATGCATTGCAAACACCAGTTTAAGAAGCTGGACGTGCAGAGTATCTTTCGACTTAGTTCAGTTTCACCTGATAGTTTCAACTAAGTACAATTGGTCTATCCTGAAATATTGCAGATACACCCTTTTGACAACCGGACCACAAACAGTGTCTTTTTATTTATTTCACGATCATTCCCTAAAGGTTTCAGCTGAACACCATTAGCCATTCCTGAGATATTGCCTATTCACCCTTTGGATAATCAGGATGAACACTGTGTCATTTGTTCTAGTATAACACCCTCAACATTATCTGACAGTTTCAACTTAATACCTTTAACTGCTTCTAAGATATTGCACAAACTGATTTGACAAGCTGAGTGTACATAGTATCTTTTGATTTAGTTCAATATATCTTGGAAGTTTTAACTAAATACTATTAACCGATCCTAAGATGCTCTAGGTAGGCTCTTTTGACAGCCCGTATACACATAGTTGTATTTCGATTAAGCTATATATCTCCATCAACATCCTCTGGAAGGTTCAACTTAATAGCCTTAACTATTTCTGAGAAATTGCAGACATGCCGTTTTGATAACCAGGATGCATATGGTATTTTTTTATTTATTATAACTTTTTACAGAGATTTCTTGAAAGTTTCAACTTAATGACCTTAGCCATTCGTGAGGCATTGTAGAAAACCACTTTTGACGAATTGGATGCAGAATGTCATTTTGACAATCATGCTATATTTTAAATAGTTTTGACTTAGGTCAATAGTTCTAGTTGTAATAATAAAATTTACAGCAGGATTTGCATTCACAGTTGTAATTGCAGTAGTAGTATCACTACTAGTAGTAGCAGTCTCAGTCGCAAGTGGTAGAAGCTGCAGTTACAAGTTTCCACATATAAAGTCCCAAGTTGCTTCACTTGCAGTCGTAAGCAGTTAAACTCGCAATTGCAAGTAGATACAGTTGCAGTCATAAGTTGTAACAGTTGCAAGTAGTCATGGTAACAAGTTATCGTAGTCACAAGTGTTCGCAGTCGCAAGTAATCAGAGAAAAAAGTAGTCTTGGTCACTAGTATTCATAGTCGCAAGTAGTCAGAGCCCAAGCCATAAGTAGACACGATCACAAGCAATTGCAGTGGCAGTTGCAAGTAATCGTAGTAGCCATTTCAGATTGTCGCAGTCTCAGTCGCAAGTAGCTGAAATCAAAATTACAATTAGTCACTCTTGCAAGCGTTCATAAGACATCGTCGTCTCAGTTGCGAATAGTTGCTGTCGTAAGTATTTGCAACTGTAGCCACAATAGTAGTAGCAATAGTGGTCCAGAAAGTTTCAAGTTAATACCATTAGCCGTTCCTGTGATATTGCAGATATGCCCTTTTGATAACCTGGATGTACACAGTGTCTTTTGATTTAGTTTAGAAGACTACTCAACATTCGCTTAATACTCTTAGTCTTTTCTGAGGCATCCAGGATTACACATTATCCATTTTCTGAATGATAAATCCTGTATGCAAACAGTAGGGCATATTGCATATTTTATAATTCCTTTTCGGGGGCTCTGGGGGCATTGTATCCCCATTGGAATAGTTATAAGAGCTTTTGATTATTTTGAATAAAGCTGCTATTTTAGACTTTTGACAAGTGTTGAGCGGGGTATCTAAAAAGGATAAGGGGAGCCTTTTGCCCACCCAGCACTTTTCAACGTGCCCTGAAAGTTTCAAATTAATACTCTTAGCCTGTTCTTAGATGTTACTGACTCACCCTTTGGACAATCAGAAATCACAAAATGTGTTTTGATTTTTTTCAACATTTTTCGTGACGTTTTCTGAAAGTAGTATATCAAGGAGCAGTGGTCTTAGCTGCAAATAGTAGTAGTCAAAATCAGTTGCAGTCACTAGAAGTTACAAACCCAGTTGAAGTCTCAGTAGGAGTAGTAAAATATTTGAAAATTGTTCATCCTATTTCACTAAAGCCGCTACAAATAGTGATAAAATAAATATATATGACTAAGGAAAAAAAAACAAGCAAAAATCACTTTAAAAAAAAGTCTTTCTAATGGAAGTAAGAGTTAAGTTGAAACTCAAACGAACGAAAACTATTGCTTTGCAGCCTAGGCTACATAACCTATAAAACAGGTTTGAATAAAGCGACTGATGATATCTCTCTATGTTTGCAGGATTATCCATAACTAGCGCTCTGCTGAAAACCTTGAACCGCATGTTAATTTGTCAAGTAGAAACATCAAGCATATTTTCGACGGTGTAAAAAAATCTATTCAAAATGTTTGTATGTGGTTGAAATTTGTTTGATTTGATTTGACTTCGACAAATTGAGCTCAGTACAAAGAATGACTCTCTTCGGTTCCAAAATAGATTTTTTATGGTCATTTTGTTGACATTTCCAAAGTGAAGCTGTCTTACTAGCCTTAGCAAACAAATTAACTTCAGAATTTGCGTCATAACTGGAAGTTCTCCGTTCTATATACAGAAATAATAAGATATCTGCAGCTCACAAGTTCAATGTTTTTTTAGCACTAGAGTGAGTTTGAAATTTCTTATTGCTAGCTCAGAGACGTTGGCTCTGGGGTGGACTCGGAGCTGAGGACCCCAACTACTAAATTCTTCCGAACTGCCAGACACTTTTTACCTACGTTAAATAATAAAATCTGTTTTCGTATTATCCTCCACTCCCGAAAAAATCTTTTGTACGTGACTCTACTAGCTAATGATATTGCGACCAAGACCTAATCCGACATTTTTTCCTACTTGGCCTAGTTTTATACTTCCAAAAAGGCTTTATCGAAAGAATATAAAGTCACGTTGTGTCCATTGACGCATTTTTTGTTTTGTTTTGGGGAACATCCCCTTATCCTGTAAAAGTCTAATTGCCTCTTTATCAGTCCTTGGCGAGTCCCAGATCTTCATTTTAACCTCAGTGGTCAGACACTATTCTCTATCACTATATATCGCAAACTAAATAAATTTCATTCATTCAACTTGAATTGGATCACTATAATACATAAGTACCAGACAGTTTTTGGGTCTTTCAACTATGCTGAACAAAATGACTTTCTCAAAGTTTTGACCAGATAAATTTGGGGGAAGAGGATCGTAGAAGGAGCGCTAGTTGCCCTCCAATCCTTTTGGTTACCTAACAAGAACACTAAACCTTTTAATTTCCGTTCGAATGGACCCTTTTTTATCTTTTAGGACAATTATTTTGATACGCTCATCCCAAGATGAAAAACAACAAACAAACAAATAAACATACATCCGTGATCTTTAATCTGGCGAAAAATGGAAAATATATAGGAGGTTGAAACATCTGCAACAGTGTTTTCTGATCTTCTAAATTGGATGGTTTTTTAGAAGACTTTTAGTGGGTGTTTGATTTGAAAAATAAAGCCAACTTTCTCAGGCCTGTTACTTTCGTTGGTTAACATTAAACTCCATGAATTTTATATATTTGGAATCAGTATAATATGTCAATTCTTTTGATGTATGTATTGCTATCATTCCGTCTTCAAGAGTTTCGGTTACCACCGAGCCGATTCAATCCTTACTTACGGTTCGCTGCCACGAAATGTTTTATTATGTTAAAATGAACATGAAGGGAGGGGGTTAGTCGAAAAACTAGAAAAACATAAACAAGTAATATAAATTGTCACTAAATATCAAATTTGAAAGTGTGTTTTCCTGTGGGTTTTCCTAGGACAATTATTCTAAGAAATTAACCTTTGGTGAAGAATATACAGGAAGGGGAATAACTAGCCAAAAACTAGAAGCAAATAAAAGACGAAAATAAAAGGAAATCCAGGTAATTTTGTAGAAAATACGACATGGATCTAACCTAAATAGGAAAATTTGAATGCCAAAAACAGCTTAGAAACGTATATCTATACCCAACACACAGTAATAACAAACAGGAGCCGGCATATCCATCCCCTCCTTGGTATTTCCCACCCATACTCCCTCTTGATAATTCCAAATATTCCTTAAAATGGAAATTGAAAGCTACTTTTTTGTTTTAGTTGTAGTGTATGTACCAATACGTTGCTTCTCTCACTTTTTCAGTTCTGTGCTTGAGAATTCAAATATTAAATTGTAAGTAAAATTTTGGACAAAATTTGATTCTTCAGTCAAAATTTTCGATGAAAAGTAGTTTTGTTCAATAAGCTCTGTATTATAATTTTACTAATGAAATTTGCGTGGACAGACGGGTATTATTGTTCATATGGATGGAAGTTCTGCATGAGTTGGTCTTCTACTTGGCTGAAGCCATCCAGCATCCACAATAGTGTTCTCTGATGTTTAAATATATTGTTTGAGTTGGCACAAATACATTTAAAAATTTTGTATCAGTGAAAGCCAAACACCTGGTAGTGCTTGTTACCAACCATCCCCCAAAACCCAAGATGCCCTGCCTTTTCCCCCTCTGTGCCGGAAGAAACATGAATCAAACATTTATACAGGTCCAGTAATTATACTTTTTGGAATTCCCGCAATAGTTGTCAGGGCAAGGGCTGTAAGTTGGATAATCCTTCCACCCTTTTTTTATATATAGCAAATGTTATTGAGAAAGGTATGCCTACTGTCTGACCCTTGACTTATCAAACAGAAAATATTCCCTATTCCCATCTGCAATACCATCACTAATGCCGTTGATAATTTTACTCTTTGTATTAGATAAAAAAAAATTGCTTAAATATAACAGAAATTATTCCTTATATAAGGGAGGGATGCCTTCTGTTCCACCCTCGATCGGCACATTAAAGTGTTCTGAGCTCTAATAACGCTTCTTATTCAAATCAAATGACTTTGCGTTTCAGGAGTCGTTCTTAAGGAATTGGGCCAAAAAGTCAACCTGTAGTGTGAAAAACAAGGGTTGAAGAAGGGTACTCCCCTTATATACGGGATTATTTCTGTTCGTTTTAAGTTTTAACACTGCTTCTTTTCTTCAGTTAAAAAGCTTGTTCGTTTTTCTAATTTAATTTTCGATAGTTTTTCAAATCATATCGTAAAACTACTTCTCCTAACTAGTATCCCTTCAATACCTTTAGAATGACCCATAGTCGCTACTCTTTTCTTCCTAAATTATTTAATACCATGAAGATATTTAACAGCGATTCCTTCAAGAGGCAGGTGTTTTTAATTTTCTTCAAGAAGCAGTTGCTTTTAATTTTCTTCAAGAAGCAGGTGCTTATTACGTAATAGGGAGCGTTTTTCTTCAATTATAAAGTTGAAAACCCATGAGTACCAGGGAAAACCTTCAAGGCTCCACCAAATCATATTTTCTTTGGTTGTTACGTCGTATAAAATGCTTCCTTTAAGACATTTCGAGATTTTTTTTAAGATATTTTTCTTCAAGGCGTTTACTAGATGTTTATTAAGACATTTTTCTTCAAGGCATTTTTCAAGACGTTTCAAGACATTTGAAGACGTTTATTAAGAAATTTTTCTTCAAGGCATTTTTCAAGACGTTTCAATACATTCCAAGACGATTTTAAGACATTTTTTAGCAAGACGCTTTCCGTGACGTTTCAAGACATTTCAAGACGTTTTTATACATTTTTCTTCCAGATGTTTCAAGACGTTTTGAGAAATTTTTCTTCAAGACGTTTCAAAATATCTCAAGACGTTTTTAAAGAAATTTTTCTTCAAGCCATTTTTTCAAGACATTTCAAAACGCTTTTTAAAATATTTTTCTAAAGACGATTTTCTTCAAGATTTCTTTGGTTCTTACATAATGGGAAATGTCTACCTGGTTTAAGGATGACGCATTCTCGCGTTACTTGTTTCTTAAGGGCTCCGTGAGGAATCCCCACTTGTAACTGAGGAGGACATACATGTGGGGTTTTACATAATGACGATGCAGACATGGGTGTTACGGAATACTCCAAGATTTTCTTTCTTAAAGATTTCATTTTCCTTTCAAGACTTTTTTTTTCTTTCAAGGCGTTTTTTCGAGATCTCAATTTCTTTAAGATTTTTTTACAAAAGGATCAAGACTTAGTTGATATGCCATGATTTAATTGACATGCCGGGGAAAAAAATCGATTACTTAAAATTGATTACGTTTGACACGCAGGATGTTAAGTAATAGTTTAAAGTGTATTATCAGATAATATCGGGGATTGTTCTTAGCACATTTTTAGTAATAGTCTTCTATTCTATTGAAGCTTGAATGCACTATCGGAGGTGAAATAAAAGCAAGAGTATGATGATGGCAAGAATATTGTACACCTTCGTATACGATCAAAATTCTATCTTTTTTTCTTTACTACACTGAATTTTACCCTTACAGTAGAGGTTATCTTAAACAAGCATACCTATGTACATAGGATACATGATGCTTAAATTACATTAGTGAAATACATTGAAGTTTTATCCTGGAACAAGAAATCTAGGGAATTTTTTCTTCTTTTTTGTACCGACAAGTTTTATTAATAAAAACAAATTTACAAACATTATTGAAACACTTTATTCATAGGACACTGAAATCAATATTATACAGGTAGGAGGGATATATTTTTAGCAAGAAAAATATTCAACCGAGGATTATCAACGTAAATGCTGAAAAATTCACCATAAGTATTTCCACGATATCAAAAATATAATACTACATTAAAACCATAAACTAGATCTATTGAAAGGATTGGGTGATCAATTAGAAGTAAATTCAGGTTGGTACAGGACGTGTGCTTTTATTTTCATTTTTCTCGGTATTATTTTCTGGCAATTCCCAGTCTGTGACACGATGTGACTGACACATGTTACCCTCTGGCAAACATTATCCTATATATGGTATTTTTCGAGTATTATCCCGCAAAAATATTCGTTATCACTAGAACTGATTATCTAAGCTCAATGAAAAATCCTCAATAGCGTTTCTTCTGATGACTGTGGGCAATTGACGCCCAGTACAGCGTGGCATAATGTACCAGCGTGGCGTAATGTACCAGCTTGATGACACTCACTAACGCAGATTATCATGCCTGAAGGGTCTTCAGCCTTTTCCCCACAAAAATCACTTCGTAAATTAGAAATGACCATTGTTTTTATTCGAACAGTGGAAACTTGCAATTTCATTGTTAGATAGCGTTGCTCCTTGATAATTTCCAGTCTTTGACACTCAATGGCTGATACTTGGCACCCTCTGGCAACCATTATCACACGTATAGCATTTTCGGACATTTTCCTACAAAAATATCTTGTTACACCAGAATCATTCGTTTAAACTTAATGAAAAATTCGCTTTAGCGTTTCTGTTGATGAATCCTGGTATTTGAGTTATGCGTGGCACAATATATCAGCTCGATGACTCCCTCTGGCGCACATTATCACACTTAAGGATTTTTCAACCCTTTTCCAACAAACACAAACTTTATAAAGTAACAATTAACTTTGGTTTTATTTGAACAGCGGAAACTTGCCATTTCATTTTTAGATTGCGATGTTCCATGGCAATTTCCTTCCTGTGACACTCAATGGCTGACATGCAGCATCCTCTGGCAAGCATCATCACTTATAAAAGTATTATTTGAACCTTTTCCGACAGAAAACTTCCTTTACACTAGAATTGATCGTTTATACTTAATGAAAAATCCCAATAGCGTTTTTTTTCTGATGACTCCAGGCAATTGAGGCCAGCGTAGCGTAATTTACCTGCCCGATTGCAGCCTCTGGCGCACATTATCATTTTTCACAAAAATAACCTCATAAACCGAAAATACTACTACTAGTGATAATAATAATAACTCACTGCAGCACTAAGCCGCCTGAGGCCAACACAGATACGCACCCTTCTCTTCCAACCTAATCTATTCAAGGCCTCCCTCTTTACATTCTCTGAGGAAGTTTCCATTTCCTTTAAATCTTTATTTATGACATCCTCCCACCTCAAACGAGGATCACCTGCTTTCTGTATAACCCCAGACGGTTCACCAAAAAGGACAATCTTCGGCAATCTGTCATCCTTCATCCGCAGAAGGTGACCTAGCCATCTCAACCTTTCTTTCATTATAGCCCTAGAAAGTGGAATTGAAGCAAATTTTTCGCACAACCTACTGTTTGGAATACGGTCAGTCATTTCGATACCCAGAACAATCAGTAGGCAATTTCTCTGGATAACATCTAGTAAATTTTCATCCGCGTTTCGGAGCGCCCATACTTCAGAGCCATATTTGACCACAGTCATCACTGTAGCTTCCAGTATTTTAATCTTGGCTTGTAGACTTATCTTCCTATTCTTCCAAACTTTTTTTAACTGTGAAAAAACACCGCGAATCTTAGCTATTATTCTACTTTTACCATCTTCACTGCTCCCAAAGGTCTTTACTAATAATACTATCAAGATAAGTGAAGCTGCCCACCTAATCAATCTCTTCATTACCCAATGTCACCTTTTCATCTTCACTTATTCCTAACCTTAGGGACTTGGTCTTCTTAACATTAATTTTCAAACCTATTTTAGCACCCTGAACTCACAAAACCTCTAAAAATTCATTCATTTTGCTCACACTTCCATCTAATATGCTTAAATCATCAACATAATCTAAGTCCACCATTGTCTTTATTTGAACAGCGGGAAATTATCATTCCATTGTTAGAATTAGGCTTACGTTTCATGAGGCTTACCCCGAGCTCGACGGAATTTCTGAGATTGAAGCGTTTATAGGATGCAAACTGTAACCGTGACAGAGAAGCTAAATGAATGGGTGGCCACAGAAATATTTCTTTAGCATAGTAAACCGATCAATTTTGCGAGTATGAATAGGGAAAATGTCTGAAAGAGACAAATTTGGTCAGATAAATGCTTCATTTTTAATAATAGTTTCAAGATTCGGCACTTTTAAATACTTTTGGTCTTCCAAGAGGGAGGGGGTGAGATTGAACTTTGGATTTGTTACTTCTTCGTAGTGTGATATCAAGAATAAAAAAAATCCGAATTTACAGTGATGAGAGTGGTAAAGCATGATATTGTGCATTAGTAGGCGCATGAGTAAGCATGAGTATTGTTGATCGATGAAGAATCAGTTAATTGTTATTTTTATCTTATTATTTTTATTTTTAAAAATTTGCATATTAATTATTATTGTCGTTTTTATTTAATTTAATTAAATAATTAATTTTCAATAGTTCAGTAGTTACGTGGACTTCCGCGCGACCAGAAACCCTCGAAGGTTGTGCAACAGTGCTGTTTATTTTATTGAGCTATTTGAGATTGTTAAAAAAATAAAAGTTGAAATTGTTGCAACTAGTCGTCAAGCAGGTCGTGGTAATGAGCAGTAAACAAGCAGTGGCGTGACTGAATAGTAACCAAAACTCTTAAAAAAAGAATGTCGATTTCAATAAATACATCAAAAGAATCAAATTATTATGCTGAATCCAAATATATATGATTCATTAGTTTTTGTATTATCCATCAAAAGCCACGTATCTGAGGAAATTCATCGGATTTTCGAAAGGGGAGAAGACCCTAAAAGTCAAGGAATCATTATTGAAAATAATACTTTGAACTTCAACGTATAAGGGAACCCTATCGTAGAAGTTGCAAAAATATAGAAAAAGCCCAAACATGTGCAACTTTGTATTATTCTATTTCTGTCAAAAGAAAGATCACGGTTGCGGGTTTATTTGTTCTTTTTTCCAGGGGTGATCGAGTCGAACCAATAGTCCTTGGATATCGAAGAGGACCCATTCAAACGGAAATTAAAAGCTCTGATATCCTCTTTTAGGTAACCAAAAAGATTAGAGAGCAACTAGCCCCCTTCCAACGCCCCTTTTTTATTCGAAGTCATCCGATCAAAAATTTAAGATAGCCATTTTGTTCAGCATAGTTGAAAGGTTTTGTAATTATGTCTTTTGGGATATCATGACCCCCCAAAAGCCCCTGAGGAAAAGTGTGTAATTCATGAAAATTTTCCATTGTTTACGTACAATATTTGTTACTGAGAAGTATACAGACATTTTTCTTTGGGGGGGAGGGTGGCGTATTAATTTTATACTGGGGGGTTTTCAACGGGGAGAATTGTCCATGGAGGAGGAGGAAGTTCTGGTGGGTGAACTTCCCATGGGAAGTTTTATCTACAGTAATTTGTCAAAATTAATGTACTAAAATCTTTTTATTTATCTTAATTTCTCTTTGCCGACTCAATTTTTTCATGTGGAGATGTTAATAGAATTGTCCGGGGGAAATTTTACCGGGTTGAAATTGTATAAAGTATCTCTTTGTACAGGGAGGGTTTTACGCAAGAGAAATGTTCGATAGGGGAGTTATCCGCGGGATAAATTCTGCAGGGGAAATTTTCTGAAGGAGCAACTTTCTAATAGTAGGCGGAGGAGGTATTTACGCTTTTCCACGGAGGAGAGGATTTCTTGTATGATTTCAAAAATAATTAGAAATTAAAGTCTATTGCAAATGAAAGTGCACTAAGACAAAATTTTCATCCAAATTCATCTGCAAGAAATTTTCTGGGTGCAATTTTCAGCTAGAATGGAATTGTCTAGGAAGAATTTTGCTGTCAGAGGTAGGGGCGTTTTAAGTGAGAAGAAATTTCCATGGGGATATTTTCCGTGGGGGGAAGAAAATTTCCATGAAGAGAGAGTCAGATTTTCCTTGATTATTTTTAAATAATCAGAAACTTATTAAATAAGCAAGATTTTTCAAAACTCAAGGAATATAAAAACTTAAAACAAACAGAAGTTATTACGTATATGAGGAGGTTTTCCCCTCCTGAATACCTTGCTCTTTACGCAATTGCTCTACTTTTTGTCCCAATCCTTCAAGTACGACTCTTGAAACACAAGGGTCGCTTATGTAAAACAATAAGATTTTTTTAAATACTAGAAAACTATAGCGTGAAGAGCGAGTTATGAAGAACATCCTCCATATACGCAATAGTCTCTGTTCGTTTTAAGTCTTGATATGGGTCCTTACTTTTAGTTGAGGAAAAAAATATTATTTAATAGATAGATAGATAGATAAGTGTATTTCTAAACCCCATGGGCCATATACACACAAAGTATAGATAAATAACAAACAAGCAAGTAGATCAAACAACAGTACAAATTATAAACACACGCTAATTATTAGTAATATTAATATTTAGTATTAATAAAGATTTATCTTACCAGTACTTTTTTTCTTTAATGCTCAGCTGATGGTATGGTGCCCTTTTTCATATTTCTGCTAGTTTATAGCCGCTTTATGTTTCACCGTCTGTCTTTGCTTTCATTTGAAAGTAAAGAAATTACGTTACAGTAGCAAAGATGTAAAAGAACCTAAGGCTAGAAAAAAATTAGTTTGAAACTAAACGAACGAGTACACCATAACGTTTGAGGTGCCTCCTTATATCCTCGTGGGCAAGTACTTATTCAGCAATATTATACAAATTCAAATGTTTGTTCGTGTGTCTGTTCAGTGATTTGCAGCGTACGTACTTAAGCTAGAACCTTGAGTTTTCAGTGAATAATTCCGAAGCCATAAGAATTGAAACCTATCTGTAGTTTTCTAAAAAGAAACTATAATTTTCTATAATTTTATAGTTATAGAAAAAGTTTGCTGATGGAAGTAAAGAGCAAAGACAAAACAAAACAAACAATAATTAGTGCAACACTATGCATGCAATATCTGCCATATTGGTCTGAATAGTCCAACTCACAATATTTCTTTAATTTTTTTGAATTTGGAATAAAACAAGCGTTTTACTGAAAACACAACATCGACGCCAAAAACACGATTGAGAGCAGAACAATCCTAAAATATCCTGTAGAAAACAGAAATCTGATTCATGAGGTTCTCATTAGTCTTTTATGGGTCATGAAACCAATAGTGTAAGGTTTTAATTCTTTCAAAACCTCAAGGAAGATAAATTTCAGTAAAGCGCTAGTTTTTCAAATTCGACAAATTTTGCGAAATGTTCCAGGTCAGTTTATTAAACCAAGATTGCAGATTTGTTGCAACACTGCAAGATTGCAGTGTTGCACAAACTGCGAAGCAAAATTTTTTGTTCGTTGTAAGTATCTTTTTCGCTCTTTAATTTTTTTTTTGGATAAACTTGCTTATTTTAAATAATTTTTTTTGTCTCTGGGTTGTAAAGATATCTATATATATAAAAATAAATTGTTTGTGGGTTATGTCTGTTACACTTTGTCTGTTACACCAGATTATATCTTCTATATATATATATATATATATATATATATATATATATATATATATATATATATATATATATATATATATATATATATAAATAACTTGTATGTATTTTTGTGTTGAGGGTTTAAATATAAAAACTGGGAATTGCATAAATATTTCGAAATATTTTGACAATAGATTAATGTCATTTGAAAACCTTAAAAAAGATAGTTAAAATTTTGAGGTTTATTATAAATTGTTGAGCTTTAGCAAGCTTGGCACGTGAAGATTTTTCTAACTGTCAATGTTATAGAATGTTACCAAAGAGCAAAACCAGGCTTGCGGTTCAAAGAGAAAGGGCCAGATTAGGAATGTGCAATTTACGTCAACGAAGGCGTGTCGAGGAACTACTAGAGCAACGCGAAACCAGACTTGCTGCTGAAAGAGAAAGTAAAAAAAGAAGGCGTGTCGAGGAATCACAAGAGCAACGTGAAAACAGGCTTGCGGCTTCAAGAGGTAATGCTAGACTAGGAATGTGCAATTTACGTCAACGAAGGCGTGTCGAGGAACTACCAGAGCAACGCGAAAACGGAGTTGCTGCTAAAAGAGAAAGTGAAAAACAAGGCGTGTCAAGGAATCACAAGAGCAATGTGAAAACAGGCTTGCGGCTTCAAGAGATAATGCCAAAAGAAAGCGTGCCGAGGAATCACAAGAGCAACGTGAAAATTATCGCATGTCATTCAGGTACAGCCCAGTCGATGGTTATAGTAGATGTGTTCAAATCGGAACTATGTCTAAAATTTGTCCCTACTGCAAGGCCTTGAAATTTAATGGTGAAACAATGGGAATGTGTTGCGCCTCAGGAAAAGTTAAACTTCCTCTACTGGCTGCACCCAGAGAGCCATTGAAGACTTTGCTTACTGGAACTACGTCAGAATCTAAGCGTTTTTTATCAAACATCAGAAAATATAATTCATGTTTCCACATGACGTCGTTTGGTGCCCAAATCGAAAATCAAGTTCAATTTATGCCTACTCTCAAAGTAAAAGGGAAAATTTATCATAGAGCCGGGTCCCTTCTACCATTCTCAGGCGAGAATCATAAATTTTTACAATTGTACTTCATCAGTGATAGAAATTCTGAATTGAATACACGTTGCAAAATTTCTCCCAACGTTGAAAGGACAATCGTTTCCCAATTGCAACATCTTTTCCACGAAAATAATAATTTAGTGCGTCTGTTCAAAACAGCTATCGATTTGATGCCTACTGATACGCATAAAATTGTTATTTCCGCTGACAAAACACCTCCTGGCCAACATGTGCGTAGATACAATGCTTCAACTATCGACGAAGTGGAAATCGTTATGGTCGGTGATCAGTTTTTACTTCGAAATATTATTCTTCATAAGCGAAACGCTCAGTTGGTAAGAATTGCTGAGACTCATCGATGCTACGATGCCCTACAATATCCAATCATTTTTTGGGATGGAGCCGACGGCTATCACTTTAATATTAAATTGATGAATCCAGCCACTAACAAAGAAATGAATAAGAAATGCAGTGCAATGCATTATTATTCCTATAGACTAATGATTAGGCAGGATGAAGACAATTATATTTTAAAATGCCGTCAATTGTTTCACCAATACGTCGTTGATATGTCTGCAAAAATTGAATCAGAACGTTTGCTATATATCCGTCTGAATCAGACCAAGCTCGGCTCTGAACAATACATTCATTTGCGAGATGCAGTTGCAAATGACGGTAATACCACAAACGTTGGAAGATTAACGATTTTACCTTCGTCACATGCTGGCAGTCCCCGTCATATGCATGAACATGCTCAAGATGCTATTGCGTATGTTCGTCTCTATGGTCGTCCAGATTTATTTATTACATTTACATGTAATCAATCTTGAGACGAGATACAGCAGCTTTTACTTCAAGGAGAATCGGCGGTTCATAGACATGACATTACGGCCCGTGTCTTCCGGCAAAAGTTGAAATCACTGATAAATTACATAGTAAAACTTGAAGTGTTTGGGTCAGTGCGATGCTGGATGTACTCAGTGGAATGGCAAAACGAGGTTTGCCACACGCACATATACTAATCTGGCTACATAATAAAATTACTTCTAACGAAATTGATTATGTGATTTCCGCTGAAATACCTGATGAAAATGTCGATAAGGGGTTATATGATATTGTTGTAAAAAATATGATACATGGACCTTGCGGTGCACTGAACGAAAATTCACCATGCATGGCCAAAGGAAGGTGCACGAAGCAATATCCTCGACTTTTAGTATCCAACACAATTACTGGGAATGATGGTTACCCACAATATAGAAGAAGATCTACTGAAGATGGCGGTAAAACAGCAATAATAAAGAGGCGTAACGATACCACCATCGAAGTAGATAACCAGTGGGTTGTTCCATATTCCCCATTATTATCAAAAACATTTAATGCACACATAAACGTTGAATACTGTAACTCCGTAGAGGCAATCGAATACATATGGAATTACGTTAACAAAGGCAGTGACATGGCAGTTTTAGGCTTGCAGTCCGAAATCAAAGATATCGACGAAATCGTACAATATCAGGCTGGAAGATACATAAGCAGTAATGAAGCTGTTTGGCGAATTCTTTCATTTCCGATACATGAACGTATTCCAGCTGTTGTTCACTTAGTGTTTATTTTTCGGAATCCAACGTGCAACAAAGAGCCCTGAATCCACCGGATACAAAGTTAACTGCTTTCTTGTCGCTATGCAAAAATGATTCTTTTGCAAAAAAAACTGCTGTATACTGAAGTGCCTTCGTAATACACGTGGAATACTAAAAATAAAGTATTTGGACGTCGAAAACAGGGTAAGTCAGTCGACGGCCAACCTACCATCTTCAAAGATACCACGATAGGAAGACTCTACACCGTTCACCCCAATCAACATGAATGCTTATTTCTACGCCTGCTTTTGGTGAATGTACCCGGTCCGACGTCCTTTGAGTATTTGAGAACTGTAAACGGTACTATACATGACACTTACCGTAGTGCATGCCAAGCTCTGAATTTATTGGAGAATGACCAACACTGGGATAACTGCATCAATGACGCGTGCGAAACGTCAACTCCAAGTCAAATTCGTGCATTGTTTGGCATCATACTAACAACTTGCTCTCCATCAGCTCCTACAGAGTTATGGGAAAAATATAAATCAAAAATGTCCGAAGATATACTCTATCGAAAACGGTTAGAGACGTCAGATATGACTTTTGATTTTACATCAGAAATTTATAACTACACTTTAGTTATTATAGAAGATTTTTGCATATGTATGGCAAACAAACCTCTTCAGGATTTGGGAAAGCCGTCACCTAATCGTACCGCTGCTGTTTCGACATGTGTAGAATTGGATCGTGAACAGTTACAGTATGAGTGATCTATTGTCGTATGTAAAAAATAACATTTCCAAGTTAACTTTGGAACAAAAAGACATTTATGATACGATAATGCATTGTTTCGATAACAACGTTGGAGAAATTTTTTTTTTTGATGCGCCAGGAGGTACTGGTAAAACGTTTGTGATAAAACTTATTCTGGCATCAATTCGATCAAAAAATTATATAGCGTTGGCAATTGCGTCGTCCGGAATAGCCGCAACGTTGCTGCCTGGTGGAAGAACTGCTCATTCCGCTTTGAAATTGTCTCTGAATTTGCATTCTACAGAAACTCCCACGTGCAATATTTCTAAATCATCTGGGATGGGTAAAGTATTGCAGCAATGCAAACTTATTATTTGGGACGAGTGCACAATGGTACACAAAAAATCGCTCGAGGCTCTGGATCAATGTTTGAAAGATTTGCGAGGGAATTCGAAACCCTTTGGCAGCACATTAATATTGCTTGCGGGAGATTTCAGGCAAACATTACCTATAATACCTACATCAACCCCTGCAGACGAAATGAATGCTTGCCTGAAAAATACTAATTTATGGACACACGTAAAAACATTAAAATTAACTACAATATCCGTGTCCCATTGCAAAACGATGACTCTGGTCAAACATTTTCAGATCAATTGCTGGCAATTGGAAACGGAAAGCTCCCAGTAGACTCAATTTCAGGACGTATACAACTACCTGCTGACTTCTGTAATTTAGTGACGTCCAAAATGAATTGATTGAAAAAGTATTTCCGAGTATTCTAAACAATTATAAAAATAATAAATGGCTAAGTGAAAGGGCGATTCTTGCACCCAAAAATATAGACGTCCACGAAATCAACAATATCGTTTTGACCAAGATTCAAGACCAGGCAGTCCTTTACTAGTCAGTCGACACAGTTTTGGAACCAAATGAGGCGGTTAATTATCCATCTGAATTTTTAAATTCCGTGGATCTTTCAGGGTTTCCACCACACGTGCTACAACTAGAAATGGGCGCACCAATAATACTGTTAAGAAATATCAACCCACCAAAGGTTTGCAAAGGCACACGACTTGCCGTAAAAAAAAACAATGGAAAACGTAATAGAGGCCACAATCTTGACAGGGCCTTTTGAGGGTAAGGCTGTTCTTATTCCTCGCATTCCCATGATTCCAATGGATCTGCCTTTTTAATTTAAAAGATTGCAATTCCCAATTCGATTAGCATTTGCAATCACCATCAACAAAGCTCAAGGTCAATCATTAGAAAAATGTGGTATAGATCTTAATACTGACTGTTTTTCCCATGGACAATTGTACGTTGCATGTTCAAGGGTCGGTAAACCTGACAATCTATTTATATGCAGCGACAATTGGACAGCAAACAATGTTGTATATTCGCAAGTTTTACGCAGCTAATTTGTATTGTATCTATCTATCTATCTATCTATATAAAAACGAGTTTTGTGTATGCATGTTTGTTTGTTTGTAAAAAGAGCGTTTGCATATGACGTCATTATTAGTACATAAGGTTTTGTATATGCACAGACAATGGGAAAGCCAAGAATGTTGTATATTCGCAAGTTTTACGTAGTTCAAAACACATATATAAATCTATCTATATTCATAGGTGGTACACAGGGACACAACTACAATGGCGCGTAACTAATATGGCGCGTAACGACTTACGCGCGCGGGGGGGCTTGGGGGGCGAAGCGCCCCCACCAACTAGGTGTTGGGGTGGCGCGAGGCGCCACCCCAACAGCTAGTACACTATAAGCCTAACACAATGATTTTTATTTCAAGGTGATGGAACAGAAGAAGTCACACGAGAGATTGTCAAAATAGGACACAATGAAAATATATTCGTTAAATAACCTCCCTCTTAAAATTTCCGTCCAGAAATCTAGAAATTTGAAATATGTATAGACTTTAGAAAACTGAAGGATCTAAAGAAGCGTAGTAAAGAATGTAAAATGAAACGCAAAGCAGAAGTAATCAAAAAAGTAAAAAACTTAATAACTGCAAGCTACAACTTAAGATCTTAAGTCACGAGCAGAAAAGTCAAGTCCACAGTGAATTGAACTCAATGAAGATATAAAGCTCTCTTATATTTGCGCTAGTAAATCGATTCAAACTTTTATCCTAACAGAGTAAATGTTTGTTTTGTTCCAGAGATAAAGAAAAGGAGACAATTACGAACACTCAAGGTAAAAGCATTTTTGAGGGGTTTCAGGCTCATTTTTGGAATTCCTATAATTTCCCATTATAGTAAACATTTAGTACTAAGACCAATCAAAATAGTATTTAGGTTACTATCTCTGAATCAGCCTCAAACGGCAATTTTTCACACTAGACCATTTTGTTTTTTTTTATATAACGCCTGTTCACACTTTTGATTACTAAGGACTATGCTTTGCTCTGTACTTGGTTGTTAAAGGCCGGTGAGGGGTCGCATTAAAGAGAGGGTGTTATAAACATTTGGTTACATCTTTTCGACCATGTAGATTTTCATGGTATCTTTTTCATACTTCCCAGCATGTCTACCCCAAAACTTGCAGGAAAATACCATTTTTGGTGGCACTTTATGATTTTTGGTGGCATTTTTATATACGGCATTTTATGATGAAGTAACTGTAATACATTTACAAAGAGCCCATAAATATGATCAAGAGATTTAGAAAGAGTCATTAAACATTTCTGCGATATGGCAGTAACCTGCTACTTGTGTTGGTTAGCCCACGATGGATGAAAATTTAAATTTTCGATCAAGGGAATTGTGACGGCACCATTATCAAAATTCCTAGCCTTCCCACTCTAAATAAGGAACCAAGAAGTAGGGTTATATGGGACTTCAGGCGGGTGTTACTATAAAAGGCTTGTAGATATAAAAATTAGATTTAAAATAAAATTTTAAACAGTCTCTATGATGCCACCATAGCCTGCTGGTTCTGTTAGTCTGTTAGCTATGAAAATATTAAGGGGGCTGAGAGGGGTGAATATAGAGGAGGGGGAATTTCAAACCTTCGGATTAGGGTTTTAAACCTTGGAGTTTAACGATAGTACCCTTTTCATTCTTCTCGGCCTTTCCATTCTTCCCAGACTTTCCATTCCAGAAATGGCCCAAAATTGCACTTTTGGAGAACCATTTGGCACGTAATGACGGTGCTATCAAGACAAATTTATAAATTGAATTAGCCTTCAAACAGCTCACTCTGATGTTCAAGTGCCCCGCTAGCGGTGAAGCAAAAAAGGGAAAAAATCCGCATGCAAAGAATCGATTCTCGTTGTTGTTCAAGGTGGGGGGGGCGCCATTATCCTGTATAGGGTTTTCAACAATGGCAATTCTTACAACTTATTTTCCATTTCGATCAAGCTATTTTTACTCCAAATGTCATTTAAGTACAAACACGACTGTACCGTTTATTTTGTTAGCACAGTATTCTTAATCGCTAAAAACACAGTGTTATCACCTAGGCCAGCACTATCGGTAAGATAATACTTCTAGCACGATGTTATGCAACCAGAAAAATACAATTGCCAAGTTATCAGTAACCAATGAAATTGATTATTGAATTGGAATGTACACTAGATAAAGCAATCTAAATATCAATTAAAGTGTTTTATAAAAATCACATTCCAAGAACAAATTCATATGAATAGAAAAAAGTGGTATTGCCGTAGCCGTGATTGCATGTAGGGAGAGACCGAGTTCAAATCGGTAGGGAAGAATGAATCGGAGAGTGAATGATTTTTTTTAATGGCATTTCTGAAATAAAAAGGCACCTAGTCCTGACAAGTGCTTCATGTTGCTGCATCTTAACCCAACCCCTGGCTCAACTATTTATAACTATTAAGATAGAAGAAGGAGAGAAAGGGCTACAATTATGAATAAGAACAAAAGAGGAATTTTTTTTCTTTATAACTTCAGGGATGGAATGTGAAAACATCGGTCCAAGGGCGGAGAATCTGACAATTAAAAAACCAGTACTGTTTTAAACCCGTATATCCAGTCACTGTCTTTTTTTTTCAAGGAGAAGCACCTCAGTTAAATATTGGTGAAAAAGATAGTTTTCCGTAATTATTATTCCTCAAGCTTTCTTAAAGACAATTTTCACAGGTGTAACACTATTGCTCTAATTTAACTCAAATATAGTACATCAAAATAAAAGGACTGGATTAGCCTATCACTGGCAATATTTCCAAAAATTGCTTTCGCTCAGTGGCTAAAGTTTCACACTAATCAAACAAGGAAATTATAAGACGAGAAAAGCACATACTAAATAAGAATTTAATCAAAGGTACGAGTGCACTCTGGGACAAATTTAATTAACGAAGAAAAACATTTCTCCTCATATTGTTGAAACTCAGCAACGAAGAAAAGGTTTTTTATTTTCATTCCCTACAGCTCTGGACACAGCCAATTTTCTCTTTGCTTTTCATTGGATTTTAGTTTAGTATTAGTAGAAGTTTTCACAAAGAAAAATTGTTTATTCCTGTGTTTCCATATACTTTGCAGACTGTTAGTATTTCTTTTCAAGTTGTTCATCCCCTAGAAACAAGTTTCTGTATAACGACATGTTAAAAATCAAAACTTTTTAATGATGAATCCGAAGAAATAAAAAGTAGGATACGATGGAATATTTTTTTTAGCACTATGTCATTAATTAGATTAAAGTTACTATTAAGCAAAGAGAAAAACACTAGTTAAAAAAAACTACTTTGTTCTGTTGGTACTAAACTTCCTTAAGACACTGTTCTTTGCCTCTAAATGGAATTCAAAATGCAAATCTTTCGCTTTATCTTAAAAGTATTGTGATTAAATTCAATTATGCTAGTCTTTGTCATATTTACTACATATCACTGATTATTGAGTCAGCTTATGTGAACTTTTTTGACACTAGGTACGACGGTCACAAACAGATCTTTGATACTTGGAGGAGAAGCGGCTCTTTGGTCTGAGCAGGTAAGTGAAACACAAACACACACACGTGCAAACACGCACACACACACACACACACACACACACACACACACACACACACACACACACACACACACACACACACACACACACACACACACACACACACACACACACACACACACACACACACACACACACACACACACACACACACACACACACACACACACACACACACACACACACACACACACACACACACACACACAAACACATGATTTAAATCAAATGGAAATCTTTTTATATAGCTCTGATATTTAACTGATGCTAATACATAGTGGAGGATTTCCCCAAAGATAGATGCAGTTCATGCAAACGAACAGCCGGCATATATAAATATTGTTTACTTCATTTGACTGAAATGTCTTATTTTGATAGTATTTAGTGTTGATAGCATTTACTAAGCCATCAGCTGTTAAGGCGGAAGTTCTGCAGATCTTCCTTAAGGATGGAGGAGGTGGATGTTTGAGCTCTTTAAAAATGAACTCTTAAACCTATTATTTTTAATTCTAATGAGAGCTCCTTTCAATAAATGACCATAAGCTTCAGGTTTAATTCCAGTGTCCTGTGGATTTGTAAGCCGAGGCTGAATTTATCTCCTTGTTTCCCTTTATTATTAGATATATTTTGGATTAAGCACGCAGAATAGGTGCCATTTTGTGACAGCTAACATCTTATTTCAGAAAAATTTTCAGTGGAAAATATAAAATCTGATTGATACACTTAACTCTGCAAACGGGTTAAGTGTGGGGTGGGGTTTGCTGCTATTATAACAATTAAATTATTAAAAGTCCTACTTACATTTGAGAATACGTTGAAGCAAAGAATCTGTGGAAGTGAGCTGTATAAAAAGAGTGAACCTAGTCAATAGTAGCTCAGTCTCCAGAACATGCGGTTTAAATTTTGATATATATTTCACCGTGATCTACTTTTTATGCTGATTCTAATCATACAAAATTCATTTGCTCATCAATGATACTAGCATAAGAAAATTTGCGGAATTTTTTGATAATTGAAGCTGACAATTTGTTGAGCAAAGTTTTGTAACCATTGTCAATAGTTATTGAAACTCCATGACACAAATTTTTCTATATATAAAAAAATATATATGCATCAAACGAGCCAGTTTCTAATGATTATTTGCTAAAAATAAAACCGGCAAAAAGTATACACATCAGATAGATTTCCAGCACAGACTTTACAAGGTTTACTTTTTGTTTCAATTTGCCATCGTTTTCGAGGATTTCAAGCTCATTTTGAAAACTTTTTTTTCATTACTTTTGAGCTTAATATAGTTATTATTCACCATTCCCGATGCAATGTAAATGGTGATTCTTTTGCATTTGCAAATTCATTTAAAGGCACATGGTTTAATTTTCCACAACTATGGGTTGATGTTTGCTCTTTACTAAGTTGAAGCCGTTACTGAAACCATAATACCAAATCTACTTCTATGAGAGGGCAATGTGTAGGGATATACCACCTTCCCAAAGGAAACTAGGGCCATCAAAACGACTGCGAAGCTGGCTCTTTCGTCTAGGGCGTAATATTGATCTAACAGTTCATGGTAAGCAGTATTACTAATTTTTATTCACTATTGCGCACAAACTCCTGAGGGAGCAGGAATTCCGGATGGTGTTTTTGTAGGAAAAGGGTTGCCCAAAGTCACTATCTCTGTTAAGTTCCCAACGTCTCACTCTACACGCTAAAGTGACGTTTGACACTCTGTACGCTAAAGTGACTCGAAAAGCTTAAAAATAGTAGTTTTTTCTCATGCTGCTTTGAGAATGAAAAAGATTTGTATTCATTGTCATTTGCTTTAAATAATCAAGTTTTCACTTTTGGTAATTTGAAAGACAATGAGTCAATAAATATTAACAGGCACCAGTTGGCTACTTACACTGAACTGTATATTTTTTGCCCGTTAAGCATTGCCAGTGGTGGATCTAGTGCAAAACCTTGGGAGGAGCCAATGTGACAAGAGCGTCAATAAGCAAAATCTTGAGTGGCCAATGTGACAAGGGTGCCAATAATTAACCAAATTGACGAATTCGTTTTAAGAAGAGAGTGAAAAGCAGGAAAAAACAAGGAATAAGGATCTGGGGGGCCTGACCCCCCCCCTCTCGATCCGCCAGTGAGCAATAGTCAAATTTTAGCGTGAAGAGCTAACAGCTGAGAGATTGGCAGCCTCCTAAGTTATTTTTTGTTCGTTTGAATTTTAAATATTGCTGTTTTTTTTCATAGGATATTTTGTAAAAAGAAGGGTATCATCAAGTCTTTCATTAAAAACAAATACCTGCAGACAATTACACAGGAATTTGCTTCAGGGCCTTAATTCACAACCATAGGAAAATCGATAGGCATATCAGAATTAAAACAAAGAAGGCTATAGAAATAAAAGGGTATATTTCTTAATATTTTGTAAAGAGCGCATTGGCCCTAAAATTCCCTCCTTCATGTGATAAGTATGTGTCTGCAATTTTGCTTTTTCTTAATTTACTTCTATCATCATGTCAGTAATAACTTCAGAAAATAACTAGACAAGAAAGTTAGATCAATAATATATTGCTTTGTTTCTTTATTTTGTAACCGAAGAAAAAATCAAACACTTCGTGGTAGCAAACTGTAAGTAAGGAGTGACTCGGCTCCATAGTAAGCTAACTAAAAAAGTGCGGAATCCTAAAAATAATTGACACATTAAAAGAATTGAATTTTTATGCTGACTAAAAATGTTAAAAGTTAATTTAGTCTCATCTCACCCATCTAAAGTTACGAGCCTGAGAAAACAAGCACCCATTTTTCAAAAAAGGGGGAAAACCCCTCTAAAAAAAGTCAAGTGTTATTAATGAAAATCGCATTATCAGATTCCAGAGGCTTTAAGCCAATTACCATCAGAAATTAAATTAAAGAACAAGTTTTTTTCGACTGAAAGTCAGGAGCAATTTTAAGACTTAAGACAAACATGAATTATTCCGTATGAGGGGGCTGTCCCTTCCTCGACCCGCATTTCTTACGCTAGAGTTCGATTTTTTGTCACATTTTTTTTTTTTTTTTTTATATGAAAGACAGCTTAAACAACAGGCCCGTTAAAGTTGAATAAGAAGTAGGCCTACTTCTTAAAACTTTAAGTTTTTAGCGCAAAGTGCAAGGGTTGAGGAAGTGGCAGCCCTCCCAATTATATACGGAATAATTTTTGTTCGTTCTAATTTTATTGTTGATCTTCACTTTCAATAATGTACAAATGCTTCCCAAATAGCCTTCTTGGTTAAACAAAAGACACTCGCTGTTTGGAAATAACATTATGTCTTTTAAAAAGCAAAGTAGATATAAACCAATACCTGAAATGTTTTCCTTTTTCATGATTCTTTGTAATTTGTAATCGCTCTAAACGTACGCTTCCTTTGTTATTTGCAGAATTTTGGTATGAAAAATATTGAACATTACAAAGTTACTTGGTTGCAGTATGTAATACTTAATAGCCTATTGCAACAGGAAATGGTTGATAAATGCGGAATTGAAACAGTAAAACTTCCTTAATATGTCTCTTGGTTTTAATGTATGTTGCGTGTGAAAATGAATGGATGTTATTTTTTATGATTTAAGACCTGTTTCTCAGGAACTAAAGTGACTTTATGTGAGGTAATTATACTGCTATAACCTGACGATTGCTATTATTATGACCTCTTATACTTCCGGGACAACAGCCAAGTAAAATAAGCACTTTAATCTAAACGTGAAATATCTTGTTAAAACATATTGTATTTGGTAGAATGCCGGCACTTGTCTATTATATAAAGCACACTCGAGAAGTGAAGTTTGGTTAATGCTAATGAAAAAAAAATATGATGAAAATAGAATACTTTATTAGCAAGATTATTAGCAATCCCTTATCCTGGAAAAATATAATTGCCTGTTCTTTGGTCCTTGGGAAATCCCAAATCTTAATTTGAACATCCAAGGCGAGACACTATATTCTATCACTAGTCAAAGCAAACTAACTGGTACCCTCAACAATTGTGTTAATAATGAACTAAAATGAACTGGGTTAAGAATCACGTTAATAATGAACTTTTCTTTGTCTTTGAGACGGTCAATCGACGCCAAAGCTCCCAATTTAATAATTCACAAATAGCATTCACAGTTTTGCTAATAAAGTAATCTATTTTCATCAGATTTTATTGTCACCAAACTTCACTTCTCTAGTGTGTTTTATATAATAGACAGGTACCAGAATACCTCTGAAAAAAAAAAACCGAGTGTATACTTATTTGTGATGACCAGGGAAAAGGTACCTGTCCATTATTCAGAAACACTAAGAACTTGAATCCGCAACATCAGACAATATCTAGTTTATTAATATCTGTACTCGGAGAGAATTAGCTTCGGCTCTGTGGAAAACTACACTGTAGCTATATTTTAATTAAATATTTAGTTGGTATTTTAGTTATTTTAGGTTATATTTTGCATACAGACCCGCTATACTTAACCCCTAATCCCCCCTAATGTGTAAATATACAGCCCAAAGTAATATATCCTATTTAGCTCCCAAGTGTCTTAGTTGTTTTAACCCATGTACCTGTAAATTGAATGAACTTGAGTGTTTTCTGAATAATGGACTAGTACCAGGGAAAATACATTTTGACATACCCCACAACAAAAAGCTGTATTCGAAGAATGAGGGCGAAAACGTATCCATAACCATTTTTGTGCTATTAGCCCCAAGTAAAATCAATTAACCTTTTTCGAAGTGAAGGATCGTGCACACCCCCATTCCCCACGATGAATCCTATACATTTGCTAAGGTCAACTTGTATTTGGTATAATTTACAGCCCTTGCCCCAGGGGATGTAGGGGGTTATGACATACGCAGAGGCATAGTTACTGGACCTTTAGACCACATTGAACAAAATGTCTACTACAAAATTTTGATTGGCTATCTTCGGAGGTTGAGGGGGTGGGGAGGCTAACTAAAAAGGGCTTAAGGTACTGGTTGTCCTATAATCTCTTTTGACTCTTAGAAAGACCTCTAGAGCTTTGTATTTACAATTTAATAACCCCTCTCCGAAGCTTCCTGATGAAAAAAAAAACAGAAGCAATATCGCTCTGTACTTAGGTAGCGCTATTGCTCTCACTCAATTGGAAATTGAAAGTTCTAGGGTTCTTTTAAGATTCGAAAGTAACTGGAAGACAACCAGCCTCCCTCCTAGGCCCTTCTTCGCAAATCTTCCCCCTTACATCCCAAGACGTCCGATCAAAATTTTAAAATACCCACATTGTTCAGAATAGTCAACATAACCAATAATTATGACTTTGGGAGTTGACATTACCATCTCCCACAGGCTCTGGGAAAAGGGCTGTAAATAATACAATTATCCACCATTGTCTTCGAATGAGTTTTATAATGGACAAATAGTGGGCGGGCTTGTTTATTCTTGGGTGCGCGATTAGCTCAAAATATTTAGGGGTTCTTTTCCTGGTCAGTAGAATCAAATGTGTGCTTGTGGGGAGGGGAGGTAGAAAAAAGCCCCAAAACATTTGTTCCTCATTTGTTTGGAACTTGCAATTTAATTCGTTGGGCGAGGAGGAACTTAATGTACAAAATATTGTTTTGGCTCACCCCTCCCTCTTTATGAAACATAGCCAAAAAAGGAGAGAAAACCGACTAGCTTGAATCTTATATTTAAATCAAAGGGTTAATGGGAACCCGATAACAAAAAACTAATTGTGTTCAAAATGGGCCTCATCAAAGTGCCGGAAATGGACATAAACTTTTATTTGTCGACCAATCTATATGAAAGGAGTGGTCATAGAAAATTGTAAAGTTACTCATTCTCTTAGAAATTGAAAGTTCTAGAGCCTTTTTTCGACGGCTGAAAGTAAATGGGGTATAGCCAGCCTCCTTCCCGTCTTCTTTTAGTACCCAGACCCCATGACATTGAATCGGAAATCTGAGACTGTGATTTTGTTCTGATTCCTCTGAACGTCTAACAAGTAGGGCTCCAGAGTCGACATCAACCACATAGCCCCAGGGTCTATGGCCCTGAATAATGCAAATTGCCGATTGTCTTACAGGCAGGTTTTAGTTAAAAAGCAGTTACATTTGGTTTTGGTCGTCCAATCAAGTGGAAACTTTTAGGTATCACATGCCAGGTCGAAATTCCTAAAGTTTACAATGGTATACTCTGGAAAAAAACGCGCATACCTGGGTAAATCAAAAGACGATATATGTACCCGAGTTTCCGAATATTTTACAGTATCTCAGGAATTGGTTTTAGTAATTTTTTAAGATTGCTGCGGAGGGGAACAAGCATACCATGAATTTTTGACTTCCAGCAGGGGGTAGAGGTAAATTAAAAAAAAACATGTGTATCAAGGTCATCTTCAAATATTGTTTCGGGGGAAGGAGAACGGGATAATGAATTTTGTTTTTGTCTGCTAAAAGGTTTTGGCACTATAAACTCATATTACCCTTATAAACTATATGTGGTTAAATATAGAGACAAAGTAAAAGACACTATACGTTGCCAGGTTATCAATATTGTTTATCTGCAATTTAAAGTAGTCTAAATCCGTTGGTACTTAAATGAAGCAATTTTTACTTATAACAGTGAATATTTACTTCCTTCAAACTCTATGGAGGATGAACAGTCTGCCCCCCTCTCCATTGAATCACCCATGAGGTATAGTTTTCCTTAATTATTTCATTCCTTACCTAATAAATGATTACACTTTTATAGGTAGATGAAGCAACAGTCATGGGAAAACTTTTTCCAAGGCTAGCGTCCGTAGCTGAAAGATACTGGACAGACCCCAAAACGACATGGAAAGAAGCCGAAATTCGTTTCGTCCACAATCGGTACGTATAAATTAAAAAGTTTATATTTGTGGCATATAAAAGACACAGCTATAGCAAAAGTTAATATTATATATTTTTTCTTGATAGGATTTACAGCATGTTATAAAAACTCGTTACAAAAACTGATATTGTATTTTTTAGATATAATTTACTGCTCGTTATGAAAACTATAATTTATTGTTTGCTTCCGGCCACAACAGAATCAAATTATTTGCATTATAACATTTCTATTAGTATTTTTCTTCGAAGTCTATTTCTCTAGGAAAAGAAGGCCAGTTTTGACAAGCAATGGACGTAGATTGTTAAGATCTAGGCGTGATATGGCTAGTAAACCACTACTTAAACTTTCAACAATTTTAGTGGGGCGAGTAGATGTAAATTACTTTTAGTTTACTCACCTCAACTAAGTTACTTTATTCGTTTTCTTGGCATTCAAATCCAAGAGATTCAATCTTCGTTGTAGATAACCTGCGCAAGCTTACTCAATGCTGTCTTCTTTGATCAATTCTTATGAATCCCCTAGAAATATCCAATGGCGCCAGTTCACGAAACTAGAGGAGGGGTCGTCCAAGATCTAGAAGGAGCTGCTTTGCAGTTTTTTTTTTTTAATTCTCGCAATGAAAGTACCGAAAAAAGCCATTTTTCAATACAAACACCAAGAAAAATTATTTTTCAGATTCTGAGGGGAGTGCAGAAACTCTTGAGGGGTCAAAGCCCCCCTCAAGGAGAGTCTTCAAGCCTTCCCAAGAAGAGTGGCTGTGAATATGTCTTTATTGTTGTTTTTTTTTATCATTAGGGATGACGGAATTGAACAAGTGAACATATATTACGAGGAAAGGGCTCATTCGGATTAAAACTAAATATTTTGAGTAACAGAAGAGAGCATGTCACATCAAAGTTTCATTTTGTTGCGGAATCTAAAATTTTTGACCCACAGAGGACTAAGTGTTCACCCCCTCTAGCCTTTCTTCATTCTGAGGATTATTTTTGGAGTAAGCATGCAAAATTAATGCTTTGTTTTGAAAGCTTCCCTCTTATTGCACAAACATTTAAGTTATAACATAATAGTTTACTTTAACACACTCACGTGCACAAAAGAGGGAGGGATACTTATCTCATAAATAGATTTGTACGAGCATCTCCCCATGGGAAACGTAAAGTATAACCATAAAATTCATTACTGACTTTTCAGATCCTGCTTTCCGTTTAAACATTTTAAGGATGAAATGTTTCAAGCTCGATTGACTTTCCTTAAAAAAATTAACAGAAGCAAAAGACCATATTTTATTTTAGCAGTATACCTTAACGAGTTATTTCAAATCATTTTTATTTGTTTTTAGTGACTTAATCATTGATTCCATCTTAACAGGCAAAGACTCGTTGGCAGAAAAATCCAAGCGGACGCCGTTCAACCACTATGGTGCTATCAAAACGAACGATTGTGCTACAGTTGAAGATATGAATTTCAAATTGCATTCTATACTTTGTTTAGCTTCTACGATTAGTATCCATTAAAGTGAGGTGGATTTTACCTTCGTACTTTACCAATTTCAGCAACAAGCCTAAAATATTAATTCTGTCACAGGTCTGTCAAACTTAACGAGTGATTGAGATGATTTGAGAGCCTAGAGGAATTATTATCTCACAGAAATAGCCATAAGAATTGAAAGGTTTTAGAACGTGCATCGACTTATTATAAAATTTTCATTACATTTCAATTCAATTTTATTATAAAAAAAAATTCCAAACAAAAGTAAAGGAGAGCATTAAAATGAACGGAAATTAGTTTATATAAAAGGTACTCTCTATGTCCCTAATCGTAACATTAAAATTTGTTTGGAAAAGAACGAAGGATTGAGGGCGGCTACATTCTAAGATACATGTGCCAGGTTTAAACTATTCCTCTAAAAGAATTTCACCCGCTACTGCAATTTCAGAATCTCAGTCTAGTCAGTAACCTAATCAGCCTTGAACTAGTTTTCAAGGTGAAAATTTAGAATAAGGATGACAAGCTTTATTTAAATTACCTCGCTATCTTCTTTGACCAGCAACGATTAATGGTAAGGTTAATATTCTGCTGGGTCTAGTTACGACGATTCGTGCTCCATCACCAACAAAACACTATGTTATTAGTAACAATAATGTTTAGCTTTCTGAAGACAAATTAAACGAGGGCATGAAAGTTAGTCCCAAAAGACCTAAAAAGCCAGGGGATTCTCGTTCCAAAAGCTTTATGATCATGTCCAATTATAAGCGTATATCTTCCATGATTCATTTTAGTGTAGATATAAGGAACACAAAGGAAACTCTTCATGATGATAAAAAAGCTTCATTTCTACAAGTGCTTGACAAACTCAAGCTCAATGAGTCACCTCAATAAGTAATTAATGGCTTGGAAGTTACGACACAAGCGGTTTATGAAGCCATCTGTGTGGATTATTCTGCTAAGTTTTAAAGAACTGTAAATAAAATTATTTGCACGGAAGAACAGTTAATCAAACAAAGTAATCGATTAGCCACAACGAAAGAAAAGATGGATGATTTTCTTCGCTTTCTTCTCTCCTGCTCGATCATTATTTACAAAATTGATTATTCGTGGCGGGACCTTCAGGTTTTAGAGAACAAAGTACTTGAAATACTTAATCATCGTCTCGGAGCCTTTTACTCTGAGACTGATATCCTTTGTGTCATATAGGTACTAGAGGTAAACAATAGTGTCCCTATTCAATTCAGAATGGCCAACAAAACTACAGCCGTGGATATTTTGGGATAAAGATCAACTTTAAAAGGTACTTCTATTTTCATAAACAAAACCCTTATCAAAGAGAAACTTCACGCAAAAAGTCAAAATTGATCTAAACTCAGTATGATGTATGAGAGGCTAAATGCAAATGATGAAATCTAATCGTGCAAACCCATTCAAAATAAACATATGGTCTAGGAGTTAAAGTTAAAAATGTGACAAGATAGCCATCTGAAGGGAGAAGTGATCTAAGGGAAGTTCAGGACTATATCTACCATGCTAATTACGAATATCAGAGGAATGCAATGCCAAATCTGCGCTTAGTGGTTCTGCTTAATAATTTCGTTGATTTTCAATTGTTCTCTAACTAAACTCAGCTTTTCACTAGAAAATTGTGGTCCTTCCCTTCATGCTTAGCCGACTTATTAAGCTGTCTTTAACTTACCTTCAGCTTACAAAATTCTGACACTGACTTCACGGCATGATTGGTACAACCCAAACTGATGTATCGGAAATATAAGTTGGCAGCTGCGAAGGCAAGACAAAAAATACCGCATTTAAGTTTCCAGCCATGATAAACAAGCACAGCAACCACCTGTCTATTAAAACCTAAGATGCTATCTTAGTTCTATAGCCTACATGTAAAAACTGTTATATAAGCAGGAGCTTAAATAAGTCAACTGAGTAGCTAAGATGAAATTACTAGATATAGATAAGGATAGATTTGCTAACTAGGAGAATACTGAAATCTCACCTAATATATATAGGAGCTTGAAAGAACAGATAAAAATTTTGTAGGTTCGGCTGTCTTAAAATTTTTTATGCGGTATAAATATATATATATATATATATATATATATATATATATATATATATATATATATATATATATATATATACCAGGGATTCTTGAAAAACGAGGCAAAGCAATAAAATAGTATTAAAGTCAAAACCTTTGTGTGTCAAATATTTGACTTGACAGCTTTGGTCAATTTAATAAGAAGTTAGCTAACATCCTAGACAGGGTAACCCAATATTTTTGCCAAAAGCATCACTTTTTCAGCCAAAAGATATCTTTTGGTACCATTTAAAAACTCAAAGTATTACAAGAAGGGTCACCTTCGAGATGCTTTGAACAACAGCAAAACGGCAGCAATAACAGTGCTGGCACAGAAAAAGAAAAATGGTAACAGTTTATATACGGCCTTTTCTGAAACAAGAAAATCACTAAAATTTTGTTTCATTACACTCAAAGAATTTCTGTTTATTCGGTTTTCAGAGTCGTTTTCACTTTGTTGATTTTAGGCCCTAGTGACTTGATTTATCCCTAAACGATACCCAAAAGTTCGATTACTTTGCTGGTTTGCATTTTTTTAATGCCTATTTCTCGTCAACAATCGCCTCATAATGCCAGTTCGAAAAAAAACAACAACAATAAAATCGACAAATTTTGGTACACCCCCAGGACTCCATCAAGGCCTTAGGGGGAAAGGCTGAACTGCAGTTAAACTGGAAGCAACTCAGGAAATCCAACAGATAGAAATTTCCTGAATGTAATGAAGCAAGAATCTTGTTATCATAGCGTTTAGTTCGAAACAGAGCAGAAACAGGGCATAATCTGCAAAACTTAAAACTAGCTGTTAAACTAGCCGGACTCGCGCTAAATTTTAAGTTTTGGAATAATAAATTCGGTTTAGCCTACTCCTAGCTTTGCTTTGTATAATCTAGTAAAGAGTAATGATAGAAAATCTGCTGTTATTTTGATTAACTCATGAAATTACGACCATGATTTCCTAAGTTCAATTATTTTTTTTTTCGATCTGACGTGCTTTTAAAGGAAGACAGACTGCTTTTAATGAAGACAGAAGTTATGAGAAATAAATTTCATAAAATTTCTGCATAAACTTTCAGGTCAAGCAGACACCTCTATTACATCTCAGGAGTAGGCTAAGGGAACCTCAAATAAGACCAAAAGTTAAGAAAACAAATCTGGTTGTTTTGATTCGTGACGTCCTTCTTTAAGACAACAAAAATGCATTTATATAAACAAAAAAAGAACAATTAAAACAAAATATAACACAGAAAGAATCTTAAAAAGACTAAAAGATAAGCAGATTTGCGACTCATACAAATGACAATCCACTTTTCCATCCACCCAAAATTCTACAGTAAAAGTATGTTTTAAAATTTATGGAACAAAACTACTGTTGGTCAAAGCTCTTAGAAGAATATTCAAATATTACCCAAAATTTTTATTACAACTGAATAATTTAATTTCTACGGCCTAAAACTGAAAAAAACTGACATATGTTCTCAGAATTAACGAATTATAAAACTAAGTCAATTAAAAATAATCCGAAATGAATTTAAAAAAAAAACATTTTCCAAGAGACGAGCAGCTATCAATGAATACTGAAACCCAAAACGAGTAGGACATAAAGATAATAAATAATCATACCAAACAAAGGTAATATATATTGTTGTAGATAGATAGATGAATCCTAAACGAATAGACATTACGTCCCCTGAGAGCGGTTTTGTCGTAACTTAGGTTTTCAAAATTCCGAGAAAAACGACTTTGAAATTTTCACCTTTGCTGGAACTTACACGGTACAACCGATTTTCTTCGCAAATACATAAAAAAAAGAGAAAAATAACTAGGAGGGTCTCCCGAATATGAGACAGAAAAGGTGAAGTTTTCATTGTCAAAACTTGCAATGAAATACAGATACGACAATCTCGACAGATACAGATCTCGACCTTACCGAAAGTTTAGTAAACTTAGATACGACAAAACGGTGTGGGCTGCCTATTCTTTTCACCATGAAGATACGAAAAACGAGCTCTGATGCAGCAATACTATTTAAAAAAGTGTAAAAATTAAAAAAAACGTCAGAAACGTTCATTTTTTGTTGAGTTTCTTTGCTGGCCGCCGTTTTGCTTTAATGGAGTCCTCCTCTGGACATAGATCTCGCGCAGACGGAGAGACTTCTAAACGTTCAGTATCCCCCTTGGCCTTGTAGTACTGTTCACTCTTGGTTTCAAAATACTTCTGGTCTTGGTTGGGGATGAATTTCAGGAGATACTTGACATCTTTGGTTTTCGCATAAGGTAGATCAATATTTTTGCCACAAAATTTCGGCAAAACAAGACGTTCAAAGTACATTCTTGTGATATAGTAGCCATCTGCAAGTCTCCACAGAAGGAAGTTTTGAACCAAACTCTCTTAGCGTTATCCTGACGGAACTCAAGTTGTTCTACCTTTGAGTACCAACGAGTACTTGTACTGCTTTTGAAAGTCATAGAACTTTGACTGGGTCACTTGCAGGCCATTCAAAGGACTTGTCTTTCTTACTTTCAGTAACTTCCTCACTAGATCTAGTGGAGAAAAACAAATCAAGGTGATTTAGCCCCCACTCAATAGTGTTATGTACAGCATCAACCTCCTGTATAGTCAAATGACTTGGTTCACAATACTTCATAACCACTTTTACTAAGCGTGTAAATGTTCTTAGAACATCTTGGATGGCGAATCTTATAATTTAGTTTCGGTTCAGGGACACGCAGGAGTCCGACCAAGTAATTAACTGACAGATATCAGGGTAAGTATCAAGAACTTGCTCTAGTATGACCACTAGTCCAATAGCTATTTCGTTTGCTCCACGTCCAGCCTCAAACTCGGACGAAATGCAACAGTATACCTCATTGATTTTCTTACTGTTTCAGACTGTTTGAGAAACTTACTGTTTCATTATAAATACATTTTTTTAACGTTATATAATCCAAAAGCACCAATGTTCAACGATTAAGTTGAATAAATAAATTTATTTTGCCGTTTTTTCTTCCTTGACGCCAAATTTTCAATTAAAGTATTCGTTTTCGGTCGTTTTTGACAAAATAATACTACGTTTTCTCAACGCCAAAATTATTTATAGTTAGACTAGGTTGGGTTAGTTAGGTTATGCTGGGTTAGTTAGGTGAGGTCAAAAAGTGCTTAAATTTGAATTTGCGATTCTTATATCAATAAAGAACATAAAAAAAGGCATCGAATGGTATGTTCAGTTTATTTGTAAGTCCATAATACGAACTGCGAAAAATTTACCGACAGGCTGCTGCGTTACAAGAAAGCACTACCAAAATACGATCATAGCCAAGATTTATTCTGACCACTGATACGCAACAAAAACCAAACAAATCAGGTATTTGATAATATTAAATTATACTCTATATATGTACAATATATAATATATATATTATATTCTTGGAAAAAAATATTAGTCATTTCCACAGAAATGAGGTACTTGATTCCTATAAACATCGTGCAGCCTGTGCAGATGTAAATAATGTCCGTTTTTTACTCATTGTGAAACTTTTAACAAATCATTTCTTCTTCAAAAGTGTACGTCGACGGAGTTACGACAAAAATGCCCATGTGATTTCCCATATGAGATACGACAAAACCGCTCTTAACAAAACGGCAAAATGTGAGATACGATAAACGAGAGATCTAAAATTGAGGCACTTCTAGTTGAGATACAATAAAATGGCTGACTGAATCGGATAGAGCGAAAAATTTCACATTAGATAGAGTCTTAACTCCACTTCCCGAAAAAGTTGCAAATACCACAAAACCGCTATCAGGGGACGATTAATATTAATGATCCAGTGAGACCTAAAAAGAACAAAAAGCACTACTAAAAAGAGTAAAGCCACAGCCCCCTGAATTTTATAAAGGCCAGAGTTTCATTTCCTCTTTACTGAAAACAGAACGTATTCTAAGCATCTTCTTTTTTATAATTATATTATAGAAAAACAAAACAATTACCGACATTTCCAGGAATTAATATCATTATATATTGAACAATCAGTCTATTTTCAATAGTTCTTTCCAATAAACTTCATTATTACGGCGATTTTTTTGTGTGTGGACGTTTTGACGAATAAAACCACTGTTCAAAATACACATTGTTTTTAATAAAAAACAGAGGACAATCGAGCCATTTAGATGTTATCCTTGTTTTCTCTTCTTTACGTTTTTTTCCTTTTGTGGAGCCATTTAAAGCATTTGAGAGGAGGGGAGGGGGCACCAATATTATTTACAAGCCTTGTTTAGCCTTTTGATATTATGTTTTTATTGGGTTGATGTCGATGTTATGACATATAAAAAACGCTGCTCGACATACAAATTGTTTTCATTAAAGCACAACTGAGGCTCCGGACGAAATAAGGTTTAGGGGACTTTAGTCATGCTCCTGTTTAAGGTGATTTCTGTTCTTTTTAAGTTTAACCTGATTATCAATTTTAATTTCTGTTCGTTTTAGGATTCATCTTCTTATAGCAGTATGTTTTATCTTCATATTTGATGTGATTATTTGTTTTGACTTTTGGTCGTGTTGGGTTTATTTATTTACCAATATAAATTTGTGTTCGTTTTAACTTTGAATGATTACATGAGTTCATTTCTGTCTGCCATAGGTTTTAATAAGCCTTTTAAATTTTTTTTTTTTTTAGAAAACTTCTTCTTTGGAAAGTTTTTTTAATTTATATCGAAATAGGCTATTGGAACACTCGGTTTCTCGAGGATGGTTTGTACCATTAGCTGCAGTGGGAATAGAAACGCTCTGCATAAAGGGTCAAACTCTTGATCATTGACCTTTAGCTCCACATGACTGTTGTCTCTTCCAAACAAAATTCGTCCCCAACAGCTTTTGAAATGCTTGGTAATTGTTCAAATGAGCAGTTGTTGCTCATCCTCAGCGTCTACTTTTATTGTGGGGCTGAAATCTCCAACTAGTCAAATTACTCGAGTTTCACCTCTCTATGAAAATTCCAACTTCCTATTTGCGTTCCGGGCTTGTTTCTCAGAGATCTGGGGATGAAATCACTTAACGAAAGACGAAATTAGAAGAATCCTCCAACCAGCAGAGAAAAAAGAACGATCAGAACTTTGACCTGAAATTCTTACCAAACGCCTGACTTTTCAGACAGGAGAAGAAAACAGGCTGGATTTTAGCCTAATTGACTGAGAAAATGCAAACAACCCCAGAGGAATAACGCGTTATTCATAAAGCAAGCTTTAAAAACGTATTTTGTGATCCACAGAGAAGTACAACCTTAATAATATGATGACAATAAATTTTTAGTTTTGGGACAGTAAGGCGGCTGTCACTGCTGAAGGTTATTCCTTATAACTATACAAAAAAACAACAAAGATTGATAGATCTGTTATAATAAGTCTTTCCAGAACTAAGAATATAACCTTTCTTCCTATTCTATGAGATTGGGTTACGAGCACCACCCAACGCAGCTGTTTTGTCAGGGCCGTCGCGTGCACCACTTGTACGTTGGAAAATGGCGAAACCTTCAGGATAGGGGGAAAACAAAACATATTACGTGATAGTTTTGGCGGCACCTTTTCAGCCCCACAAGTTTATATTATCATTTACTCTGGCTGTTCTACGTAATTTGAAGGAAAGCCAGTGTTGGAGAAAATCAAGCATATTTTCAGTTCCAAACTAACCCTAAACCAAAAACAACCATTCCACCGTTTAAATGAAGTCCGAAGTTACGTCAACTAATTTTCTATGATTCTAAGACACAAATAGGGACCTTAGCTATAGAAATTTAACATTAAAAAAAGGTTTTGATGTGGTTAAATATGATAAGACTGATTAGGATAAAAAGGATAAAGATCCTCCTGAGCCATTGCTGGTGCATAGGGCGTCGAGTCAACGTTTCAGTTGCTGAGTTTTTTTTTACACGGACAAGTAGCAAGCTTGTCGCCTAACCTTGCTTCAGCGGGGAAAAATAAAATAAAGGGAAAAAATAAGGTGTTCATATTTTGGGTAGGATTAAATGAAGCCTCCCAGAACCGTCCCCCTGGATTTTTTTTACCATAATACTTTACTGGACATTTTGACAAACCTATTGTTCGTATCATGGGCAGAAGATAAAAACGCACTCTCGGCTATTTCCCTGGCTATGCCACTTCCTGTACTTTTCACACTTTTTTGACGATAATAGTTACATTTTACTATAAATTTATGTACTTTAAAGTATTTTAACAACTTCACCAAACGCCAATATATGAGCAATTTTTAGCATCTGGGAAAAAAAATTTTTAGATAGAAGTGAGAAGCTCTCTTATAGGTTGGACTAATACTACTCACTGACAGATAGTCCTCAGGAAGTACTTAAAGGACTTGGCTGGATTTAAAAGAACTGGAGGTGAATTCTGTTAATATGTTACAGGCACTAATGCGGGAACTTATTTTAGTAGAAGAGGATAGAACAAAAATTATAGAGGAGGGGGTGCGGATCCGTAAACACTACTAACAAAACGCGGATGCTATAGAAATCATCCATACAATATAGGAAATTATTAGGAGGTTCACAAAAACATTGAATTTTGGGGCAGTGAACGGAACCCAGGGAGTAAATTGCTGTGTTTGTGCTTGATTTGGAATCAGCAAAAAAAAATAAAGAGTATCTGGTTCATGTGTAATCAAGATACTTAAAGAGGAGCTCAATTTTTACGGCTGTTAACTTGCACATCTTTTTTATTCACACAAATAATTGACAATTCAGCTTATGCTATCATTAACTCTTTTTTCTCATCGTATTGGTTTCTACCAAGGAAAGAAATTTGATAGAAAACAACCATGTAGGCTATATTTTAGGAGGCTTTGCAAATAAAAATGACCCTGTGTGTTGAAATTATTGGGAAGGTGGAGGGTGACATTACTTAGTAAATGCCAGTATCAGTTCCAAATTCTATGGTCATCAAGACTAAATAGCAATATGAAATGTTATTAAGTTATAAACTGTAATTCTTGCAGATTTATTCTCACTGAAGGTCCTAAACAGAAGCTTAATGCACCTTGTTGACACTGCTCTTCTCTCAAGGTCACGAAAGTATTTCAATAGTACTTTCTTTAACCTCCTTGTCTTAAAAGCACAACGCTTAAATATGTATAAAAATGAGTCATAGAAATCATCCCACTTTATTCAATACAGAGTTTCATATTCCACTGAAAACAAACCAAACATAACAAAGTGGACAAATAAATCAACTATTTCTTTTTAATCTGCTCATACTTTCCAGTCAAGTTACCTACAATCAAATGGCAAGAAGTATTCAACATGGCACATAGGTATTAGAAGTACAAAAATAACGGATTAGATGCAGAAGGTGCGAGTGTGGCAGTTTAGCAGACAAACCTGTGGAAATATTGTTTGTCGTCATTTCTTCGTATGAAAAGAGAAATTAATGTTGGAAAAAAAAATATGTGTGAATGCACTTAAAAAAAGAAAGTTGTCCTTTAGTATGTAGTCTTATTTTACGCAGTTTCTTTCATATCTGCAAGAAAACTAAAGCACCCAAGGGAAAATATTTTCTAATTCTTGCAAAACCGTTTATTCCTTTATGATTTGTTTATAAACAGATAATAAGAGTTAAAATCGTACAAATTATGCATAACGTTTTTTGTGCAAAAAAATCAATTATGGAGCGTTTAATGCATACCATTTTTCCTGTTGTGTCTTTTTTTTACACTTGTCATCACATACTGGAAAAAAATCGTGAGCAAAGTAAAAAATGGAAACAAAGGAAATTGTACTAAAGCCAAATTACAAGACTTTTTAAAGTAGTTTACAAAGTCAATTTTTTGTTCATGTAAACGATTTGAGCCGTTTTTCATACATGTGTTTTTCTCTAAAAAAAAATTCATATTCTTAACCGAAACAGTCAAATCAGGAGTAGTTTTGAGCTAAGCCACGCTTGGTTCAAATGGGGACATCATTGTCTAAAAAACTTACTTGATATATAAAAAGTTGTCAAAACACTCCAATAAACAAAAATAATAGCACAATATTAATGTCTTAAATATTAATTTATTAAAAACAAGTGTGTGTATTTGACAAATATCAATTGCTTCCATTTTTACTCAGGTCAGTACAACAAGTATTTATTTTGCCCACAAAATATTGACAAAATTTCAGAGCAAGCTACTCAGAAATTACCAATAGAACACAATTCCAAGCAAAAATCTAATCAGGGCCTCAGAAAACTGTCTTAGCTTCTGAGCTGCTGCGGTATAACCAGACAAAGGAATGACGAAACACGAACTACAAACCGATTTAACGAAAAAGACAAGAAAAAAAAACCGTTCATAACAAATTTTTCAAGGCGACAATAGAACATGACATCCAACAATAAAAATCAAGACAAAAAACTAGGCCATTTAGAATGAAAAAATAAACGTTATACCCTAGCCATACTGTAGTCGCACTTCTAAAAAAAAATTAGCGAAGAATAACTAATGCTCCCTACTCTTCGTTGATTTCAACGTCACCCTTGCAATACATATGATGACAATCTAATTAGCAAGAACAAAATATAAGAAATTAGAGACAGTTGAGGTGTATGCAAGCACTAAAACTATTTCTTTTATCGGATTTAGTATATAGTTGGAAAAACTGCAGTTCCAATTTTCTATCTTTTTTATAAATTTGTCTTCAAACTTTGCTCTTATTGGTTAATCGTTGATATTTTACTTGAAAGTTAACCGCCCAAATTAGTTATTAGGGAATAACTTATTTGCACAGTAGATGTGAGTACGTCTGATTTTCTTAAAAGTGTGACTATAGTGCGGCTCACACATCAAACAAGAGATAATTACTTCACTAACAAGAAGTACCATACTACCCAAAAAGACTCCACCAATAGAAAACCCATCGGTTTCCACACAGAGTTTGCTGCAACAGGTAGAGAGGTTATTATCCTTAATAAATCTTTCTAAGGAATATCTCTCCTTTTAAGACCTTTTACTTCAGGTTTTTCAAGTGCTAAAAATATTAAGTGTAACTGAACAACAGGTCCCAGAGAGCTATGCGCTTCAAGCTATTGAGAGTAATAGCAAGTGCTCAAGGAAAGAGGAAGGTTAAGGAATCACAGGAATGTTGAATTTGCAAAAAATTTTTGGTTAGAGAATTTGCAATCCGTGGGTACGTCGTCATGGTGAAGGACCTAATCTTTTTCCAGAGGGCAGATCTTTCCAGAGGTTAAGCCTTTTTCCATCGAATACATTCACGCAAACGTTAAGGGACACTTTTTTAATGTTTATGGTCGACTTTCTACCTCCTAGGGATGAATTAACGATGCAACATATACGTATGATTGAAAAAAAAAAACAAAACAACAACACTGTATTCACAACCGACTAACTTTGTCGCACATTCTTGTGGAGAGAGGGGAGAAGATTAATCCCAAAGATCATGATATATCAATATCATGACACCAAACAGTTTAACAGCAACCTTAAAAGGTGCAGTTTGGAAGTATTCCACAGCCAAGCCTTGAAATAAATAAAAATGATAACGAGGGGACGCAAAATTAGTGTAGGATGATTCACAGCCTAAAGGTAAGACTTATTAGATATAACCTCTCTATCTTCTTGTAGATGATATATAGATATACGACGACAATGATTATATATAACCCCTATAAGGCCACAGCTGTTTATAAGAAATTGCACTAAAATATTCTCATAGCCAATAAAAATATCTCCTAAAAAAACATGGTGTATTCTTCCTTATGATTCGTTATAATTGCTTTCCATTCAGACCAGTTCAACATTTTCTTGAACAAGTTATTGATCTTTCAAAAAAGAATCTATTAGTTTAAAAGATGTTTAACAATAGATTTAGAATGAATGTCTAAGTGTAGCTTTTAGACGTAACTTCAACTTTTTTTTAAGTACAGGGTTCACCATATCGGTACAAGGCATCATTGGGTACACAATCAACTTCAATTATAAGCGCAGGGATTAGGAATAAAGAACTCCTTTCAAGGCCACAACCAGGGGGGTTAGGAGGTTTGACCCTCCCCGCGAAATGTTTGCCCGGCTCGTAAAAACGTGACAAAATGAATATAAATAGATTTTTGATGAGTTTTTTGAAGTTTTTTGTAGCCCCTATCCAAAAAACACGTTTCGTAACCCCTCCCATCCAAAAAAAAAATCCTGGATACAACCCTGACTCGTTTCACAAACAATTTGTTTTCAATTAGACAATTAAACATTAGCCTAATCTAGACCCAACGAAATAGATTCTTAAAGTAAGAGCAATCGAATAATAGGCATTTCCTATCCAAAAAAAAAAAAATAACATTAAAAGCTAGACATGTGCAAAAATCCCCTATAGCTGGACTGCAACAAGGCATCTGTTTCGGACTTGAGATACTCGAGTCAAATTTAAGTTGATTTTAATTAAGTATTTTTTATAGCGATTTCAAAGAACTGTTTCATCGCGTGATATTAATTAAACAGCAAGAAATAATAAAGGTGTCGCCTTCTGCCACAGGGGATTACCCAAGACTCTCTTACGTGATACGACCTTGCACTATCATAAGGTACGCTATCCCTGAAAACTTTAGCACTTCAAAGTGATTTCAGGCTCATTTTGTGGCTTCGGTAAAAAAGTGAAACAAAATGAAGATTGAATAAATAATATCTTAGGCACATAGAATTATAACAAACCAAATAATGAAACTTAAAAAAGAAACTAGTCATCCGCTGGAAATGTAGCTTGTACTCCCGAGTGCAAATGGAAATATAAGCGTAGAATCAAGAAAAGAGCAGTTTACACAGTACTAAACTGCTGAATTAAATTTTTACCAAAATGTTCAATCACATAGTCATGGTAATACATCATAATACAAAGGGGCTGACCCAATATTATCCCCAACCATACGAACACATTACCAATACGAGGGCCAATCTTCCTTTCAATCCATAACGATACCATAGACATTGGAATCTAAAAGTAAAATAAAATCGGTAAAAATCAAAGCCTGTTTCTTCCATAGCACAACTACTACTTCAGTTTATTCCAAAGATATATTAAATTCAAGTATAATGCAACAGAAAAGACATTGTGTAGTTTATTTTTGCTGAGAGCATGTGATCCATAAGAGGCAAAGGGTAAATTTTACTTTTATAACAATTACTTCTGTCCATTAACTTAAATCCTTTGGTGTCCGAAAAAATGTAATCAAGTACCAGCAACTGCTAACAAGACAATACCTTGGTCTATCAATATAAATTTAGATGTCCATGCATTAATAAAATTCTGCAAAAAATAAGGTTTATATGATTAAGCCGTCTCATAAATAAGCTGATAAGTCATGGCATGAAGGAAAAAGGCGAAAAGAATCATGATGTTTTATAATAGAATGAAAATAGCAAGAACGAAAAAGAAGACAAAATTAGGCTGTTGCTTACATCTTACGTCACGTTTGTTAACCGTTTCGTTCTATGTACTTCAATTTCTTTAAATTATCTTTATTCGATTTGAATCGCCTTTTTTGAAATGGATTAACTGGTAATTGCACAGTACTGGTTCACACAAAAATGAACTAATCAATGAATCTAAGGAAAAAGCTATAAATCCAAACATATAATGCAAAACAGAACAACAGAATACATAAAGAAAATTCAGGCTATGTAATGCTTATAGCTTTCTACAGGGGGAATAACAATCTTGAAGATGTTGCTTCCTGTTCTCCAATTAAGGGGGACATGTACGCCCTTAAGCAAAAAACCAAACAGCTTTTTTCCCCGAAGAACTGTTGACTCACCAAATACTTCATCCACTTTTAGGCTTATAAAGCTTCCTAAAACCTCAGATCATTTTCAAAACATTTCTACTTAGAACTTTAATTAAGAGATAAATCTTTTCTTGGACGATTACAAACACACAACATTTTATAGACGAAAAAATTTGAAAGTTTGATGTTAGATCCTATTGGCTAACAATTTTATTGCCTCTCCCTTTTTTATAAGAGAAAAATACTATCGTGGTAGTAGTTTATGGAATAAACTAGAAACATAGAAAACGAGGAGAGAAAAGGGAAAGTTTAAACTTAAAGTTTAAGTACCACCATTAATTCAAGTAAATAAAAAAACAATTAAAGTTTTTCGAACTAGAAGTAAGGAGCAACATAAAAACTTAAAACGAACGGAAATTATTCTTTATATGAGGGGGGCTGACGCTTCCTCAATCCTTGCTCCTTACCCTGAAGTCGTAAAGTTCTTTAAAAATACATCTCATTCAAATTCTACGGCCCTTGTGTTTGAGCCGTCTTTCTCACAGAATTGTGACAAAAAGTCAAACTTTAGCGCAAAGAACGAGGGCTGGGGAATAGACAGCCCCACTCATATATGGAGTAATTTCTGTTTGTTTTAATGTTGCTCCTTTCTTTCAGTAAAATAAGACTTGTTTTTATTTTATTTAATTTCTGACCATGTTTCATATCGAGCAATGAAATTGCATTCACCCACCCCCCGTGTCAAATTTCCCCTATAAAAATCCCCCCGAAAACTCGTCTCCCCCAAAAAATTCCAACTTAGAAAATCCCCCTGCATAAAATACTCACCCCCCCCCCAAAAAAAGGCCGTATACTTCCCAATAAAAAATACTATATTTAAACAATTGGCAAATTCTGTAACTTAAAGCCCTTTCCCAAAAGGCTAAGGGGAGTCACGTCATTCCCAAAGCATGGTTATTGGACCTTTTTACTATGGTGAATCAGACAGCTATCTGAAAATTTTAATCAAATGTCTTTGGGAAAAAAGGGGCATGGGGAGGGGGCTAGCTGCCCTCAATCTTTCTGGTCACTTAAAATGTGCACTAGAACTTCTGATTTCTGATCAAATGAGCCCTCTCACGATCTTCTAGGATCACTGGTTCGGTAAAATTACTTCTGTGAAAAAAAAATAAATAAACACCCATCCATGATCTTTCTTCTAGCAAAAATGCAAAATTTCTCATTTTTGTAGATAGGAGGTTGAAACCTATAAAATATTGTTCTCAGATGCGCTGAATCTGAAAATATGATTTTCTTTAAAATTGCTTGACTTTTCGGGGGTGTTTCCTCCTTTTAAAAAAATCGAGAAATTTTCTCAGTCTTACAGCTTTTGATAGGTAGCATTAAAATCAATGAGCTTTATCAATTTAGAATCAGCATAAAAAGCTAATTCTTTTAATGTATCTATTATTATATAAATCCTACTTTTAAAGATTGTGTTACAATTGAGCTGAGCCCTTACCTTACAGTTCGCTAACACGAACCGCTTGATATGTATTACAATAACTAAATTTCCAATCCTCACGTTGGAGACAAGGCAGGCTTCTGTCGCAAATTTTGTGATTTCAGCAATAATTTTATCCAGATAAATGTAGCATTCTCTGTCATTATTATTTCAATTCTTTTTTTGTTTACTTTTTTTTATTCATTTTTACGTTGATTCACCTAAGTCAAAGTTAGCAAGAGTGGTAAGGATCAGATTCAAGATTCTTAACATAAACACTTGGACAAAACAAAACTCTTATATCTACTTCCCCCCAAAAGGCTTTATGGCCTGAGACCTAGGAAATCCACCCAAATAAAAATACCTAATATCCTAAATAACAGATAATAATTACAAAGAACACACATCTTTTCTGGCTTATGAGAACAATTAATTTCCAAGAATCAGGTTTAAAAATAGAAATAGAGAATAAACCAGTTTTTTTTTTTTTTTTTTTAGCTGGAAAATTTTTGTTCTATTAGGCCTAGCATTTTCTAAGATAATAGCTTCAATATTTTGTCGAAAGTCAGGTACCGAACTTAGAAAAAAACGTTAGTCAAATGAGAAATCTTTTTTTTTCAGGTGGTACATGTCAAATGTTGATTTAGTGCCAGTACTCTGGGCATTATACCATTATAAAATTACCTTTCACAAATTCTAATCCAAATTTCTATCAGACAAAAAAAAAAAAAAAAAAAAAAATAGACAACTAGCATACAACTAAAGGATGATTCTAGAGTTTTATCTTTGCACCTATTTATCCCCCCCCCACAATTCTTCAACACCTAATAAATAGGCCTCACAAACGAAATTAATTCGCCTAATGTAAACTATCTTAACAAATCGTAGCTTCTCCTCTGCCTGAGCACAGCGGGAAACAGCCTAAAAGCTATTTATATATATATATATATATATATATATATATATATATATATATATATATATATATATATATATATATATATATATATATATATATAGCAATTGCTATTTATATGAAAGCTATATATATATGCACGTAGCCTTTACTTAAAACTACTTTAAAATATTAGAATTCCCCGTCAATTTTCTTAGTGGTAGTTTACAAACGTTTAACAAAGACAAAATCGCACGTATCTATTACATAAAATTTATCCTAGATTTCGCTCCCCTGAGGATCTAATTTAATTTTTCGCTATTAAAAAAGTAGTACAAATCAAAGGTAAATCCCTATGCTAGCATTGAGTAAAAAAAGAAGAAAAAAAACACGATGAAGTGAAACATTGATATTTGTACACACTTACCTGAGAGAGCATACCAAGAAAAGCCCATGCTTTAAACATTCGAAGAGGGACACTGACTAGATATTCGTGAAAAAAGGCTGAAAGCATAAATACAGCCACAGCCGATACAAATTTATTGTACCCTCTGCTTACAAGAGGCATATATAGATGCCTGGAAATAGAAAAATCGTAAATCTATAGGAGCATATATATATATATATATATATATATATATATATATATATATATATATATATATATATATATATATATATATATATATATATATATATATATATATATATATATATATATATATATATATATATATATATATATATATATATATATATATATATATATATATATATATATGGGACATTGACTAGATATTCGTGAAAAAAGGCTGAAAGCATAAATACAGCCACAGCCGATACAAATTTATTGTACCCTCTGCTTACAAGAGGCATATATAGATGCCTGGAAATAGAAAAATCGTAAATCTATAGGAGCATATATATATATATATATATATATATATATATATATATATATATATATATATATATATATATATATATATATATATATATATATATATATATATACATATATACATATATACATATATATATATATATATATATATATATATATATATATATATATACATATATACACATATATATATATATATATATATATATATATATATATATATATATATATATATATATATATATATAATATATATATATATATATATATATATATATATATATATATATATATATATATAAATGGCTATTTCCGAGCACTTGTTAAAACACAAAATAGAAGAAAATTACCACTTAAGTTTTAATGACCCTAGTTAAAATTTGTAATAAGTTTCCAACGTATTTTCAGCTCCGTGATTCCTTTTATCAGCAAAAAGAAGGGCTACCAATGGGAACACCTTTCTCTGGACAACTGACGAATATTTCTGTCGAGTATTTCGAAAATTAGGCATTAAGTTCATATTTTTTTAACATATCTATTGGGGTTGCTACATGGATAACGGAATTTCAATTTGGAATTATGCGGAAAGTGAAATTCGTTTTTTTTTTTTTTTACATCATCTTAATACTTATGATAGTAATTTGCGGTTTACCCTACAAATTGAAAACAAACTACCGTTTTTAGATATGTTAGTTATTCGTAGTACTGATAAGCAGAATTTTACTATCTATAGAAACCAATGCAAAACAATAGAGAAAAGTTCTTTTAAAAACATTTTTAGTTTCCAAAGTTCGCATTTTATATATATTTCGCATATATATTTTATATATATATATATATATATATATATATATATATATATATATATATATATATATATATATATATATATATATATATATATATATATATATATATATATATATATATACATATATATATATATATATATATATATATATATATATATATATATATATATATATATATATATATACATATATATATATATATATATATATATATATATATATATATATATATATATATATATGTATATATATATATATATATATATATATATATATATATATATATATATACGAATGTTAAAATATTTTTATTATTCAAAGGAATAAAGATGTACTTGATTTATATGTCAAAGGTCTGAAAAAATTCGTTAAGAGCCTAAATCTTGGTTTTTGCAAATAACGTCATGTACTATGTTAGTACATAATATAAGCATTTCGTATAACATCATATAAGCATTTTCTTATATGATACTAGCTGTTGGGGTGGCGCTTTGCGCCATCCCAACACCTAGTTAGTGGGGGCGCTTCGGGCCCCCCCCCCAAGCCCCCCCCCCCGCGCGCGTAAGTCGTTACGCGCCATATTAGTTACGCGCCATTGTAGTTGTGTCCCTGTGTCCCACCTGTGAATATAGATATATATATATATATATATATATATATATATATATATATATATATATATATATATATATATATATTTTTAACTACGTAAAACTTGTGAATATACAACATTCTTGGCTGTGCATATAAATAGATTGTCAGGTTTACCGACTCTTGAACATGCAACATATAATTGTCCATGGGAAAAACAATCTGTATTCAGATCTATACCTCATTATTTTAATTATTGCCCTTGAGCTTTGTTGATGGTGATTGCTAATCGAACATTCCCTGTGTCCCCGTCGTCATTTATATATCCCCCTATGCCCCCCGGCGTCCCCGTTGTTGTTGTTTCCCTGTGTCCAAGTCGTCATTTGTGTCCCGGTGTCCCAGTCTGTAATTTCTCTTTGAGTGTCGCGGTCGTCATTTATATTCCCTGTGTCCCGGCCCCCTGTGCCCCCCGGCGTCCCCTTTGTTGTTGTTTCCCTGTGTCCCGGTCGTCATTTGTGTCCCGGTGTCCCAGTCTGTAATTTCTCTTTGAGTGTCGCGGTCGTCATTTATATTCCCTGTGTCCCAGTCGTCATTTGTGTCCCGGTCTGTAATTTCTCTTTGAGTGTCCTGGTCGTCATTTATATTCCCTGTGTCCCGGTCGTCATTTGTGTCCCGGTGCTTTGTTGATGATGATTGCTAATCGAACATTCCTTGTGTCCCGGTCGCTTTCTCTTTGAGTTTCCCGGTCGTCATTTATATTTCCTATGTCCCGGTGTCCCGGTCGTCATTTGTGTCCCGATGTCCCGGTCTGTAATTTCGTCAGTCGACAAACATGACGTCAGTCGACACACAAACATGACGTCACTCGACACACAGACAACTTATATTTATATATATAGATAGATATAGATACGTCAGTTGACAAACATGACGTCAGTCGACACACAAACATGACGTCAGTAGACAGACACACAGACAAACAACTTATTTTTATATATATACTAGCTGTTGGGGTGGCGCTTCGTGCCACCCCAACACCTAGTTGGTGGGGGCACTTCGCGCCCCCCAAGCCCCCCCGCGCGCGAAAGTCGTTACGCGCCATTGTAGTTGTGTCCCACCTGCGAATATATATATATATATATATATATATATATATATATATATATATATATATATATATATATATATATATATATATATATATATATATATATATATATATATATATATATATACTACGTAAAACTTGCGAATATACAACATTGTTGGCTGTCACATTGTCTGTGCATATAAATAGATTGTCAGGTTTACCGACTCTTGAACATGCAACATATAATTGTCCATGGGAAAAACAATCTGTATTCAGATCTATACCTCATTATTCTAATGGTTGCCCTTGAGCTTTGTTGATGGTGATTGCTAATCGAACATTCCCTGTGTCCCCATCGTCATTTATATATCCCCCTGTGCCCCTCGGCGTCCCCTTTGTTGTTGTTTCCCTGTGTCCCGGTCGTCATTTGTGTCCCGATGTCCCAGTCTGTAATTTCTCTTTGAGTGTCGCGGTCGTCATTTATATTCCCTGTGTCCCGGTCGTCATTTTTGTCCCGGTCGTCATTTGTGTTCCGGTGTCCCGGTCTGTAATTTCTCTTTGAGTGTCCTGGTCGTCATTTATATTCCTTGTGTCCCGGTCGTCATTTGTGCCCCGGTGCTTTGTTGATGGTGATTGCTAATCGAACATTCCTTGTGTCCCGGTCGCTTTCTCTTTGAGTGTCCCGGTCGTCATTTATATTCCCTATGTCCCGGCCCTCGGCGTCCCCGTTGTTGTTGTTTCCCTGTGTCCTGGTCGTCATTTGTGTCCCGGTGTCCCAGTCTGTAATTTCTCTTTGAGTGTCGCGGTCGTCATTTATATTCCCTGTGTCCCGGTGTCCCGGTCGTCATTTGTGTTCCGGTGTCCCAGTCTGTAATTTCTATTTGAGTGTCCTGGTCGTCATTTATATTCCCTGTGTCCCGGTCGTCATTTGTGTCCCGGTGCTTTGTTGATGGTGATTGCTAATCGAACATTCCTTGTGTCCCGGTCGCTTTCTCTTTGAGTGTCCCGGTCGTCATTTATATTCCCTATGTCCCGGTCGTCATTTATGTCCCGATGTCCCGGTCTGTAATTTCGTCAGTCGACAAACATGACGTCAGTCGACACACAAACATAACGTCAGTCGACACACAAACATAACGTCACTCGACACACAGACACACAGACAACTTATTTTTATATATATAGATAGATCATGCATAGAATAATTAAGATTGTTTAGTTTCCAACACATCAGTTATCTATTCAATATACACAGTTCTTTTTAATCTAATCAACCACGTATGCAACTGTCATCACAAGGAGTATTTCAACAGAATCAAAAGTCCTTATTTCACTCCAAGCTGTAATTTAAGGTAATTTAAGGTATAATGTCTGCTGGAAGGCCCAAACAACGAAAATTTACAGTTGCAGTTACTATAAATGGTGATTCTTTGGAACCAACACCTGAACTATCAAACCTGATAAGATGTGAAAATCGGCAACCTGGACCATCAATTGCGACAACACCAATACGGGCAGTTAAAGCAAAGGTCATTGCTAAATTGTGTGAAGTAATAAGAATCCAAAAATGTGTCAAAAATGGAGAGCAAAGAAACGGGCGGTTAGAAGTTATGCAAAAACGTCAATTAGAGCGTGTCAAAAATAAAAATGAAGAGCAAAGACAAACGCGGTTAGAAGACATGCGACACCGAGCATGTAAGCGAGCCAAAAATGAAAGTGAATAGCAAAAACACACGCGGTTAGAAGAAAAGTGGTGGCGAGTCAAAAATAAAAATGAAGAGAAAAGACATACTCGGTTAGAAGACATGCGACACCGAGCATATGAGCTATACAATCGGGTTGCAGCGGTAGCGGCATTACAGCTAAAAGCGCATTACGGCTTTCATATTCCAATAAAATGACTCTTGTTCTTTTTTCCATTGATGGAAAGTTTTTGGCTCAGTTTTGTCTATGTCAAGACGAAGTTCTTCTAAAAACCCCAAAAATTTCCTATCTTTTACATTCATAAGATTAAAAGCAATGGAGAACATAAATAATAACTGAATATATTAAGTTCTTTACGCACCCATAGAACGAACTACGGTCCAAATAGCCTATGAACATTTAAAACAACTAAAATCTTTCAAATCAACTCTTTCTGTAGAAGTTACCATTTTAACCCTTCCAAAGAAGGGTGCGATGTGGTAATGAAAAAGCCAAGGCACTTAAAGGTTCGAAAAAATGAAGAAAGAAACTAATAATAATAACTACTGTTCTTATGATTTAGTCTTTTTTAAGATCCCACATATGTCATTTTAATGGAGATTTTTACACTACATTCAAAAACACAATCAGAATGTTTCCATCGTCTCCAGTTTGGCGTCATAATTTTTAAAATTCCATGGCTAAGGAAAACTTCAAATGTTCGGGTTTTTGAATGAAGTTCTATTAAGATAATTAAAAGTTCTGTTTGAATATATTAATAATCCAAACAATAAAAGAACAAATTTCAGAACATTGTCCATAAAATACTCCCTCGCCCAAATGAATAATAATGCCAGATTAATTAGCCATTTCTGTGTCGATTGGCCGTTAACTACGTAATTGAATGTATCCCAAAATCTTTCGTTCTTAAATCTTTTTACTTAGGTTGACCTTTATACCTATCAGATGTATTAAAATTTTGTCAGTTTATGATCAACCATTTTTTAGATCGGTACAATATATTCTTTATCCAAAAAATTATTATTAAGCTTGAACTAACCATAAAAAACACACAACAAAAACATTCCCACACAATTTCCTGAATTTTATAACCAAAATTAAGCTAAAAACACACTTCGAACATCATTACGCGAAAAATGATGGTGGTCAAAACAATGTAAATACATTTTTCAGGCTCAGCATAATAACGTACATTATCCCAAAAAAGCTGCCTTGAATAAAGATCATGTTTTCCGCTGTAATCAAAATAATATAAATACCTTAGGCAGTGCAATAGCGCTGCCTAAGTAAAGAGCGATGTGAGCACAATTTATTATTATTATTATTATTATATTTTTTTTGGTTTTAGACCAGGGCACTTCATATAGAAGGAGTTGTCATAGACACTTCGAAAAGGGCTCATTCAATAGAAAATTGAAAGGGCTAGTGCACTTTTAATAAAAAAAGCGATTGGAGGGCAAACAGCTCTTCCCCACGCTAATTGTTTCCACAAACACATCTAATCAAAATTTTGAGATAACGATTTTGTTCAAAAATAGTCCAAAGATCACATAACAATGCCTTTGGCGTTGACTAAATCCCCCAGAGCCAGAGGAAAGGGGTTGCAAGTTATGCCTCGGGGGTATATAACATTTTTATGAAAGCGGTGGTCGTGTGAACTTTAGGGAAGGCACATTTGATTGGAAATGTATAGTTCTAGTTCCCTTTTAAGACCTTATGGAAGGAAAATATCCCTCCCTCCTTCACATCCACTTTTCCTCAAACGCATTCGATCAAAACTATGAAATGGTTATTTTGTTACAAAAAGTCCAAAGAACATACAACAATGTCTTCAGGATGGGCAGAACCCTCTGGAACCCAAGGGCAAGGGTTTTAAGTTATGCCCCGGTTCATATGAGGTTTTTATGGAACAGGTGGTCGTATAAACTTTGGATCGGATGTGGCTCCTTTGATTGAAAGCTTTAGTGCCCTTTTTAAGAGTCAAAAGTGAATATAGTGTAATCAGCCCCCTCCCCCTCATGCCAGTCATTCCCCAAAGCCCATCCGATCAAAATTCTAAAACAGCTATTTTGTTCAGCATTTTTGAAAGGTCCAGTAATTATGTCTTTGGGGATGTCAACCTCCCCAGATTCCTCAGGACAAGGGCTGTAAATTAAAAATCCGTGCGTTATTTACATATAGTATATGTTATTGAGAAAAGTATGCATGTTTGATCTTTACTTTCCAAGAAGACGAAGAGCATTCAGGTGAGCCTTTCAGAGAATGTTGAGGAGAGTGTTGAACTAAATAAAAAAACGTTATGTGTATACGAATTGTATAAAGGCCGAAATTCAGGAATGACTGTGTATATTAATTTGAAACTTTCAGGAAATGATAAGGGCGATGATAAAAGGGAATGTTTTTATGCTACTAATACTGCTACAACTAACACTAAATCAAAATTTGAACTAAATCAAAAGATGCTATGTGCATGCACATTGTCAGAAGAGCGTATCTAAAGAATTGATTTGGGCGTTAAGTTGGAACTTTCAGAGAATGCTTAAAGGGGAACATCATCTGTCCAAAAGGCAATATGTTAGTACTGCTACTGTTACTAGTGCTATCGCTATTACATTTAATACTTTAAATAGTAATATCAATACTACTACTGTGACTACTATTACAACTATGCCTAAGGATATGAGCGTGAAATTTACAAGGAATTATGAAGAGGGAAGGTGAACTGAATCACAATACGCCACCAGTAAGAAGGTGGTCAAAAGAGCTTAACAACAATATCCTAGGATTAGTTTGGTCTCTGTAGCTGAAGCTAACTAGGCTGGCTGTGGTAGATGTTGAACTAGCCAAAGAAATACTGCTTCTGCTCATACTACTACCACAGCTACTATTATTACTACTTCTACTACTACTACTGCTATTAAAGCTAAGGCTACTACTATTAATTCTACTGCTACTACTACTGCTATTAAAACTAAAGGTACTCAGATGAAAATTTGGGATATAATAATAACAATAATTTATTTATAACCCACAAAATACATAAAGCAGTGGAGTAAACACACAAAAAAAGAAAAAAACAAGAAAAAAACATAACAACATACAACATAAATAAATTACCTCAATTCAAAAAAATGGCCAAAGAGGGTCAAAAACACCAATCATTTTCTGAGTTTTAAGAGATATATCTGTAGATAATTGTTTCAGTCGCGAGGGCGCATCAACAATGTCAAATTTAGAAACGACTTTACGATTCCGATACCACCGAGACAGACGCAGCAAATACTTGCAATACTTAAAATATCCTGAGCTTATTTTCTTTGTATCCTTCTTGCGAAAGAGGAAAGTAAAACCAGAAAGATAAAAAACAGTAGGAGTAAAAAAACTAGAAAAAAGACGGTATAGTCCTTTTCGGTTATACCGACCACGATTTGGTGAATTTTTTCCGTAACCAACTCGCATACTTTTCAGCATGCTGGACGTAATAGCGGAGCAAGTAGACGAAAGTGACGTGGAAAAAGAGAGACCCAACCATTTAATACTTACTGAACATGGTATAGTTGAAGAACCCAAGCAAACAGGTGATGCTGGTGGAGGACTCCCAAAATATAAAAACTCACATTTGGAGGCATTAACTGAAAGGCCTACTGTGCGGCTGAAAGTGTGGCTGATAGCCGGTCAAAGTTGGTAATTAGACTATGTTTTGTCTGGCTAAGAAGCAGAACATCATCAGCATATGTAAAAGTGACTAATGCCTAAATTATCATTGTAAAAAATTGACGGTTGAAGACGTCGAAGACATGACGCTAAAACACACTTAAATATGCTCGGGGACAACACGGCACCTTGCCTAACGCCTTTTTTAACAGGAATATACTCCCCTACAATACCATTCCACTTCACCCTAACTGAAGAATTAGCATATCAATACTTAAGCACGGAAACAATAGAACACAGTCCATACCTTTCCTAAAACCAAGCTGGAAGGGCGTAAAATTGCACTTGGAGTTAATGGCCGGTAGCAGTACATATTCAAATAGCTTACTAATTATTGAAACCGTATGGAACTAAGTCAAACAAGAGCTAAGAGCTCATATGGCACTTGTGACGAGGCAAGAAGAGCTAAGAGCCAAGAGATTATATGGTATGAGCTCTAACAAAATTCTATGAACCAATAGATAGATTTAAAAGGAAAATAAGAGGCTTAATGTCGGTCAGGATTTAAAATAAGAGCTCTGAGTCACGAAGTCCTTCTAAATATCAAAATTCATTAAGATCCGATCAACCACTCATAAGTTATAGATACCTAATTTTTTCTAGTTTTTCCTCTCCCTTTAGCCCCCCCCCCCAGATGGTCAAATCTGGGAAAACGACTTTATCAAGTCAATTTGTGAAGCTCCCTGACACGCCTACCAATTTTCATCGTTCTAGCACGTCCAGAAGCACCAAACTCGCCTAATCACTGAACCCCTCCCCCCAACTCCCCCAAAGGGAGCGAATCCAGTACGGTTCCGTCAATCACGTATCAAGGACATTTGATTATTCTATCCACCAAGCTTCATCCCGATTCCTCCACTCCAAGTGTTTCCCAAGATTTCCCCCTCCAACTCCCCCCAATGTAAAAAAAAAACTGGTCGGGATTTGAAATAAGAGCTCTGAGACATGAATTCCATCTAAATATCAAATTTCATTAAGATCCGATCACCTCTTCGTAAGATAAAAATACCCCAGTTTTCACGTTTTCCAAGAATTCCGGTCCCCCCCCCCCCCAACTCCCCCAATATCACAGGATCTGGTCGGAATTTAAAATTAGAGCTTTAAAGAACACGATCCTTCTAAATATCAAATTTTATTAAGATCTGGTCACCCTTTCGTAAGTTACATATACCTCAATTTTCAAAATTACCCCCCTCCCCCCAACTCCACCAAAGAGAGCATATCCGGTCCGGTTATGTCAGTCACGTATCTTAGACAGGTTTTTATACCCCCCATCCAGTTTCATCCTGATCTCACCGCTTTAAGTATTTTTTCGTTTAAGTTCGTTTTTTTCGTTTTAAGTTTCATTTACTTATTGATATATTTGTGGTAGTTTTACCCTTGGAAGACTACTTGACTTTCTTTCTGCTCATTTTTGCCTTAATGGAGCTTTTTACTTTTCTTTGAAAAACTTGTTTTGAGGAAAAAGTTTCGTAAAACACGTAACACGTAAAAAAAACTTTCATAGCTAAGAAATTGAAAGCTTGACAATGACAACATTCCTAGCAGATCTTTTTACAATTTTCAACTTTTAGTTAAAACGTTGGGAACTCTCAAGAAGAAGCTTACAGGTAATAGAACTTCTACAAAGGAAATAATCCAACAAACAAACAAAAAATCTATTTTTTTAAACTTAAATAATTATTTTGGATTTATGTTATTACCTATTATTATTTTTCTCTGAATCCCCGGCATAGCTCAAATTTTTGGAACAAGCCATAGTGGAAAGGATCATAAGAGACTACCATCTATCTCACTGGAATATTTTTACATGTGGTTTTAGTATGGTATTATATCTTGTGCAGATGCATAAAATCTTTCATCACAACCGGATCTTACCTTAACGCCCATCGATGGGCAGGCATATTCCATGATCTCCAAAAAACATCAATATTATTGGAATTCCACCAATCAAGATAAAATTCACGATCTGCAAATCTTGTTACTTCGGCGACCATATTCAAATATGAATGAAAGACAAGGTAAAACCAAATGAGCCATATCAAGTGATTTGGAATCTAAGAAAAAAAAAACATGTTGTGAACGAATTACACACAGTAGGCCTAACCAAAGCGGGAAAAAAACTTGCATTCTTAAATGCACTCAGTGATTTTTGGAAATGTGTGTGTGTGTATGTTTACTGTTATATCCGATTACAAATCATTGTTCTACAAATAGACATGAGATTCAAAGACAAAAGAAAAATTCCAAATTGCATCAATAATTTCAAAGCTACTGTTTATTTAAGTTGCTGTATACAAAAAAAAAGATAACGAATCTTGGATTACCGTTTTCTGCAATCTAGGATTATTTTGCAGGAATATGAAGATTTACTACTTTTTTCTCCTTTTTTAAATCAGCACTAAAATTTGCAAAGAATTTTGAGAGAAGATGTGGTGAGCCAATTCCCTCTTCTATTTCCCTCGGACCATCACGTGTATGAGTGACATCTAACTCTACGCACATTTATGAATGAACCAAAAGATAAATTTAGACATAAAGATTATACCAAAAATAAGAGCTTGGAAAGCAAAACAAATACCTAATTCAACCTCTATTTAGTTCAAAGATATGCTATAAACGACATACATCTGAACAAACTTAACAAGAAGATCGCAAACAAAATACATGTTTGATTTGATCCAAAACGGAGCTCCGAGAAATAATGATATACTGCTATTTCCTTTGGTCTATTTGACTGGAGCTTTATTAGAATTACAAAGAAACACACAATAAAGTAATTCACCTTCATAAAATTTTCAAGAGTCTTACCGATAACTTTAGAAGTCTTTCTGTGGCAGCAAGCAGGTCCATGTTCTGAAATAAAGAAAATGGTCATTTGTTTTGTAGATATTTTGCTGAAAATACAGGACTCGATTAAACATTTTTCGGTTCGGTTGTGCTTAGCCGGAAATGTAAACAGTCTGGTAGATTTTTTTTTCACGATTGATTTTTTTTCAAGACCAAAGTCAATCTTTTTCCCAAAATCATTTCTATGCATCGTGTGCTCAAAAGAGGAAAAATAGCAGTTTTTAAATTGAGTGGACAGTCAGCTATTTAATGGAATTTTGTATATCGATATGCTTACCTATTTCAAATACAAAAATAATGCACTATCAGCAGAATTAGCAATACCCACTTGAATATTTTCAAAAGAAGTACAAAAGAAAAAAAATTAACAGTTATGAATTCTCTGGCCGATCAGTGTTTAAATAAGTGCATCATACCAGAAATAATATTTTAAAGCGGCAAGATAAGCTTTGGTAAAACCAACAAACAATATTGGATGCGAATCATTACTTCACTGTCCTTTGGAAGTCACTGAAGACTGTCAGTGACTTCTATGTTCTTGTTTCAGAACTTTTGCCAATTTAGCTGCTGAGATCCATAAGGCGGCATGTGACATTTTTTATTTGATATATATTCTAAGCCCGTTCTATTAAACAAAATAATTTAAAGCGATCTGATTTCTTACATCATATTCAGTTCTCAAGATAATTACAAATTTGGGATATCAAAATCGTTTATACCGAAACTTTTGGTATGAAAATGTATCTTGCCTTATAGATTTTCATAAATCTTAAGATAAACAAGAAACTTCCACTACAAATAAGAGGTTGTTAAAAAAAAAAATTGGGAATGGAAAACGTGTGTTTAGTCTTTCACTCACCTTTAAAAATTATTATGCTCGGTTTCGAGTTAGCACAGCCCTTTGGATTTACCACCTCCTCACCCCCTCTCCACTCCTTCTCATCGCCAGATTAGCAAAGCTAAGAATTCGGACGACTAATAAGCACCAGGTGGTAGATCAGGCGGTAGGGCAAGAAATTCTATGCTGCATTAAGAACAAAGTGACAAAGGAGCAGATACAAGCAACTTTCTTCTGCTTTTATAATGTCGTTTCAATGCCGTTCTCTGGCTATAAGAACACGACATAATGAGCAATAATGAGAAGGATTCACAAGTGTCTAAAACGTAATTCTTATATGGTCATCTTGGTGTTTAATTGCTAGTGCTGGATCTAACATATTTTTGAGTTCATAGCAGATTATGAAAACAAGATCGAGTAATTTTGGTTATTAAAAAAGTAGTAATAGTTTATTTTGAACACACATATACGAAATAGATGACACTGTCGAAGTATTAGAGTAAAAAAATGAAACTAAAATATACTTTGATAAGTAAACTGACCCTACTTAAACGACTTGCTAATTCGAAATGGGGTTCATCACCTAAAACAATGATAGGTTTTTATAAAGTTTATATAAGAGCAAAAATGGAATATGATATTCAATTTTTTGCTAATAGCTCGCCACAGATTTTTAACATGCTGGAGTCATTGCAAAATTCTGCAACCCGTATTGCTATGGGATTTCATAAGCATACTCCAATAATTAAAATGAGAAACCTGTCGGGGATCACCTCTTTGCAAGAAAGAGCTTTGCTACAGAGAAGAAGATATTTCACCAGAATACAAGCATATGGTAATCAACATTATGTATACCAGAAAATCTTTCATAGCCCACCCTCTATGATTTCGGTGTCATCTTCCTGGAATCTTTTTGTAAAGGAGTATCCAGAGTGGTCTTCTCAGTGGACGGATACTTTTCCCTTTGTGGATTCCCCACCATGGGAGATGACCCATATTGAGTGTTACATGAGTATGCTAAAAAAGAATAAATCCTGCTATTCAGTCGAGATAATTTTTAAAAATTATGTGAATACCCATTTTCCCAATTATATGCATGCTTACACTGATGGTTCTGTTAAAGATTCTAAAGCTGGGGCAGCAGCCTGTATCCCTGATCTAAACCTGAATATCTTTGCCCCCCTTCCAATTAGTTCATCAGTACTTTCGGCTAAATTATTTGCAGTTCGACTTGCATTAGATGCTTTAAGTGAGCTTGGGACCTCTTCAAGAAATGTCTTGTTCCTGTCAGATTCCATTTCATCAATTCATCTCCTCAAAAAGATAAATTATCATGCTGATGATTATGACCAGAAAAATATACACCAAAAGATTGGATATCTGTTCTCGATGGGATGTGGTATTGTATTCCTTCACATTCCTAGTCATAAAGAAATCAAATATAATGAAATGGCAGATAATTTGGAAAATAAGGCTACTGAGATCCCTCGGCAAGAAATTTGGGAACAAAGAATTACAGAGATGTTGTTAGAGCTAGAACAAATATTACTTACCAGCGATTTTTGTACCCTCCTTTCAAGTCTAAGGATTTTAATACGATCTACTATAAGTTAAAAACTGGAACGATTTTACTTAACGCTGACCTTTTTAAATGGGGAATCCACCACACCCCACTAAGTAGAAAATGCTGTCAGACGGTGGAAAAGCTCAACATGTGCTATTTGATTGCATCCCAGGAGATAATAATTCCAGAAGACTGAGGAGTTACTGCCGTCAATTAAAAATCCCCTTAACTTTTGATCCTCTCATCAATTGCCCCATGTCATATGAATTAGAAGCTATTATTTGTAGGTTGATGATATCAATCCTGAAAAGACGCCATTATTACTAGCAGCACGTTGCTTGTTGTCAACCGGCAGATTTTTTTCTAGGAATATTCCCAGAAGCTTTCAATAATCAATGAAGGCATTCCTGTAATGTCTAAGAGGTGAATGGACATCATACTGATCCACAGACCTCATAAACATACGAAGAAGGAAGTAAAACAAACCAACTAAATTATGATGTGGCTTAAAGCAGGAGAATTTTGGAACTGACAGCTTTTTGTGGAGTACGGTCAACTTTGCTGTTACATATGGGACAACAAATTTATGAATTATTCTACTACTACTAAGCCAGGGGGGAGGGGTGGAGGGGAAGTAAATAACTGAAAATATCTTAAATCAAATGAAACGATTTGCTTAAGATCTTTCTTTCTTGAAATGGGGTAAGGACCAGAAATTAGAGGACATAGTGATCGGGAAGACGAGAATAGAACCTGCCCGGGCCCGTCTATTCTCCTTCCTACGAGTAGCAACAATTTCGTCGATACACGGAATTAGGGAGTATATATTTCAAAATCTAGAAGGGTACAATATACTGTGTTGTTAGTTCTTCAATGAAAATACCAAAAAAAAAAAAAAAAAAATCATTTTTCAATGAAAATACAGGAAGAAAATCTAGCCGGGGGGGGGGGGGAATATCAGAAGGAGAAAAAACCTTTGACGCCACTGAACGAATAGTGCACTATCAAAGGTTATACATTGGATGTTGAAAAACCACCGACAAGAAGGAACAGAATCCCACTGTTTCCTTTGCCGAAATCACTGCCCCAAAGTTTGAAGTGGATGTTCAAAACTTTGAAAAGGAGCGTATGACCGAAATTATCGTTACCATTTTCCATTCGCCCAACGAACTCCCCCTGTAAATTTAAAGCTGATCGGTAAAAAGAGCATGGCAACCTTTGCACTGAAAATTGGCAGGGGGAGGGGTGTTTGAGTTGCCACAAGCCCTCTTTTCCTTCCTTCATACACATCGAAGGTTTTATATGATTGCGCTTCAAGCAAGGTGCTCTATACCGACGTTTCAGCTAAGGAGTTTGCAAGGAGATGGACGGAGGGTACTTGAGAGACAATGGCCCATTTTGTTTCTCAAATAACATAAATAGACAATCATTGCACGTTTTCGATTTAACAAAGGTATAGCATGGGTATCTTTCTGCTAAGAAGAGTTGAGAATCACTGCATGATTCCGGTTCAGATAAGCTGCAACAGACCATGGCGAAACACCCTTTCAAAATTCCAAATGGCGACGATAGACCTTTACCTAAAATCTTCAATACATTTATTGTTTTCCAATATATATCAGCTATAATCCTAAGTAAAGCTTCGGAAGGCCTATCTTTAAGAATTTAAGCATAAGAACTGCAATCAATCCTGTCGAAAGCTTTTTCTAGATCTAAAAATGTTACGTACAGCCTACTCTTCTCCTTTTTATATTTTACTACAAGTGCTGGAAGGACTAGGACCCTATCTATACTGACTACTCATCTATGAAGCCCGATTGGGATCATTTTCTTGAGCTCAGTGATTCCTTTAGGTTATGAACTAACGCACTGAGATCTGGTTAGAATCATTAATTGCGAACGTTCTCTTTTACTAGTGTAATGGTGAGTGGAGCATTAAGACCGAAAAATCGACAACCTCAAAACATTCTGATTTTAAACATAAAAGACAAATTTCAGTCAACAGAAAAAACGAACTGATTTCGCACTGAAAGTGCATATGACTAATGCTGGGTCCCAAGATCCTAACCGGACAGAAAACAAGCCCAATTAACTTATTAATAAGGGAAAACTATTGACCCTAACTGGAATGCCCACCTTATTTTCCAGGCCTTTTTGATATTCCTAAAATATGTTAATTCACAGATTTTACAGTATTTCATAACGTTTTGTTTAGGTTCAAATACATATCCATTTGTGCCTTTAGCCATCCCATCAGGCGCACCTCACAATAGTATTAATGACTCCTATATCTAGCAGTCAAGAATACACTTTGGAGTTTCATCGCGTTTTTTAACGACAAAATTAAAACATTAGTAATTGTTTTGGAAGACTCCATATTTGCCCATTCCCCTTAGCCAGGTCCAAAGCATGTGGCGCCATATCCATTCATATGAATGTCAAAGTATCATCACCACTCCTAGTGGTAAGTGCCAGCTGGTCGTAAACAAAGGAGGAGGGGGGCATCAGGACCACACTTCCCTCCCAAAATCCTAAGTTTTCTTGAATTTCCAGACACTCTTTATCCAATTTATCAACCAAAATTAAATTTTTTAATACTAGTCCTCCTCCCAAGATTATTCTTATTATTCCCCCTTCCCTGACTGTAAATTCCTGAGCGTGTACCTTAATACATTATGCTTCAATTTTTATGATAAATTTTAACTTCTGAGCATATATTTTTTGCATTATACTCTAGAAAATATACAAAATAATGGTATAGAACCCAGTTATAATTTTTAGAAAACAAGATTGATTACTAGGTGTCTTTAAAGTTCTTTTTTTTTCATACTAAGTCAGAGGTACTGCTTTTTCCCCTTAAATAAATGAAAATAAAAGAAAACATGAAAAGCAAACTTACCGAAAATGGCGTTAATGAATTTTTAACACTTGGTATGATCCATTGCTGAAATAAAGCCAAAACAACGTGAGAGCCAATCAGCGTCTCCAAAATTCTTTTTATCAAAAATCTGTAAAATTCAAACAACCGATGACAAAACTAAACAAACTTTCCGATGACAAAACTAAAAACACTATAAATATTACTCGACTGATATTACTTTCACAAACTGTATTAAATTTTAAATATATTTTTACTATATAGTGGTACGGCTTTGCTATGACAGCAGTATATATTCTACAAATTACATTTCAATATAAGGTCTAAATCACAGGGTTTTCAACTCTACCCCATTTTCCACTACTGAACTTTTTTTTTCTCTTTTATCAAGTATAAGCCTCGCAAAATAAACAAATGAGAAATGTACCAGTGCTTGGTTCATACTTTTTGCTTTCTTTTTCGATGCAATCACTTGACCTGGAAATTGTACTTTTTCCGCGAGGCAAAGGAATCTAAAAAAAAAATTGTACTTAAATAATAGTTTTCCTTATATTTTAAGAAGGAATTTTAAAAAGTAAGATTTTTCCATTAAACAGTCAATTTTGTGTCGAATTCAACATTCTTGGCTGCAATTTCTATCTATTTTATTCTGTTTCGGGATAATCAAAACCGACTTAAAAAATAGAGGGTTTCAATTAATCAGCATGCATGAACATTGTAAGTGTAAGGAAAAAAAGGCTTCGTGGTTTCGCAACAAACCATTAATACCCATGAGACATTTACTTTTACTATGTTAAGGCTGTCTGGATTCTTATTTAAATGTTTTTTATGTGTCGTGGTCTAAGCTTGACCCTGCCAAAAACTGAACATAACTGTAAGTACTTATTGTTAGGATGCTTAGTCTTTGTTTTGCTTATATAGTCTTTTGCTTTGTGTTTTCTTTTCATCCAGGTTTATTCTAACATTGCGTTCTCTGCATACTTTAACCGCTCTTCGTTGTTTGTCTGCAGATTGACTCGATGCATTTGTTTACAACGAGTGAATTAAGATTACAGATTCTACATTTCAATGCAACCTCTATAAGGTATCACAGCCTTGGATTGTTTCATATTATAAGAGCATAAATGGTGGTTGACATTTACTTTGCAACAGTAGACTCTAAGACACATATTTTCCGTTTTCTCTTCTTAAATAGTCCAAAATTGGCTGGGTCTGGTTTTCAAACTTTTGCCTGGCCTAGTCGTACGATTTTCCTAATTTTAAGAGAGCCAGCAGTTCAACTTGGATTTGTTACCACTTGTTTAACTATTTCGTCAACTTTTTCATTTCCTTTCATACCTGAAAGAACATGAATGTATTGAAGTTTGACAGTGATTTCGCTGTGAAAGCATTTCGAGCAGATGTTTAGTTAGGTTATGTGTAAATCGGCATCTAATTCTTCAGGTTTGAGTCTTTTTGAAAGGTATAGAGCTGATTTTGGATCTGAATAAATTAAGATAGGTTCATGGATGTAATCCACGCACTAACAGTACAGTTTCCAGTACTTTTTCTTTTCTTAAGGCCAAAGATAACGGTACTGAAAGTAACATACACTGCCACATCCTTCTTTGGTGGTTCATACACTAAAAAGATGGGATTGTTATTTATATATTTTACTGCCAAAATGTATTCTGATTACAAAATGACAGTTGTCTGACATTGTTTTTGTTCATGACAAGAAATATATTTAACTAGTGACAACCACACGATTTATCAAAGATCAAGGATATTGATATGGTTTCTTGTGGGATAAATACTTTAATATGTTCGTGTGAAGATACGTATAGAAAGCGAGTGTTTGTCGTCAGCTAGTCCAGCTGCTCAGGCTAAATTGTTCAGATTATCATGAGGTATCATTTCCAGTTTCGGAATGTACCAAGCACTTTTTTTTCCACTGTTTGTAAAACAAATTGTAGAAGCAGTAATTGAGTAATAGTAGTTGTTATCCACCCATTACAAGACGAATTGAACTATTTTCTACTGTTTCTATTTGTTGTAGCAACTGTACTGAACATGATGCGTATGTTAAACTTTCAGCCATATTTAACCATTAGTCTGATATGCCAAATTTAAAATCTCAATAATATTTATCAGAGCCATCCAGGTCCTACCAGAGTCCATCCAGGTCCTACTTAATCTGGTCATAAATATCCCTTTTCTCTAGCATTTTTGTGCTGATACTTCTATGTGCTACTTGAATGTCAGTTTTTGGCGATGAGTATTGCTCAACTATTTCACTGATTTTACGGTACATTTTCCCTTATTGTACGCTATGTATATATATTTTAATTTTTTTCTTTTGCCATAGAAATGAAATATAGCAGATTTTGTTTGTGCAAGAAGTAGTACTGATGTGTTCGATTAGGTTCAGTAATTTTGATTACATTTTTGGTAGTTTTGCAATAGCTTCTCGGAGCGTTTAATCGTTCCCCCATAGACAATCGCATATAGAAATGACGTGCACTCGTATTTCAGGTACTATCAATTTGCTTACTGCTAGTGGAGCAATGTGCAGTTGAACACTGTGACCACTCATTAATTGATCTAGGTTTAGACACCTTCCCGTTTACTTTCCGTTACACGTTTTTTCCAGATAAAATACTTTAGATCGTTTTTGTAATTTGGGTTTGAACCAGCAAGGTTAGAGTCGTTCGCCTAAAATATAGTACTTAACACCATCGTTCGTCCCCTGTATATCAAAGATTGATGTACTATTAACGAATAAGATGTTTTTTATCTCTCTTACAAGGCCTAAAACTATCTTTGAAGTAGGATAGTATTTTCTAGAACCCGTTTTATCAGTAGTTTTCTGTGATTCTGTATAGAACTGATTCTGCTGAATTCTTTTCTTTTTTTTTTTTTTTGATTTTGCATGCAATTGTGGACGATTTTCAATTAGCCTTTCAAACATTTTATTTGAAGTTGGTAGTCAATCCGTTGTTCTGAAAGATGTTGGTCTCTATAGGGCCCACCAGGTTTTTAAAGCTGGAGTTAGTAGTGCACTTTCCCTTGGTTTGTAAAATAGGTTGTATGCATCAATGAAACCTAGTACCGTCCATAAAACCTAAATCTCATCTATGTTTGAACATGCTGAATTAATTGTTTTATCTAAAGAAAGATTTATTTCCTTTGAAGTTATAAATACGATCTAATGCTTATTAGAGAATATATTCTTCAAACTCGTTTTCTTTCATTTTGTCTATATACAATCGACTGTATCTCATTGTAGAGATTGTATGTGCTTCGAAGGTTTGATTAAAAATGACAAGTATCATATGTAGTTTGGTAACTATGATTTTTTTTTCGACTCACGGCTCGGGGATCAAGTTGAAACTTTCAGGAAGAATTTCTCTTTTCCGAGTGTGGGGGGGGGATATGGGAACTTATAATTTGGGAATTTTTATTTCTGGTCCTCACGAAACACTGTAATACTTCGGTTTTTTTTAACAGGTTAAAACCGTAAAGTATATGTGTAAGTAGCGTATAGCGCACATACCGTAAAGTATTTGCAGGGAACCCTTCTAAGCTCCTTGTACATTAGGTTGGGTAGATAAAGGTTGCTGTTCCACCGTTAGAGAGGGTTGTGGGTCTCTAGGGTGCACTAAAGGCATCTTCTCCGTTCCTACATCTTCTGAGACAAATCCAGCTGTGTGACCTCACCGAGACAGAAGGGTGGCAACGGCCCTGCCAACCTAATCTTGGCGGGCACCGGCAAACATGCACAAGGGGTGCCGTCGGATTGGGGACCCGTCAGTTAAATATATCCCCCCAAATCGATGGAAACGGCAGAAAGAACTAGAAAACCAACTTTAGCTACGGCATTTTTCGGCAAGCAATGCGTTGGAGACTCCAGTGATCCCGACGAAAATGAACTAGCCGCCCACCTGTTGAAACATCGACAATCCCTAAGTGTGAGGTGCTGGAATGTATGTTCATTAAAATGCCCAGCGATCCTGACCTTCATAGCAGGCGAATGCGAAAGATATTGCACAGACATTCTATGTGTATCCAAAACCCAGCTAAATGGAAATCTAGGAAATTAGCTAGCCTCCCCCCTTGGTGAAAATACAAATTTCACTTTTCAACTCCGCAAAAGTCGATGGCTATGGTAATGCGGGGTTTGGTCTCCTCCTCAGTACTAGAGCAGCAAAAGGATCATCTGCCGCTCTCGAGATGGAAGAGCCCAATCTCAGGTTGATTACTGCTGATATCCTCCCAATGGTGAAGCTCTATACAGAACTGTGGAGCCTACCATGGAGCTGAAAATGGAGCAAAGAATTGCTCTGATCATATACTGCTAAAAGCTTCCCTGACCATAAGGCTTGCCTTCAGAAAAGGACTTAACCTTCTCCGAGATACGATATAGCACGTCTTCAGGGTAAAGCAGTAGCAGAAGAGTTCCGCTTGGAATTATCCAGCCATTTTGACATCCTGTCCGCATGTGACGAAAACAAACCAACCACCATCAACATAGAAGACGAGTGGAAGAAGATCAAAGACACCATAAAAGACGCCTCTAAAACAGTCCTTGGCAGGCTAAAACGGAAGCGGAAAAAGTGGATCCCTGAATACACCCCTAAGCTATTAAACCAGAAACAACAGATCGGAAATACCAAGTCCACAGTGTTCAAAACACTGCAAAAAGAATGCCATAAATCCACCCACCGCGACTGACAAAGCTACTGGGACCACGTGGCAACATATATGCAGAAGGCTGCAAGTCATTCAGATACCAAAAAGCTTTACTAACTACTAAAAGAATCAACTGGGAAAAGTTAAAAGATCTCAACTGGGGTGAGAGAAGAAGATGGAACGCTTCTGTCAAGAAAAGATAACATAATTTCAAGATGGTAGTACCACTTACAGATGCTGTTGAACCCCAGTAACAACATCCCTTCTATTCAAACGCCTCTCCCTAATAGCGTCACTGCAATCCAGCCAAAAAACCCTAGCCCAAGCTCAGTACCACCAAGTCAACAAGCCCCATACAGCAACGTCAGTGTTGACCCCCCCCCTCAATAAAAGGGATCAAAGAGGTAATCAAGAAGGTTAGGAATCACACGGCGCCAGACACTGACTTAATCCCGGCCGAAGTCTACAGAACTAATCCTTTCCTCACTGAAAAACTCCAGAAGCTCTTCTACTCAATGTGGTCTCAGGAACAGTTTCCTTAAGAATGGCAAGACTCAGCTATAATGCCAATCTTCAAGAAAGGCGGCCGCAATGGATACAAAATTACCGAGGGATTTCACTAATGACTGTTGCACGAAAGATCTCTGCAAGGAGCCTCAAAGGTTCCGTCAAAGTCATGTCCCCCAAATACATATATTAATAGTCGGCTTGGGCCCATAACTTAGCATAGTATTTAGATACTCACGGACTTTGCTATTAATGTTTACTGTTCTCAAATCCAAATTAAGTTCACCACAAATAAATATAACTCTTAGTTGGAATTGGTAACTTATTCAGTTGCTCATCAAAGAGTAGGCCAAACTTATGGATATTACGAGATACAACAAATACAAAATATTTGAAGTTCCGATATTGTAATTCTACACCATACATTCGAATACCATTTCACGGTTTACTCTCATATCATTCCTTACCTTAACTTGAAAATAATTACGTACATAAACAGCTAAACCTCAATGCAGATAATCTTCTCTATTTTTTAGATATCTATATATAAAAAAAAGTTGTCTGTCTGTGTGTCTGTCTGTCTGTCAGGTGACGTCATGTTTCTGTGTTGACTGACGTCATCAAGTTAGTTGTCGTCATTTTTGCTACGACGGTGACGTCATTCAAGATATTTAAGACATGTTCACGTAGAAATCTATTAATATTTAAGTTTAAAATGACTGATGAACTTACAATGGCAAAAGCCGATGAAGATGCTCAAAGAGTCTATGCCAAAAAACTTGCTGCTGATAGAGAAAGTCAGAAAAGAAAGCGTGCCGAGGAATCAAAAGAACAGCAAGGAAACAGGCTTGAGGCTAAAGAACACAAAACCGCGCAGTTAGATGAAGATCCACCTGGACAGCGAGAGTCAAAACATATCAAAACTGAAAATGATAGCGATGATGATTGGGTTTGGGATTTTAACTTGGATAAGGTCATCAATACCTACCAGATTTTAGTTAGAAAAAACAAAGGTTCGGCGATATGTATTTCATAGTGAAGCTGAAAAATAAAGAAGAAAAAGAAAACTGAAAAAAGAAAAAATGTAAAAAACTAAAAAATACTAAAAAGAAAAAACACTCAAAGAGAAATTACAGACCGGGACACAAATGACGACCGGGACAGAGGGAATATAAATAACGACCGGGACACTCAAAGAGAAATTACAGACTGGGACACCGGGACACAGGGAATATAAATGACGACCAGGACACAGGTATTTAAGAATATCGTTCAAAGACAAATTTTTAATTGTAAGAAGACCGTTGAAAGAGAAATTTCTAATTGTAAAATGACTGAAGAACCTACAATGGCAACACCCGAAAAGCTGCTCAAAACGAATGTATTCAAGCCGAAGTAGCTGAGTTGGTAAAGCGTTATGTTTCAGGTTCTAGGTCCGAGAGGCTCCAGGTTTGAACCTTGGCTTTAGCATTAATACAAAAGAAGAAAAAAACGAAAAAAGGTAAAAACTACAAAAAAATGTTTCTGTGTCGACTGACGTCATGAAGTTAGTTGTCGTCATTTTTGCTATGACGGTGACGTCATTAAAGATATTTAAGACATATATGTTCACGTAGAAATCTATTAATGTTTAAGTTTAAAATGACTGATGAACTTACAATGGCAAAAGCCGATGAAGATGCTCAAAGAGTCTATGCCAAAAAACTTGCTGCTGATAGAGAAAGTCAGAAAAGAAAGCGTGCCGAGGAATCAAAAGAACAGCAAGGAAACAGGCTTGAGGCTAAAGAACGCAAAACCGCGCAGTTAGATGAAGATCCACCTGGACAGCGAGAGTCAAAACATATCAAAACTGAAAATGATAGCGATGATGATTGGGTTTGGGATTTTGACTTGGATAAGATCATCAATGCCTACCAGATTTTAGTTAAAAAAACAAAGGTTCGGCGATATGTATTTCATAGTGAAGCTGAAAAATAAAGAAGAAAAAGAAAACTGAAAAAAGAAAAAATGTAAAAAACTAAAAAATACTAAAAAGAAAAATCACTCAAAGAGAAATTAGAGACCGGGACACAAATGACGACCGGGACAGAGGGAATATAAATAACGACCGGGACACTCAAAGAGAAATTACAGACTGGGATACCGGGACACAAATGACGACCGGGACACAGGGAATATAAATGACGACCAGGACACAGGTATTTAAGAATATCGTTCAAAGACAAATTTTTAATTGTAAGAAGACCGTTGAAAGAGAAATTTCTAATTGTAAAATGACTGAAGAACCTACAATGGCAACACCTGAGGAAGCTGCTCAAAACGAATGTATTCAAGCCGAAGTAGCTGAGTTGGTAAAGCGTTATGGTGAATCACCATCAACAAAGCTCAAGGGCAATCATTAGAATCATGAGGTATAGATCTGAATACGGATTGTTTTCCCATGGACCATTATATGTTGCATGTTCAAGAGTCGGTAAACCTGACAATCTATTTATATGCACAGACAATGGGACAGCAAAGAATGTTGTATATTCGCAAGTTTTACGTAGTTAAAAACATATATATATATATATATATATATATATATATATATATATATATATATATATATATATATATATATATATATCTCTTTATTCACAGGTGGGACATAGGGACACAACTACAATGGCGCGTAACTAATATGGCGCGTAACGACTTACGCGCGCGGGGGGGCTTGGGGGGGGGGGGCGCGAAGCGCCCCCACCAACTAGGTGTTGGGGTGGCGCGAAGCGCCACCCCAACAGCTAGTACCTTATAATTACCAATTTTCAACAACAAAGAATTATGATTCCGAAACCAAGTCTCTGTTAAAACTAGTAAATGAGGTGCTGTCTGGACACACAATTCATTAAAAAAAATCATTTGAACTTCGAAGACCCTGGCAATTTAAACAGAAAATAGAAATTTTGCTTAAACCATACAAAAATTTGTACTGCGAATCAGCTTAACCTCCATGCAATTCGCCAACATAAAAATCTCTATTTAGTACCCCACCCCGAATATTATATAGTCTCATAGTTTCACTCTAAAGAAAACCCAATCTTTCTCTACACAAACTTACCATTTAACAAACAGCAAATAGAGATAAACTAAAAAAAAAAAACTTCAAACGAGACTGCGGCCAGTAGAGAAAACACTAAATTAACGCGAATATTCCTCCTGTATCCAAACTAGGCGTCCCCTTCACAAGATAAAAACCAAAGAAACACCAAACTAAAAACAAATAAAACCACCACCAATAATAATAAATACAATTGTCGCTACTGATCCACGTAGGGAAAAGAAGCTATTAGTTACTTAAATGAGAACATCAAAGCAACTGACTTTTCTTTCTACTGGCCGCAGTCTCGTTTGAGGTTTTTTTGTAGAGTTTTATCTCTCTTTGTTGTTTGTTGTCATGTCTGGACAGTTCGGCTTAAGAACTTTCACTTACCATTTAAATTAATCAATCTATAAGGACGGAAACGGGGACAGTGAAAATCAGATGAGAAAACAGGAAAGATACGGAAATACAAACAAAATATAATAACGCAATATGTTCCGTCAAAGCAGACATACTTTATTTCAATTTGATATCTTTCAATACTGCTAATCGGAAAGACCTCTGTGCGGGTCTAAATAATCAAAAAAAACAAAAAATAAAAAACAAAGAAAAATTATATAGAAGAAGCCAGATAAGCAATAAATAAAAGCAAACAAATAGGCTATGCAAAAACAAGATTAGATATTTCAGACTTATATGATTTAAATAATAACAACAGAGCGCGTCAACTATCATACGTTATAATTTTATGCCACTGATGTGCTGCTCCTTTGACCCTCGAAAAGTCACCAATCTCTGGTATACAATCACTAAACGAGTAATTTGTCGTCGAGCTGTCAGGTCTTTTTGCAAACCAATATGCCTGAACGCCCTTGGATATCCATGAATCATATCTATGAACTTTTCTTAATTTCTCACATTTCACCGATAAATATTAGCTCGCATATTTTAAGAATTTTGGCTGGAACATCGTCACTAATAAACAAGTTGCATTTGTTCCCATGGAATATCTTACCCTTAAGCTTGCTAGCATTTTTTATCATAGCTAACTTATCATCTATTTTATTTAGTATTACCTAAAAAATTTACGATTTCTGTCGTACTGCGTGATCGTGAAATTTACATCCGGCATTTAAAATCCACGGCGAACTACCTTAATGAATAAATCTTTAGCGTTAACATTGCCCTCGCACACACCACATTCCATATGATAACATTAAAATGTAATTTAGCGGCTTCCATTATTACAATCCGACCCATACAATCTTCATTTTTTCTTCTTGACTTCATTATTTCAACGGAACATGCTTTGATTTCTAATTTGAGGCAAGATGTATCATTTTCAATCTTTCCAATTTTCAGTTCAGCATTATTCGTCTTATTTTTAGGTAGCGAATGGTCTTTTTCCAGATTATCAACCCTTGCAGTAAGACCTCCCAAATGATCGTTGATATTATCTAGCTTATTACCATTTTCTTTTACGACATTGAGAATTTGCTTAAAGTCTGCAATTAGTATTGATAATTCTGGTTTCGGGCTAGAGCTATCCTCTGAGGTTTCTAATGTATTACTCATGCCTTCTTGTCTAGGGTTTTTCCTTCTACGTCCCATTATAAACTAATAGACTTGATATATATCTAACTATCCTTGAGATAATATTTTCACATTAACTTACACAAAGTGGTCTGAATGCGTCTTACTCTGACGAGAGCACTGAATGAACAGAACACTACATCAACGGCAGATGTAGCGAAGAAATCCAGTGTCGCATTGCATCAGCTTCCGCTGTCTTCGCACAGCTGTAGAAGCCACAATGGAAAAGGAAGAAAATCCACCAGAGAGCAAAAATTCGAATTTAGGATGCTCTAGTCCGATCTGTCATACTGTGCGGCTGCGAGACACGGCCCTTAAAAGTCGCCGAAGCATACGCCCTTAACACTTTGGTACAGAGACACCTGAGGAGCATATTGGGGTTACGTCTCAGTAACCGAATCTCAAATACGATCATCCGTCAAAGATGTGACCAGAAGTACACCACAACTATCACTCGACGCCACCCCCTGTCCTGGTTTAGCCATGTCTGCCGAAGACCGGCCAAGACTTTTACAAATGAAAGACTACGCACAAACCAGCGCCTGATTGGAGCAAAACGACATGGAGGACAAGCCAAAAATTGGCTCGACACGATCAAACCTAACATCGCGTCGATAGGCAGATTCCGGTTCCATGGTCGCATATGGGACCCTTAATGGCTCAAAATTGTCGCCCCACTAACCCAAGACCGTAACCTGTAGAATTCAACAGTTTGCCTGATCCTGTCCCCAGGAAGAGCTGCATAGCTTGTGTCCTGATCCAAGTACAAGTAAGTAAGTATGTGTAAATAGGTTTCATTAAAAGATGACGATCTTTATACGAAGTTTTGTAGGGACACCCTGTTTTGTCTCACAGATCAGATATTGCGTTGGAAACTTCGGTTTTTTGTGGGGGGTGACAGGAATTTCAATTTTAGGAGAAAGGGATAAATTTTTTGGGGTCTTTATAAAATGGTAAACGTCAGGTTTATACCCGTCGTCCGACAGGCTCTTTGGTTACTGTACAAAGATTTCTCGCTTGAAAAAAAAAATCAATTTCTTAAATCTTAAACACAGTAAAATAGAATTATTGCCTAAGAAGTTTTAAAATTCACATGCTTACCTCTTTCTAATACGACCACTAATGGGAAAATTCAGTTCATAACAGAGCGTCGGAAGAATCATAAAAAAATAAATATCTTTGAGAGTTAGATTATCGGGATACGAAACGAAATTTTCCAAATGCTTTGTCTTCCCGTTCACTGTAGGCTCACCTATGAAGAGAGAGAGAAAGTAAGTTTCTTATCTTACAAAGCCCAAACTGAGTCATTCTTCAAAGGTCAAAAATAAAAGGGGAAGGAGAAATTCGAAAAATGATGGTGCGGAAAATTTATTTTGTTTGTTTACGCTGATCTGCTCTTAAATTTCAGGTCATACAGATACCTCTTTTGAAATTTCAGGACCAGGGAACCTTATTTGAGACAAGAATTAAGGAGGAAGAGAACTCAAAGCCCGGGGATTTTCAGTACGAAACATATGAGATAGTGTCCTATATGTAAAACCAAATTAAGTACCTTGCTAAGCTATTTAAAGTTTGGCACCATTTGACCACTTTTTTTTATTGTAACAATGCATTTGTATTGAAACCACATTAGGTCACGGCCCCAAGCTGAGGCTCGTTATCCTTCTTTAAAATTTCATAATTTTAGTTTTCTTTCACTGCAATATTTCTAAAAGAACCTGCACAATACACATTCAAACAGGAAGGAAATAATAATGGCAGCGAAAAACTACAATCTTTTTTTCTTTCCGCTTTATTTTCAATTAATTGAATTGCATGTCAGCAATCCCGTTTTCATATATATTTTTTTCAGTTTGTAGATTGGAAACAGTAAAGCGTAAATTTTAAAATAATCTTTCCCATATAGAGATCAAGAAACGGAGAAGACAACCTCCACAGAAGTTTGCCAAATTTTCACCCATTTCCCGAAAAGAATTGCTGCCGAGAAGACTGGAAAAGCCCAGCTGGGATCTGACTCGTAACGGGAATGCTGTCATTTGCATGTCTATTGGAAACAGTTGTCAGATCTCAACCAACCTTACTGGGAAGAACAAACTAATGTCCTATCTGCGCCTTTGTGGCATCCCGACAAAATTCGATCTCTGGACGATGGGAGGTGTCCCATCCCTAACATCGGCTATGCAACTATACACTGCTCTATAACGATTATTGTTACTAAATAGGCGGTCCATATAACTACCTACTCTTTAGCAGGGACTGTGTGTGCAATATGTATACAGAAAAATTGCACCAACCCGTGGCAATACGGTTTCCTTATGTTCTTTCGATGGTACTAAGCCAATTTACTATCTCAGAATATTTGCTCGATAGCCCTTTAACCATAAAGGTTTTAAAAATTGCCGTTTTTGAACCCATTATGGGTTCATACCTGGGCGTAAAACGGCAAAAAAATCAGTGTCTTTTGTTACCTTAAACAGGGCCCTTAAAATTTTCAATTCTTTTCAAATAAACTCTCTCTTAATCTTCCAAGATCACTGACTCGGTTTTATAAAAATGTATCGGTGACCATCCATCTCCAGAAAAAAAATATTCCGCATTTTTTTATTCTAGAATTCGAAACTTTTGCTATATGGTTCTCAAATATGTTGAATTTCATAATGGAATTTCTCAAAGAGGGTATCTTCCTCTTCTTTTTAAACTTGTAAACTTACAATTCTAATTTTTATTTCTCAAAGAGGGTATCTTCCTCTTCTTTTTAAACTTCTAAACTTACAATGCTAATTTTTATTTCTCAAAGAGGGTATCTTCCTCTTCTTTTTAAACTTGTAAACTTACAATGCTAATTTTTATGGGTAAATCGGAATTTATCAAATTTTGTCTCATATATATTTGGAATCAACATAAAAATCGGGTTTGTTCGATACACACACATACTGCTATCAAGATCCTTTTTTTAGACTTTCAGTTTCCACTAATAAGGTCGCTCGTTACTTAATTTGTTCAACACACCGCTTTCCTACAGCTATGATATAAATCAACCATGGTTTAGAAGAGCAACCAATTATGATGATCTCTTTGTGAATCTAGGAAAATTAATTTGCAAACACATAAGATGATAAAAACCTGTTTACGGTGACAGATTGGTAAAGTACAAATTTTCTCCAAGCGGCTTGCGAAGTTAAGTAAGAATATCAAAGAAAAAGGTCAGACACAGGAAAATATTTGTACTTTGGTCAGATACCTCACCTTATCTCCTCATAATAACCAGATTCCAAAGACTTTACTACCAGACCTCTGAGGACTTATAAACGATTTTATAAACAACTTTTGAATCTAAGCAATTCTAACTTACCAACTGATTGATGAAAGGAAAAAGAGCGGGTCCTAGCATGTTTTGCCGTGGACTTCCCAGAACGACTCAAACGACACCAATAGTTAACATGCATGTATGACCAGAGTTTCAAGAAAGTTATCGTATAAACAAAACATGACATAGTAGCTCCAACTGAAAGAAAATTAAAGTAAAGATGAAAAGAGATAAACAAACTGCTCATTTCAGCTTAGATTTTAACTTTATCATTAATTTTTGCTATACAAAACAGGCAACACAAAAAATAGCAAATAGTATAAAGAAAAAATAAATTGTAAGAATATTGTTTCCAGGGGATGGTTCCTCCCCCCCCCCTTCCGCAAACAGGCTTGTTAAAAAAGTAAAACCAAAAGTAGACAAACACGCATCCATGACCTTTCTCCAAAAAAAATACGATTTATCGTGATTGAGTATATGGGGTTGAAAGCTTGACTCCAGTGTTCTCAGATATGTTTAATCCAACTATAAGGTTTTATCAAGTTTTTCTCTAAGATTTTTTCTAATTTACATTAATTTCTTATGCCAGCAACTTTAGAAGAGTAAGTTTAAACAAGAAACACTACTGTTTCGACTACTTTATATTCACGTTTCAACTACTTTTGGCACGGATCACTCTCCGGTGAATTTTACACATTTGTTACGACATAATATCTTTTAATTTATCTTGCAATTTAGACGCGAATAGGTTCTAATTCCCATAAACGTTTTTAGTGCAAGAAGTTCAAACGATTGGAGATCTGTATTTTAACCATTCCTCGAAACACAATACAAATCTCCATTCCTCTCCCTCCCCTCACAAAACAAAAAACTTAACCCCTATTTAGTCTATCCTCCGTTCAATTCGTCTCCCTTTAAATTCATCCCTTTTCAACCCAACTTCCATTGAACTAATCCTCGGTCACACCAACCTCATGCAGCTCAATTCCATTCAACTCAACCGTATACAACTAAGCTACCGTTTAACTTAACCCTCATTCATCTTAAGCTCATAATTTAATTTTGTATAACCAATTTTTGTGCAAAATACACTTAATGTTTGAAAAAAAAAACTATAGTCGGTCTTTGAATAAGTTTTAACCAGTGATGATTAAAAGCTCGAGATATTTTTTTTCGCTTCGCTGGCAGTTTCCATCTTACATTGCAATGCCCTAAAGTTAAGGTCGTATAAGTTCGCTTTAATAATTTTACAGATATTGACATCTTAAGCTATTAATTTTACAGATATTAAGCTTCAGGTTAAATCAAACTATTTAAGTTCTAGAGACAACAAGTTTTTGCAAAGGATTTAGGTGAGAGGATATACCTAAAACTTACAATTAGAAAAATGTTAAGTTGTTATTAAAATGCAATATCTTACCTGACTTATCTGACACATTGAGTTTTAGACATTCATTTTTGTCTTGAAAAAGAAACATTTTACATGTGGATAAAGTAAGAAAATTTTACTTGCCCACTCTTTACATTCCCAGTTTTTTTTTCTGATGAAGGGGTTAGATCCATCCTTATTTGAAACAGATCTTATTTGCAAACCTTTGATTAGCCTTGCGATATTATTGTATTGGTATGTTGTTGATGTCCTGATAACCAAAATGCACATGGCTCAAAATATAAATCATTGCACTGATAAAAATGGATATAATAACCGACTAATAAAGAAGCAGAGTCGCATCCAAGATTTTTCTTGGTGGGGGGATTTACAAAAAATCTTTTAAAAACACATCAAAAATTTTTATATGTATTTTTGGTATGTTTTTACGGGTCGAACAAACATTTAAGAGAAGAGGCTCAAACCCCCTAACCCCTCGCCAAGGATACGGCCTTTTAAGGAAGAATCAAAAAAGTAAGGATAAAATCTACTGCATGTCAGACTTATGAAACTTGGGTCATTCCTGAAACAAAATTTTAATAATGAAATGTTAATTATACTCCATGAAATTCAATATTGTAATGATAAAAGAGTAACTGATTAAAATATATATTGTCGTAAGTGAAGCACAAATGATGCTCTGGCCTTTAAAACGTTTAGAATGGTGTTAGCCTTGCTCTCATTTGTTGTATTTACGATCCATTTTAAGTTGAACTTGATTATTCATTCGAATTTCTGTTCAATTTAAGATTGACCTTGTCGTGCCTAGAAGTGATATTCTGTTATCTTTATATCCGATGTGACTATTTATTTTAATTTATTTCCGTGTTGGGTTTGATTTATTCATTCATGGCAATTTCTAACGTGTCCAAATAAGCTCGTGATGTTCTTTTTTTCTTTTTTTGAAAATTGAAACTTTATTGTTTAGAAATCCAATATTGAAAGCATTCTCCCTCGCTACCCGCAACTTCTTCCCATCTCTCTGGCAGTTTATGGATACTAAATTTATGGATTCGACTCTAAATCTCTAATTTATGGATTCAACCAGTTTGGCAGCTACCCACTAATCGATCAACTCTTTGACTTCAATTATGAAGCAAAATTCTCCACGAAAACATTATCGGTACCAAATTCGCCATATTCGATGAAGAAAAATATTGTTAGTTATACTTCAACTAAAAAACTTACGCTAACATTTATGCCTGACGACAGCAACTTTCTAATGAATGTTTGAAAATGTGGATCGATAGAATAATAAACAAGCTACACAAACAGTTATTAAAATGACAGGAACTTATTTGCACACCAAATCTGTTCGTTTTAAATTTGAATAATTATGCGACTTATTTCAGCTCGTTTTAGGTTTTGAAAGTGCTCTTTAATTTACTTTAAAAAACTTCTTTCTGAGAAACGCTTTTTTTTAAATCAATAACAAAAAGAAGCTTTTATTTAGAAAACATTACTATCTTTTGCATGGTCATTCAAGCCTTTTTGTTAACACCTCCCTTCGTAGCTCCCATGAAAAACAAGAGCTAAGAGCTCATATGGCACTTGTGACGAGGTCAGAAGGGCCAAGAGCCAAGAGCTCATATGGTATGAGCTCTAGCAAAATTCTTAGAATCAATAGATTGCTTTAAAAGGCAAATCTTAGTCTTAATGCCGATCGGGATTTAAAATAAGAGCTCTGAGTCACGAGGTCCTACTAAATATCAAAATTCATTAAGATCCGCTCACCCACTCGTAAGTTACCTCAATTTTTCTAATTTTTTCCACTCCCTTCAGCCCCCCCAGATGGTCAAATCGGGGAAAACAACTTTATCATATCAATTCGTGCAGCTCCCTGACACGCCTACCGATTTCATCGTCTTAGGACGTCCAGAAGCACTAAACTCACCAAAGCACTGAACCCCACCACCTAACTCCCCAGAAGAGAGCGGATCCAGTCCGGTTACGTCAATTACGTATCTACGACATTTATAAGCGTTTTCCAAGATTTCCGGTTTCCCCCTCAAACTCCCCCAATGTCAACATATCTAGTCGGGATTTGAAAAAAGAGCTTTGACACATGAGTTCCTTCTAATTATCAAATTTCATTAAGATCCGGTCACCCATTCTTTAGTTAAACATACCTCAATTTTTCTAGTTTTTCCAAATTAACAACCCCCAGCTCCCCCAAAGAGAACGGATCCGTACAAATTATGTCAATCTCGTATCTATAACTTGTGCTTATTCTTCCCATCAAGTTTCATCCCGACCTCTCCACTGTAAGCGTTTCCCAAGATTTCCGGTTTCCAAGATTTCTGTTCCCCCCCTCCAACCCCCTATGTCCCTGGATCCGATTCGAATTTAAAATGGAGCATCTGAGACATAAGATTCTTCTATATATCAAGTTTCATTAAGATTCGATCACCCATTCGTAAGATACCTCGAGTCTCACATTTTTAAGAATTCCGGTTTCCCCCTCCAACTCCCTTCAATGTCATCGGATTTTGGCGAGCTTTAAAATTAGAGTTCTAAAGCACAAGATCCTTCTAGATATCAAATTTCATTAAGATCTGATCACCTGTTCGTAAGTTACAAATACCTCATTTTTTCTAATTTTTACGAATTACTCCCCCCCCCCCCCCCCGAATCCACCAAAGAGAGCGGATCCAGTCCGGTATTGTCAGTCACCTATCTTGGACTTGTACTTATTCTTTCCACCAAGTTTCATCCTGATCCCTCCGCTTTGAGTGTTTTCCAAGATTTCCGCCCCCCCCCCTAATGACACTGGATCCAGTCGGGATTTAAAATAAGAGATCTGAGTTTCGGGGTCCTTCTAAATATGAAATTTCATTAAGATACGATCACTCTTTCGTAAGTCAAAAATACCTCATTTTTTCTAATTTTCTAGAATAACCCCCCCCCCAACTCTTCCAAAGAGAGCAGATCCGTTCAGGTTATGTCAATCCCGTATCTAGGACTTGTGCTTATTTTTCCCACCAAGTTTCATCCCGATCCCTACATTCTAAGCGTTTTTTCAAGATTTTCGGTTCCGCCCCCAAACTTCCCCTTCACCGGATCCGGTCAGGATTTAAAATAAGAGCTCTGAGACACGATATCCTTCTAAACATCAAATTTCATTAAGATCCGATCACTCCTTGGTAAGTTAAAAATACCTCATTTTTTTTTAATTTTTCAGAAATAACCCTCCTCCTCCAACTCCACAAAGAGTGGATCCGTTCCGGTTATTTCAATCACGTGTCTAGGACTTTCGCTTATTTTTCCCACCAAGTTTCATCCCGATCCCTCAACTCTAAGCGTTTTTCGAGATTTTAGGCTCCCCCTCCTCAATTCCCCCCAATTTCACCGGATCCAATCAGGATTTAAAATAAGAGCTCTGAGACACGATATTCTTCCAAACTTCAAATTTCATTCAGAACCGATCAGTCCTTCGTAAGTTAAAAATACCTAATTTTTTCTAATTTTCAGAATTAACCCCCCCCCCCCCCAAACAGATCAGATCCGTTCTGGTTATGTCAATCACGTATCTAGGACTTTTGCTTATTTTTCCCACCAAGTTTCATCCCAATCCATTCATTCTAAGCATTTTCCAATATTTTAGGTTCCCCCCAACTTCATCGGATCTGGTAGGGATTTAAAATAAGACCTCTGAGACATAGTATCTTTCCAAACATAAAATTTCATTAAGATCCCATCACCCGTTCGTAAGTGAAAAATACTTCATTTTTTTCTATTTTTTCCGAATTAACCGACCCCCCACTCTCCCCTAAATGGTCAAATCGCGAAAAAGACTATTTTTAATTTAATCTGATCCGGTCCCTGATACGCCTGCCAAATTTCATCGTCCTATCTTACCTAGAAGTGACTAAAGTAGCAAAACCGGGACAGAAAGACCGACAGACCGAAAGAATTTGCGATTGCTGTATGTCACTTGGTTAATACCAAGTGCCGTAAAAACCGGACAGGCCCTGAGCTGAAAACGCAACAGGGGTCAGGACCAGGGCATGACAAGTTTTGCAAATTTCAAATACATAAGACAGAAGGATAAATCATAGTTATTTCTTAAAAAACGAGGGGCAGTGGTATTGCATTAAAGTAGCATAAACATTTATGCTGTCAACAAGTTTGTTTGCTGTTATTCAGTCACACTTTTACCATTCCCGACGAAATTGGTTACGTAAAATTTTTCAATTATTTTGTTTTGAGTTAAGGATGATAAGTTTTAATGTTAGTTGAGTTATACCCGGAAGGGTTGAGTTGAATCTCGGGAATGATTTCCGGGGAGCTGGATTGAATAGAAATGAATTACATGAGGTTGAGCTAAATGGGGTGGAATTAAACGAGAGTTAAGCTGAATGGGTGTTGAGTTGAATGAAGGTTGAGATCGATAGGGTTGATTTTAACAGATTGAGGTGGCATAGGGTTGAACTGAATGGGTGTTGAGTTGGTGTGATATTAGTAGCAAGTGTTGATTTGAATGGGAATTGAGTTAAACGGGTTTGATCTACACCAGCTTTACTTGAATGACAGCTGAGTTGAACAGGGATTTAACTGAATATATGTCGAGTTGTATGGTAGTTTAGGGGGAGATGGCTTCAATTATTGTATTAGAGATTGAGAAGTTAAAATGTTAGCCCTCCAATCAAACTTAACTTTTTGTACTAAAAGTCCTATGGGAATTAGAATCTATTCACGGCCAAAAAGCAAGTTAAATCAAAAGGCAGATGGTTAAACCAGCTTATCAAAACATCGTGTCTAAAATATCCCGTGAATGGCTTGAGGTATTAAGTTGAAGCTTCATGAGTGTTGTGGAAAATGGGACAGTTGGACGTGAAACCTTGAATTAAGAAGAGGGGAGGGTAAGACGGCTAAAGCTCTTTATTATCTTGTCCAATCAAACAATTTTGAAGCATAAGCTTCTATAAGACCTAATAATCGATTCACAGTTAAGCATCAAGTTGAATCATCAGAGAATATATGTTGCCAGGTGATTAAAACAGCGTATCTGCGATATCTTGGGAAATGTTTTGGAGATCCAGTTGGAATTTAAGGGAATGGAGGGTAATTAGACCTTAAAAATTAAACTCGGGTAAGGGAGAAGAAGGGAAGGGCACGAAAATTTAGTCTCAGGCCATATATCGTTGGTATTTTCTGTTGATGACGGTCACTGTTTGTGTGACGGATATATTCGGAGATTTAGTGATTGTTTTCACTGTCTAATAAGAGTATTTATCCCTATTGAACTGTTATCTGTACAGTCCATATATATTTGTCTGTTTAGAGTTTTACGTTTTATTGTTCATAGAAAACTTTATTTTTTTTTAATTTATTCATGTCTATTTTTGACTTATGTTATGCAGTATCAGCCCTATGCTTGTAATAAACAATCTCACAATACCTTTTACTTCAACTGAGGTAAGTACAAAATTTTCTAAATATGTACTCAATTTATGTTAACTTTAGACTTTTATATTGCAGTATTAAGCCTAGATTAAAAGCCTAGATTTACAATGAAGATCCTCAAAAATCCTGAAATACCTGCTTTGGTAGAATATAAACACATTTTGGAAATTTTGTATTACATGTGTATGCTCGAGTACGTGTATGTATGGGCGTATGTGAAACTTTTTATGTGTTTTGATTTAGGAAAGTCACTGCAATATAAGCAATTTTTGATTATTAGCAGTTATTCACTTAGGTCTCTCAAATCTTTGAGAGACCAAAAGCGAGCAGAGTTAAAAAATGTCTATATGGCAAAATTTGAAATATAAGGGTGAGGTATTGGAGGAAGTTGAAGCTCAAAGACATCATTATTGCTTTATTATTGCCTCTTATGTCTAAAGGTAAAAGACGAAGGGTCACAGTATGAGCGTGACAGAGAGAGAGAGAGAGAAAGAGAGAGAGAGAGGGACAGAGACAGAGAGTATAGAAGAGATTTAAATACCGAGAGAAGAGGGAAAGAAATAGAGATGCAGATTAAATAAAGAAGTCACTTACTTAGCCCAAAACTCTGAGCACGCAAATTAATAGCGACAATAGGTACCGCTAGTATCGAAATTAAATTGACAATCAAAATCACTTTGGCAGCTTTCCAGCGTAACAAATCCTACAAAAAAAATACTTTTGATGTTGGCGTTATAAGAGAGAATAAGCTAAATGGCTAACAGGTAATTGAGCCTGGAATGACTTATATCAAGAGAAAAGTACAGATTGTGGATTGACAATTGCGCATTTTTCCAAGGTATTAATTTTTTTCTCATTGATATGTATAAAAAAGACGTGTTGATTTTTTTTATACATCTTCGTTAGTGCATTATGATGTTTTTTTCCATGTGACCTCTTCAGTCTTTTTCCTAAATTAAGGAGCAACAGTGAAACCTAAAATGAACAGAAATCATTTTGTATATGACGGTCCTTCCGCTTCCTCAACCCTCGTTCAAAGCTAAGCTCCTCAAGCTAAAGTTTGGCTTGTTTGCCACCATTCTACAAAAATATTTTTCATTTAAATTGGCAATATTTTTAAAACGATTTTGTTAATTTTGGTTTTAATGTTGCTTCTTACTTTCGGTTGAACTTTTTTTATATTTAGTTTCTGACCGTTTTTTAAGTCATACAAGGAAATATCCTTCCCTCACTCCCCACCCCATATAAAATTTTTCCTGAAAGTTTTCCCCTCCGTGGAAGTTTTTCGCGGTGGAAAATTTCCCCTCCCACCACTTCGCAGAAAATTACTTACAACAATTTATGTATATTCCCCAATAACAAATACTATATTTAAACAATGGGCAAATTGGGGAAATTTGCGGCCCTTTCCCTAAGGATTAAGAGGGATTATGTCATTCCCAAAGGCATAGTTATTAGTCCTGTATACTATGCTGTATAAAACGGCTATCTCAAAATTTTGATCAGAAGTATTTGGGGGAAAAATGGCGGGGAGGAGCTAATAGCCCACCAATCTTTTTGGTTACTTGAAAAGGGCACTAGAATTCTTTATTTCCATTCCAAAGAAACTCTTTCCGATCTCCTAGGGCCACTGATTAAATAAGATCATCCCTTGGAAACCAAAACAAAAAAAAAAAAACATTTGTGATCTTTCTCCTGGCAAAAAAAATATACAAAATTCCACATTTTTGTAGACAGGAGCTTGAAAACTCTACAGCAGTGTTCTCTGATGTACTGAAACCGATGGTGTCACTTTCAATAAGATCTCTTGAATTTTTTTTTTTTTTTTGGGGGGGGGGTATTACTCCCCTTTTTCGAAAATAGGGTAACCTAATAAGGTTTAACCTAGATAAGGTTTACATAATGACGTATTTGCAATTACTCAATTACTTGGTCAGTGTGCCTACAAAACTATAACAATCTATTAACCCTGCTGTTTTCCTTCCAGAACCCAAATTCGTCTAGGCTGGGACACTGCCTATCCCTATTTGTACTAATCCGAACGTTAAGAAAATCTAATAGAAATATCATATTTCTTCCATGGATCTTTTCTCTTTGGCCCTAGACCTGTATTGAAAACTCAAACGACAGACTAATGCCTATGTTATTCGACTCAAGGGCATATGTCAATATGATTAATAAAGTGCATTTTTTTTTCATAATGAATTTTCAAACTGCAATTCTATATTCTATAAAGTGTTTTTCTTCCAGTCTTTGTTAAACGGGATCAAAGAGGTGTTTTTTCAATGTCTTCTTCTTCATTCTGTATTTACGTCATAAAAAACACACACAAATTGCCAACTATGAAAATAATATTTATTTATAACCCACTATGCAGGAAATGAAGTGGAGTAACGCAAGAAAAGAGATACAAATACATATAACATCAACACAAATAAATAAATATTAAACTCAATGCGCTATGGCTACCCGGATAAGAGGGTGGTTAACACCCAAGGTGGCATAAATATTCTCTAGAAGACGGCTACTTTGTCTGACAAAACAACTTATAATAAAACACTGCGCGTGTATCTTTTAGGTTACCATAGATTTTCAGGACAAGCTAAAGCTTTAAGAGTTTATGAAAGGACATTTCGTGTGTTTTTTTTGTAGGTAAATAAAAGCTCAATTCAATTGAAGACCTTTGGTTTTGAATGTTCAACTTTCAAATCATTAAACTTCTTTTCTTAATTGAAGTGGTTGAATTAAAAAAAAACTGTAACGAAGAAGGTACTTACTTTGGCCAGTAGTCTTTCGATTCCTAGTGCGACCCAAATCGGGACGTTTAAATCTGAAAGAAAAATATCACGTTCATCAATATCTTAATCAATTTTCTTTTTTTAATATGTGCAACCTAATATTGACAGTGCTCCACTTCGGGATTGCCTTAATGCTTAAATTCCATTACCATTTCACATCGTTTATGTTATGACAAGTGATTCTTTGACAAATAAAAAACTGTTTATAAATGCTATAGTAATACGGACAATGATTTATATCATTATGTTCCTGATTCTCCTCTTACAAAGATCAAGGTGTCATATCCACTGCTATCATCACTCGTCCCCCAACCAGATTGAAGGACACGGTAGGTGCCTTCTTAGCCATGGCAAATATTCAGGAGGATGCCCAGATCCTTGCAAGAGACAGGTCCAAATAGAGGCGCCATGTGGCATCACTCTCGACGCCGGAAGCATTTTGGCAGGAGCAATAAGTCAAGAAAGTCAAGCTATCATCACAGTCTAGAAGTAAACCAACTGATTTCCTTTGTTATCTGATGAGATAGTATGATGTTTCAAAGCTGCCAGACCTTGTGTTGTACCTTCCATCGTTATAAAGGAGGCTGGTCTGATCTTCCTCAGTTTATTGAGGCAAAGCTCCGACAGAGTTTCTGGCATCATCTTTGGTTGAAGCGTGGTAGGTCCCTTTCTGGTATGGTACTTAAATTTGCAAGATCGCCGAAATGTGTTTTCCATAAGCCCAATAGAGAAAAGAAAGAAAAAGATTTTTATGAAATATCTTATTCTATACGAAATAATCCTTAAAGTGTCTGGAAACAAGTCTCTAAACTTACTCAGTTATGATACACTGAATCTGATAGATTATGTTTCTGATTGGAATGTTTATTTTTCGTTAATTTTTGCTATATTTGCTATAATTTTAATTTTTGCTACATTTTTCGCTATATTTGAGAAAATGAAGTTTTTTTTTAAATCAATAATATTACGATTCAAAAGTAGGGAAAATAAGTTGTGACTTGATAAAACCATCGCTTTTTAAAAATATCGTAGATGTATTAAATATATACTAATGCTGTATATATATATATATATATATATATATATATATATATATATATATATATATATAGATTAAACTTGGAAATAAACCAGTTGACTAAGTTCAGTAACACATACAAAGCGATAATATATAAGTTATTTAAGATTTGTTCAAGTTAGCCGTGGTTTAATGTACTCAAATTTTTTGAATAAATTTATTAGACACAAGGACATTACCGTGTTCCCGTTCAACAACAGCTTGCGGATTAATTATTATTATGAGTCCTCAAATTTTCCTCATCATCACTACCAGTTAGACTTTTTTTGCAATTGGTTCATGTAACCCAAGACGAATTCGACATGTGAAACATACTACGTCAATCTCACTTTTTAAAATCATTTATTCTCAAATATAAAATTTGATTCAAAATATTTTACAACTGACGATGATTGTGATAAAACGGATATACTAATTCCATCTAAATTGCTTGCTGTTATAGCACTGTCATGGACATATTATGAGCTACTTTTAGGTGTAAATATAGGTACAAATATTGGTATAGGTGTAAATATAGGTATTGGTACAAGACAAATCACTGTTTCATTTCTCATTACCTGAAAATTTAATTTTCTTTCTTTAAAAAAATAAATAGTTTCTTTGTATTACTTTGAAACTATGTATAAATTCTTTTAAAATGGCCTTTCGCTACAACTACATATGAGTTACGCCAAAAGAAGACAAAAATCTAATCTACTAACTAATGTGCTGTCTTTGAGACAAATAGATAAAATATTTCTTAGAAATATAAAAAATTAACATTAAGGCACGAGCAGGACAGTGAAGAAGAGAAATAGAAAACAGATTTAGGAGAAAGAGGAACAAAACTTACAAATAAACAATAGTATAGAAGGATATTCATTTTGCACCTCGGATGAGCCTCCATTTATTACAATGAGCCATTGAACAGGATCCACTCTTATTCCATATCTAAATAGAAATAAAAGTCATTTTCCTCTTTGCCTAGAAATAATGTGCAGCCAAACAGTATCTGTAGGAATCTTTCCTTAAGTCAGTACTGTTTTTTCATAGCCAAAAAAAAAAAACAGCAAACCGCGTATATACATGAGAATGAAAACTAGCGAGATGATCACATAAACATAAAAATACGCTGTTATGTGAAGGTCATAAAATAAATTAGCAGACCTACTACTTATTATCAAACCAACCACTACCTTTAATACTACTATAAATGCAACCGCTACTACTACCAGCGATTAAACAAACCTTTCAGACATATAGTCTTTCCTCACATAGATCAACACAAGCGTAGACAGGCATAAATATTACTGTAACTGTTGATCAGATTTGGTTGAACGAATTCAGAAAACGCATTCAGTTCATTCAATGCTCTCGTTAGTGAGACGCATTTAAGACCTCTGTGTGGATTTATGTGAAAATATTATTTCAAGAACTTTTGGATACTCATTCAATGCTGAAAACATTATTTCAAGAACTGTTGGATATTTAGTAATACGTATGAATATTTGGATGTTAGTACAATATCAATGTACAATGGGACGTAAAAGGAAAAATCCGAAACGCGAAGGTATGAATATTTCATTACACACCTCAGATGATAGCTCTAGCTCGAAACCGGAAATATCAATACTAGCTGCAGATTTTAACCAAATTCTTGAAATCGTAAAAGAAAATGGTAATAAATTAGACAACTTATGCAATCAATTAGGTACTCTTACTACAAGGGTCGATAATCTGGATAAAGAACATTCGTTTCTTAAAAATAAGATGGTTAATAGTGAATTGAAAATTGGAAAAATTGAAGATGATACGTCCTGCCTCAATTTGCAATAATTAAAAACTGGTACTGATGAATTAACAAAGTTAAGGCTAATGGTCTTAATTTGTGTCCAATGCTATTTCTCCTATGATAGAAAATCATGAATAACTTCTGCGATTTAGGTGATTTTGAACTGATTTTTTTTTTTGATGACTCTCGAGTTAAAAAGGAAAAAAATGTTGGTTTCACTTTTTCTGTATATGCTTTACCTATTGTGCAAAAAAAGAAATCAAGTTATTTTGGTTTGGTGAATAAAAATTTAGTGGATGGGAAATGACAGTAGATTTTTTTTTTAGTTCATCCTGCCAGTATTTAAAAAAAAATGTTGGTTGCAGAATTGTTATATTTTTATTTTTAACGGTGCAAAAAATTATTTTTAATTTTCAACATTTTTATTGCTAGAAGGTATGAAGTTGGCTCCAGAGGGTAGAATTTTGGATCATATGTAGATTTTATAATCTACAACCATTACAGAAAATTTCTGATGTCTATCATAAATAGTTTGAAAGCAAAATCAGAAAAATACAATTTCAAAATGTGCTTACTTTTTACTTATTTTACCCCTGTTTCCGGCTTAATAGCGTTCTTTATCAGCCAATAGAAAAAAAGGCGGGATTCTTATCCAATTTTAGACATTACGCCTAGAAGGCATTGTGTCTCTGATTAAAGCTGTTGACTTGTCAACTGAAGTCAATAAGACATTTGAGCTATGAGGAAGAAAATTATCAACAAAAGGTGGCTGAATTTAAAATACCGGTAAGTAAAAATTACATATACAAGTTTCATTCCCTCTTGTCCATTAAATAAAAAAACAAGTTTTTTTTAACTGCATGTAAGGAGCGACATTAAAACGAACAAAAATTATTCCGTTTATGAAAGGGGGTAGTCCCCTCCTAAATGTCCCGCTCTCTACGCTAAAGTTTGACTCTTTCTCACAACTATACTTTTTAAAACAATAAGAAACTTTAGCGTAAAGAGCGAGGCGTTGAGGAGGGGACTACCCCTTTCATATACGGAATAATTTCTGTTCGTTTTAAGTTTTAATGTCGCTCCTTACTTGAAGTTAAAAAACCTTTTTTTTTATGTAATTTTTGAACGTTTTTAAATTAATGCATGTTTTGATTTGGCTCACCGCACAACGAAATTTGCATATCTTTTTTTGTCTAAATGGCTTTCTCATATTTTTGTTCTGACGATTTTGAAGAAAATGGGGTGGGGGAGGAAGTCTAGTTGCCCTCCAATTTTTCGTAACTTATAAAAGCACCTAGAACTTTGTATATTTGTATTACATATATGAGGGGGTTTGCCCTTTCGTCAATACCTCGCTCTTTACACTAAAGCTTAAATTTTCTCCCGGTTCTTTAAGAATGACCCTAGAATCACCAAGTCCGTAGAATATATAGTTGAAATTACTTTAGCGGAAAGAGGAAAGAGCGAGGTATTTAGGAGGAGATGAACCCCTCATATGCGTAATAATTTCTGTTCGTTTTAAGTTTTAATGCTGCTCCTTACTTTCAGTTGAAAAACTTCTTCATTATTATTTTTTCAGTGTTTTTTTTTAATAATGCTAGAAAATTCTATGCCCCTTCATTGAATTTCTTTCCCCCGTGACAAATTCCTCTAAGTAAAGATCCTTCAACGTAGCTCCCTCCCCTCTACCCCCCCCCCCTCAGCCAAAACCCCTCAACCGTTGACTTTTAATTAAAAGGAATAGTTATGGGAAAAGTCAAGTCATGGCCAATTGTAGAAAAAGCCAAGACAGATTGTCCAATTGAGTGGGCATCAGGTCAAGGTAAACACTGGTCAAAGTTTATAACTTGTAGCCCCTCCCCCGGGAACTATGGGGGAGTAAGTCGTCCCCAAAGACATCTTAATATGTTTTTTGACTATGCTCAAGAAAATGGCTATCTCAAAATTTTGATCTGTTGACTTTGAGAAAAAAATGAAAGTGGGAGGGGGCCTAGATGCCCTCCAATTTTTGGTCGCTTAAAAAGGGCACTGGAACTTTTCATTTTCATTAAAATGAGCCCTCTTGCGACACCCTAGGACCAATGGGTCGATACGATCACCCCTGGGAAAAAGAAAACAAAAAACAAATAAACACACACCCTTGATCAGTCTTCTGGCAAAACAATTCTATGACTTTTAGGGCGTGTTTCCCCCTTTTTTCCAAAATAAGACAAATTTTCTCAGGCTCTTATCTTTTGATGGGTAGGACTAAATTTAATTAAAATCCGATTCTTTTGACGTATTTATTAGTATCAAAATTTCGTTTTTTAGACTTTCGTTTACTATTGAGCCGGGTCGCTGTTTTTTTTTTCTATGGTTCTTTTCATTTTTTTTAGAAAGGTGCTGCTTGGAGAACAAGATAAAGATAATTTGTCAAATGGATCAAAAATTTCAGAAGAATTTTCAGCAAATCCTCTCATAGACGATTCAAATAAATTGGGAAACGGTAGTGGTTCTTACGGTGTTGATTGCCCCGATACGAATACTGAGATAGACTTATCTGGAATTCCAGATGGAAACTGCATTGTGAATCTAAGGTATTTCCTTGCTGAAGTAATTTCAGCATTCAGACACAAAATCAGTTGCGATCACGGAAAATTGATTATAAAGCAATTAGAAAAGAAAGGCCTGAAAACTGAACTGAAAGTTAAGTGTAATAAGTGTAACTGGGAAAAGAGGATTAAAGGTGAACCAGAATGTCCAGCAACAAGCGTAAAAGAATATATTTCAAGTTTTACGGACCAGACACAGGTTGCTTTTTCCGAAAAAAAATCAAGTCTTAAAGGCTGCTTGAATTCGAAGGCTGTTTGGGGAGCCATGGGTAGTGGAGGAGGGTATTCTACACTGTGTGAATTCTTCGGGGTGCTTGGAGTGAAACCAATGTCACGAATAGTTTATTCCCGTATGGAAAGGCAGCTTGGTAATGCTTGGATGAATAGTTTATCGGAAATTTTGCTAGAAAATGGACGAGAGGCCTTAAAATCAGCCATTCATGATGATAGGTATAAGGAGGACTCATACTGGACAAAAGTGATATGTGATGGAGGCTGGAATAAGCGTAGCAAAGGACACGATTATTCGGCCAAAGGATGTGTTGCAGTTATCATAGATGCATTTTCGAAAAAACTGTTATATGTTGGCATAAAAAATAAATACTGTTATATATGTTTTTCTTCTGCAAACGCCAAAGTAATTCCCAAAGATCATTTCTGCTTTCTGAATTATAACGGAAATTCAAGGAGCATGGAAACAGATATTCTAGTTGAAGGCTTTCGTTCCAGTGAGGAGATGCACGGATTACAGTTTTTAGAGTTTATCGGTGACGGTGATTCCAGTGTTTTTTATAAGCTAAAACAAAGTGTTTCCTACGGTTCCAACATACGGAAACATGAATGTGCAAATCACGTCACAAAAAACTATACCGCCCATCTATATAATTTGTGCAAAAATAAAAAAGGTTTGTACACAAAATGTCTTCCCCGAGGAATTATACAGCAACTGACAAAAAATTTAAGGGGCGCGATAAAAATAAATTCTGAAAATAATGGAACAGCAGAAGAATTGAAAATCTTGTTAAAAAGAGGTCCGTACCATGTTTTCGGAAACCACACAAAATGTGATTCTGGCTGTCCTAAGATTGCTGAATTGGCCGTGAATAGTAAAATAGAAGATCGGTGGAATAATTTTCCCCTGCAGGTGTTTGAAGATGTTATGACAGAGGTCGATATTGTGTGTCGAAAAGCAGAGCAGCTTCGAAATGACGCAACTACAAACTTAGCTGAAAGCTACATGTCAGTTGTTGCTAAATTCATCGGAGAAAAGCAAATAAGCCGGTCTAAACGAGGTTCATATCATGCAAGAGTTCATGGAGCAAGTCTTGCTTATAATTCAGGTCCAAAATGGCATCAATTAGCTTGGAAAAATATTTTTGGGCTTAGTCCTTCTAGCGTAACAAAAAAAATATTGTAATAAAACGGCTAAGCTCCGTGTAATATCTAAACGTAATTTGACCAGTTATTATAGTGCTCTTGGAGGAAAACACGTTGCTAAGTTAAAAAATAGAAACTATAACTTTGGTAATCGTGACTATGGACCAAATTGCAATAAGCCAGACATGACTTCTGATGAAATGAATTTGGCTATACAAAAATATACTGACGAGAATTTAAAATTGGATTTTGCCAGTATAAGCTGTTTGTTCAACAGTACCAAGGGTCAATCCAAAAATGACACTTGGGTTGAAGAAAGATCTAAGAGAATAACTAGTAGTTACTTCCACAGAATTGCAACCAGAAAAAACAGCACCAGAGTTGCCCCAATTGTTAAGCAAATTCGAAACTTGGGACCTAGATTCTGCTCTGCCCTAATGAAAAAGGGCTTAGATTTAGAAGTAGTGGCACTAGAAGCATATGAAAACAAATTCAACTTAAAAGTCGTAAAGGGAGATCAAATAGGACTCAGTGTGCATCCACAGTATCAGTATCTTGCTGCATCTGTAGATGGACTGCTCCCTAATGGCACACCTATAGAGATAAAAACGGTGCATAATATACCAGAGTTCAAAACCATTTATGATGTGGCCCAGTCAAAAAATTTAGTTAAAGCATTTTTTCTTGAATTATCCAGTGAAAGTCTTCAGCTAAAAAAAATCACAGGTATTTCGCCCAGATACAAGGCCAACTCGGGATACTGGATAAAATGGTACGCCACTTAATAGTTTATAACTCTATTGAGGATTGGGAAATAATTACAGTTCACCGATCGAAAGACTACTGGGAAAAAATATTTCCGAAGCTTGAAGCCTTCTGGAATGAATCCTTACTTCCTGAAATTTTAGACTCAAGGGTTGCAAGGAATATGGAAATCAGAGAACCTGTGTCTGTAAAATGTACAACAGCCCACCAACCGAAGGACTCAAGCTTGTCTCAAGAAATAAAAAGAGGAAAAAAAAGAAGGTTGAGTCGAGTTGAAGTGAACAGCAAGAAAAAAAACGCACAGAAGGGATCGGGGGAGAACAGTGAATTTACCAGGAACTCAATGCATGAAAACAGTGATTTTGAAGAAATAATTTGGTCTGATTTGGAATAGATAAATCTTCGTGTTTGATAAAAAAAATGTGTTAAAAAATATTGGCAAGGAAAATTCTTTTTTCCTCCATAAATTTCTGTCTCATTCTTCGTCAATGTCCAAAAATAATGAAGTTTCTTATCTGGTCTGAAGTATATTAAATACATTTAATACAAACAATTTTAGTTTTTTTTATAAATTTCTTGTATGTTACTTGGGCTTAATATTTGTGATTTTTATAGTTTTTCCTACAATTATTACGTTTTCTGTACAATTCGTTCATTTTTGGTATTTAATTAAAGCGTCATTAAGTTTTTTTCCGAAATCTTGTGCATCTCGCCCTAACACAAAATAACGTTAACGCCCTAATCTTATTACAAGGAAAATAGCTTTCATCTTATTAATTCCAAACAAATGACAAAAAAAAAAAACCTATAAAAATCAAGGTGACTGGAAAGATATTGAAAATGAACTGAATGTGTAATGTATAATTATTTAGTGTTTAATATACTAATTACAGGAAGCATCAACAATTAAGGTTTACAGATTCTATTTAGCGACAATTTTTTATTTTGTTTTACGATTAGAAGGGAACTCTAGCCCAACTCCTATGGGCAGTAATTTGTGTCCTTTTTGGTTTAACTTTAGCACTCATTTTAATTTTCAATCGTTTAGGATTTAATTATTTGTATATAGCAGTACCCATTTCTTTTATGTTTGGTATAATTATTTATTTTTATTTCTCTTCATTTTCAGTCAATTATGCATAGACAGTAATGTTTGACCGTTTCACATTTAGATCATTGATTTTATTTTCTGTCCGTCTGTTTCAAATGGCTCTTTAATTTTTGATTACTTAACTCACTAGCCTAATTGTATAATGTACATTCCCAGATTGCTATGAAATCACGATCTTGTATCAGACTTAGCAGACATCTGCCATGCTTGGGATACTTATGTCATGCTTGGCACAGATCATTCACTCTTAGTACTGTTCTCACAGTTCCGCTATGCTTGGCACACTTCTGCCATGCTTGGTACTAGCCACCTGAGGTATATGATTTCTGAGAGTGAAAAACCTCTCAAACATTCATCCTTTTTCTTTGGGTAGTTTACTTTTGCATGTGCGGACTGTTTGTTTTCGTTGTTGTATTTTAATGGGGGCAGATACGATGGACAAGGGTTTTTAAATTCCTTTTGGGAAATCCCGAACTTTTTCTTCTATTTTTATCGCTTTTATTCTATTTCAATAAAAATTATTTTTTATGTGCTTTAACCTGTATGCGCCTGAGAGGCTATATTTCTTCCAAAATAAGTTCATTAGTACGGGTATGCATTGAGTTTTTCGTTTTACACAAACTTTTCATCTTGTTATCTTCCCAATAAATTAGTTTTATTTCCATCAATTCTGTTTATATGCTACTTTTTCATAGTAAATTTATGATGGAATGGCGGATTAGTCTTCTTAGTTATTTAGCAGGATGAGATTGAGGAGCACAAAAACACAAACGTACGCAAACACAGGAACAAGTCTACACACACACATCAAATTACCAATTACGCACTTATTGTTTGATGCAAGCTGTGCTAGAGTTTTGTTCGCAGGAATTCTTCAATTCAATTCAATCATATATATTTAAACAAAAAACACATAATTACATGTACATAATCTGCCAGGAAAGCACAAAAGTGCTTGACTAGGGCAGAAACTTCACTAAAGAATAATTAAACAATCAACTAACAGAAACAACGAATCAACTGGATTTATCAAAAAAGAAAAAAAAAGAGAAAAAAGGGGAGTGACGAAGAGATAGAAAAGAAAAAAAAAAAAGAAAAGAAAAGACCGAAAAGAGGAGGACCGCATATTCAAATCCAAACAGTATTTCTGTAACGACCCTTCACTGCTCGCTTGAAGGTAGTAAGGCTATTTGAGTTCCGGATTTCCAAGGGGATTGAATTCCAGATAGCTGGTGCATATCCGTAGAAAGTCCTTTGCGAAAGCCAAGTTGGGTATCGCACAGAAGATTCTACTCCTGGAGGTAATCATACATTCTTTCATGGACTACTTTCTCGTAAATCTTCGAAAAAAAAAGGTCAAATAGAAATGGATCGGTAATTACTCGGTTCATTTTTTGACTTCCCTTTGTGAAGGGGTAGCACTCGGGCTAATTTAAGTCTTTCTGGAAAAGTTCCCTCTTCAAGTGATAAATTAATCAGATGAGTCAAAATAGAAATAACAATTGTTTTTGTTGCTTTAACAACTTTTAACGATACTTCATCTACTCCACAGGATTGTTATTTCATACTCATAATTATTTCATTTTCATCACAATTTGTAAAAAGGAATTCAGAAGTAACATGACGAGGTTTAAGTTTGGGGACTGGTGGACTTCGAGAACTGGAGATTAAAAGAAAATAGCCAGGTGGGTGTTTCACCCACCTGGCTAACTGCTTGCAATTCTCAATACCCAAGGGTTCTCCCAATAGCCAAACAATTTTCATTTCCAAACGGACTCGGTCTCGGTTGAGGTTTGGGAGAGTTCACGCTTTACATTTCAAAACAGACACCCATCTCGAAAATAAAAGATTTGTCTACTTTTCGTACAAGTTCTACCATTTGCATTCAATGCACATCGAATCAAAATCTCTGAGCGAAAAAATATAGGATTACCCTTTAAATTGATGTGCAAAAGAAAACACTATTTTTAGCTCAGCAGTGGGTATATTTTCTTTTACATAACCTGTTCATCTAAATTAATCTCCGTAGAATCTAACGTGCTTTTACTAAACAAACATCTTTTGTTTTTTTCTCCCACTGGTTTATGTTTTTGTCAAGTCTCATAAACGAGTTTGCTATCGAATAGATACTAGCAGTGGCGTTATTAAGATTCTTAGAATCTGTTTCAGAAATTGGGCGGGAACAAAAAAGACCATTAGCCTTAAAAAGAAAAAAATGAAGATTCAATGTGTCGGATTGAGAAATTGGAAGCCGCCAAGTTAGAAAATAATATCATCATATGGAATGCAGTTTGCGAGGATATTGATAACGCTAAAGCTTTATTCACAGAAGTTGTTCGCCATGGATTAGAATTGCCTGAAGTAAATTTTACAATCTCGCAATATGACAGAAATCGTAAATTGTTAAAGGTGACACTAAATGAAAAAGACGACAAGTTTTCTATTATAAAAAATGCCAGCAAGCTTAAGGACAAGACATTTCATGGAAATAATAGCAACTGGTTTATTAGTGATGATGTGACAGCCGAAATTCGTAAAATACGTAAGTTGATTTTGGTGAAACGGGATAAGTTGCGGAAGATTCCTAGATGTGAGGTATGGATATCAAAGGGGATTCAGACAAACTTGTTTGTGAAAAGACCCGACGGCTCAATTACAAAATATTCATTTAGTGACAGCATACCAGAGGTTGACGACTTTCCGAACGTCCGAGGACACGTACATCATAGTTTTCCAAGGGATGTTTCAGTGAAATAATATCATATCATCTAATAGTAAAGCGCCCTGTTAGTATGTTTTAAAATATACAAGTAGGAAGCGTTTAATCATGTTTTGTCTCGTATTTATCTGTTTTTTATTTATCTTCTCACTAATTTTTGTTGCTCTATATATTTATTACTATTCTTTCTCTTTAGTTATTTTTTTTTACTGCTTGTTTTGAAGCACATAGAGGTCTTTATGAATAGCGGTAGAATATTGAAAGAAATTGCCTTAGAATGAAGACATTTCTTTTTTCTTTTCTTAGTTGTTTCTGTGTATGTTACCTTTTATTTTAACATTAAAAAAAAATTTAAAGAAAGGATTTCTAGCTGTTTGGATAAAATAAATTTCTTTACCAAATATCAATTTGGATTTAGTGCAAACCGTTCGACAGAGCACGTAGTTACAGCTCTTTCATTAAAAATAAATGATTGTTTAGATGATGATTTCCACGTGGCTACTGTTTTCTATGATATAAAAAAAGCATTTGAAACTTTAAGTCATGAAATTCTTCTTAACAAAATGATAAATTCCGACATAAGAGGGAAAGGATTACAAATTATTAAATCATACTTATGCGGACGGAAAATACAGTGGATGTCGGTGGAAAAATGACTAATTTAAAAAATCTTATTGATATTGGTGTCCCCCAAGGCTCAGTATTAGGTCCACTTTTATTTTTGATTTATATTAATGATCTTCCACGAGGTTTGCATGAGAATATTAGCCATGCAACTCTATTTGCAGATGGTACAGCTATAACAGTTAAAGCTAGGGATACATTTCAGAGGGATATATTTTTTCTATTTTGTTTGTCTTTTGCCGTGTTAAATATTGGAATCATCATTACGATGAGATGTTGATGTTTTTTCTATATTTTTGCGCTGTCCCAGCCTTAAGAGCTCTGCTCTTTGTTGGGGCATAATACTGTTTTTGTATTTTTTTTAAGTTGAATAAAGAAAAAGTTGAAGTTGAAGTTCAGTAATTAGGCCAATTATAAGACACTATTTTTAAGCTGCTAAAGAGAGATTGGATCCGGTTCAAATTCCAAAATGCAACACTATGAGCTTCTCGACTTGGTCATGTTTAGTAGGGACAATACATCCCCCTTTGGTGATTGTCCACATGAGAAGAATTGAAAAAAACACGGTCCTCCTCCCATGAAGAGTTCAAATCAATCACAGATTAACAAAAATAGCACATTTAACTGATACTTTTTTATAAAATTGCCCAAAATTCAATAACTCCTTCTAGCATCCACATGTCCTGATAAATAGAATTTAGGCACCTTTAGCTACTAGCACTTAGTTTCCCCAGGTTTGAGTTATTTCTCTCCCCCCTTACGACTTTCAGATCCGGTATGGACCAACAAAAGACACAATAATCCTTACTCTAACTTTCCACCAAATTTGGTTAGTTTCCACTATTCCTTCTGGTTCCACTCCTTCATGTATTGATGAAAGAAATTTCGTGACTCGTCTCCGACAACATAGGCTCCTATTGCATCGATATTAGCTCCTGCTTCTTTCAAAGTGTGGATAGGCATTCGACGTCACTCCTGGTGATGTAACGTGACAAGAATTTAGAGGTCTTCTTTGCTTTCCTCCAAAAGATTGGACCGGGTCATATTTCCTAAGACTCGTGCCCAACTTTGACTTTCCACCAAATTTCGCAAAGATTCGACTGCCCTTTTGGCAAAAATGTCCTCATAGCGAAAATTTAGGGATCATTACACTCCCCCTGAAGAGGTCAGAATATGACTACAAATCTAAAAGGAAAGGCTAGAACACTAGCTCTAACTTTCTAATAAGCTTTTGGAACGGGCCCCTCTCACTCCCCCACAAAGTTCAGATTGGGAATGTTGAAACCCGTAACTAGGAAACTAAATTTTGTTCCAACTATGTTTGATTGAAATCAGTAGGATATCATCGGATATATATTTTAATGACATAAATGTAGGGTCTAGTTTAGAGCACAAGCTTGATATACATGGGAAACTTCAGAAAATCTGATCAGAACTGACAATTTAAAGAAAAACGAGAAGTAGAAATCTGGTATCAAGATTTTATCTTTCCCTAATTTTTGCCTAAAATCCAGAATCAACAGAGAAATTTGACTTAATCCCCGATGGATAATTCCATGTTCTGCACGAGCACAACAATGCGCGATCTATAAGCAGCTTACTTTCGGAAATAGGAAATTTGCTTTCATTCATTTTCTTTTTTTATTCCATTTATTTAGGCAGGAACAAAATTCTGGAAAACTGCCGGAAATTTTCCAAAACTTAAAAGACATTTTCTACTCTGTATCTTCACCTCGCATTAAAGTTTGGAATTTTCTTCTCTTGAATCTAGCTGCTCTTAATCTTCACACTACTGATCACGAGAAAAGACAAATACATAAAACCAACACAAATGAATGAAACATAAAAATATCCCTTTCTACAAACAGGATTCATTACGTCTTTTCATTACATTTCTGCCGTGTACATCCGTTTTTGACAATAAAATACCTCATAAGATACTATAACTATCGGCCTGATTTTGGGTAAATTAATACGGCTAACCTACTGTAAGTTCAAAGTGTAAAAAAAAAAATCACGAGCGGTCAATTGCAACTAATAAAGCGGTTGTATTGATTCCTGTATATAAAGGCTTTAATCTGAATGGAGTTTGTGTCGCTTCTAGAAGTACTACTTATCTAGGCTTCCAAATTGCGTGTAACCTCAATTCGACGCCTTTGGGTCTTGTTCAGTTGCAAAATCGTCCGACGTAATTACGGACTCTCTGTTGACAGTAAACTGTTATTCACCCTTTGTGATTTGCGCACCTTTATCGTGTTATTATTACCCCGTAAAATTCTGTCGTTATCTCTCTTATGGTTCATCCTTTCAGATCGGGATAAAAGAGCACTCGTTCTAATTAAAAATAAATATTATCTCTACCTCCTTCATCTCTAACCTTGGGCAAGCAATTCGAAAACAACAGCAAAATATGGAACAATTGATTCTCTTATCGACACCGCTGAGAGGCGGAATAAATTTATGATCCAAATTATGATTTTTAGGTGTTATTTTCCTAATGTGTAATACATTTGTTTTAACCTGTTTGTTCTAGTTATTTAGCCTTACGTTTTCTTTTTCTTTCCTTTTATTGGTGTAAATTATGGTGCATTCTGTTGAACTTGACTTTCCTTTTTCGCTCTTTTGTCTTAATTTGTTACTACTCCGTTTATTGACTATTTTTTAGAAAAGCGAAGTAAATGTGATTTATTCTTGATTTTTCATTTAATTTCACTACGTTTTTTTCAAGTTTCACTTTATCAAACACCATTCCATTACATTTTTTTGTTAACTTTGTTTAACACTATTTCCTTTAATTGGAGTGTCGGCAAAACGACCAACGACATAATGTAGATCAGACAATTCGAGGTAACGAACTGTAAGTGAGGAGCGACCCGGCTCAATAGGAACTGAACTCTAAAAAACGGAATTTCGATGCCAGTAGCTACACCAAAAGAATTGGACTTTTATGCTGATTTAAAATATATAGGTTTCATCAAGTTTAGTCCTACCCATCAAAAGCTACAAGCCTGAGAAAATTTGCCTTATTTCTGAAAAAAAGGGGGAAACACCCTCTAAAAATCAAGTGATCTTAATAAAAATCACACCATCAGATTAAGCGTATCAGAGAACTCTTTTTGTATTTTGGAATTTTGTATTTTTGCCAGAAGAAAGATCAAGGATGCATGTTTTTTTTGGTTTTTTTTTCTTTTTCCAGGGGTGATCGTATCAACCCAGTGGTCATAGGATGTTGCGAGAGGGCTTATTCGAAAGGATATTAAAAGTTCTAGTCCCATTTTTACGTAAATAAAAAAAATTGGAGGGCAACTAGGCCCCCACCCACGCTCTTTTTCCAAAAGTAACTGAATCAAAATCTTTAGATACCCATATTGTTCAGCATAGTCGAAAAATCTAATAACTATGTCTTTGAGGACGGCTTAATCTCCACAGTCCCTAGAGGAAGGGCTGCAAGTTATGAACTTTGCCCGTACGTATAGCATTAGTTATTGGGAAGTATACAGACGTTTTCAAGAGAGATTTTTTTCTGGTGGGGGGTGTGGGACGGGGTTACGCGGGAGGATCTTTCTAGGAAGGACTTTTCATGGGGGAAAAGAATTTCCGCGAAGGGGGTGGTTTAAATTAAATAAAAAAACAAGTTTTTTCAACTGAAAGCAAGGAGCAACATTAAGACTTAAAATGGACAGTAATTGTTGCATGTATGAAGGGGTTCGTCCCCTCCTCAGTACCTCGCTCTTTACGCAAAAGGCTTTACAGTAATCCAAAAGAGCTATTTATTCTAATTAAACGGCCTTTATGAATCAGGGGTCATTCTGAAAGAATTTGAACAAAATTCGACCATTAGCGTAAAGAGCACGGTATTGACGAGAGAGCGAACCCCCTCATATCACGTATATGATGGAGTTCGCCCCATCGTCAATACCTCGCTCTTTACGCTAATTTCGAATTTTGTTAAATAATGGCCGATATAAACTACAATTTGTTTGTATTATTTTTCGGCCAATCTTAGCATTTAATTTCATCTCAAGCAGTTTAATACATTGCAATAAACTTAATCCAAACAGAAAATATTACGTATTTGAGGGGGGTTGCCTCTCCTCAATAGCTCGCTCTTGCGCTAAAGTTTCTTTTAACTTTTAAAAGAGGTTATTATTCTAATTAAACAGCTTTTGTGATTAAGGAGTCATTCTTAAATAACTGGACCAAAAATCGAATTTAGGTTATTATAAGGTTATTATTAGATAAAAAAAAACAAAGTAAAATCAATATGCAAATTTAGTTTTAATTATTCATGTACGGCGAGCCAAATTCAAAACCTAAATTAATTCAAAAACGTTCAGAAATTAAATAAAATAACAATTTTTTCAGCTGACAGCAATGAGTGATATTAAACTTAAAACGAACAGAAATCACTCTATTTATGAAAGGGGCTGTCCCCTCCTCAACGCCCCGCTCTTTACACCAAAAATTGACTCTTTCTCACAGCTCTACTTTTTAAACAATAAAACTTTAGCGTAAAAAGCGGGGCGTTGAGGAGGGGACAGCTCGCTCTTTACGCTAAAGTTTATTTAGTACCTTCATAAGAGCTATTTATTCTAATTAAACCCTTCGTGACTCAGGGGTTATTCTTAAAGATTTGGAACAGAATTCGAACTTCAGCGTAAAGAGTAAGGTATTGACGTGGGGACAAAGCCCCTCATATACGTAATAAAAATATACGAATATAAAACTTCGTTACGTAAGTTAATTCGTAAGTTATGTATATTTATAACTAATAAAAACGTTCGTAAATAAATTATAAGTTCTAGTGCACTTTTTAAGTAACCAAAACGATTGGAGGGCAACAAGCCCCCCTCCCTTTTTTCTCAGAATCGTCCGATCAAAACTTTGAGAAAGCTATTTAGCAAAAAAAAATAAAATAATATGCAAGTTCTTTCACCCGCGTTATTTCAAAAACACTCAGAAATTAAATAAAAAACAAGTTTTTCTAACTGAAAGTAAGGAGTGACACTAAAACATAAAACGAACAGAAATTATTCCGTATATGAAACGGGCTTTACCCTCCTCAACACCCTGCTCTTTACGCTAAAGTTTGACTCTTTCTCACAACTCTACTTTATAAAATAATAAAAATGTAAAGAACGGGGCGTTGAGGAGGGGACAGCCCCCTTCATATATGTAATAGCTTCTGTTCGTTTGAAGTTTCAATGTCGATCCTTACTTTCAGATAGAAAAAAAAACTTTTTTTTATCTAATGATCTTACAAAATCCAATTAGTCTCTTTAAGGCCATTTGGACGTAGTGCCTACGTTAGTTTCCTGTAACTATATATTTTAACCAATTCTAAGGGAAACTTCCGACATGATTCCTGCCAGGTTAGAGCAGGTGAGAGTAGTTTTGCAATCATAAATTCGTTAAAACAGGTCCAGGAGACTTGATGGGAAAAATTTTGATGATACAATCTTAAGATGTATATAACTGCATGGACGACATTGCTTCTCCATCATCAGAATCAAAGAAAGCAACGGTACTTATTTTCTTTAAACAATGAAATCGAAAAAGAAATGATTCTTAAAAAAAACTTCAAAACTTAACTTAAAAAAAAATTGTGCAATCAACAGTTGTCGCACTCGACAAACAGGGAACTTAATCCCAATCCATTAAAAGGATTGAGATATCCTTAAATAGAACTATACTTATTCTACCTATTTCTATTTTTTAAACAAGCATTATTAAGCAGTAAAAACGAAAAAATATACAGAATTCGGTTTTAGCGAAACGAATTCAAGTAGAATTACTCAAATGTTACACTCTTAAGCTTCAAACTAAAAAAGGAAACAACTATTCGACATATCGTGTGACTAAACTTGGAACAAATTTTAAACCTTCTTCTCACTTTTTTTAGGGGTGCACCCAAGCACACGAGAAAGAATTTATTTTGGGGAGCATATCCAGGGGAGGGGGATTACCGACGAAATATGTGAAAATTTATGTAATTATAGCTATAAGCATGCTTACGGAGGGAGGGGCACTTGGATACACCATATTTAGCTAGTGTCCCAACTTCACCAATCAATCAATCATTCTACGGATTTATTATGAATTCAAAAAATAAATTACACATAACAACAATACTCAGTCCATTCCTGAACACCGAGATCCTCAATCGTTACCTTTTAAACATAATACGCGGTGTGGTCACCACTCCTACGCTCAGAAACAATCTTAACTCGCATTTATCCAACAAAATTACCAATTATCCTCCTACCCTTTGCCCCAGGGGAAACCACCTCGTCATTATACCAAGATAAAATTAAAATATTTCAGTTTATTTCTACCTATTTATATTTAATACTTTATATAAAAATCGTTTTATTAACCATTATTTGAACTAGTCTTTTCCAATGCTAATAAATGATTTTTTACTCTTCTTTTAAATGACACGAGGGAGCTCCCACCTCTCAGCTCTTCTGGGAACAGGTTTCATAACCTTGCATAAGTTATATTTGGAGCAAAATCCGACCACCAATTGGTGAATCTAAACCACCACTAAATCTCTTCGTTTATTCGCTGTTGTTTTTTTTTTTTTCAGATTCGTGTCAGTTATTATTCACTTCTACTGTGCCTTCTAATTGAAATAGTGGCTTTATGCGGGCGATACCTGAAAGAATTTCTGATAACAATCTAAAATCATAGTTTTCAATACAATTTGAACAAGTCAGCTAATGGTTTTATGTACAACAGTTGGGTTTTAGAGAATGAAAATGCCAAAAGATATAACAAAGTGCTTACTTCATCACATTTTCCAAAAATAGGCGAGCTCCTCCAAGAAGAAGTAGCAGAAAGGCAAGGTTTATAAATCCACGAAAGTCACCAAATCCAGAAGTCCAGGAAAATAGGGAGTCTCGACGATAATGACATCTATGAAAACAAAACCAATAAGCAACTTATTTCGTGACCAATTAATGGTCAAACAGTTGAGCAAAAAAGCTGATCAAAAATAGATGCATGGAAAAACAAGAGCATAACTTTTATCAGACTGTTTACTATGGTTCAGGACTATTGAAAAGTGTTACTGTTTGAGATTTTGCAGATATATTGAGAGTATACATCCAAGTAAATAACTTTAAAAGGATCCTGGCAGTACTTCCCCTCCACCCTCCCTGTGAGAATGTCATGGCGACTTAAGAACTGGCTATATTTATTGCATTTTTACGAATTTTGATAATCGGTAAATAGAAAATGGTAACCAAATTCAGACTGAACATATTTGCTACATTATAAATTGCTTTCAGATAAAGCACTAGCAAATCTATAGCGTAAAGAGCAAGGGAATGAGGAGGAAAGCAACCTCCTTATGTAAAGGAAATCTTCGATTTGATTCAAGATTTGACGCTGCACTTTACTTCCAGTGGTATTTTTTTCCCTTTTTTCCCATGGTCCACACAGTTGCGTTATCAAACAGTTCGTGGTAACGAACTGTAGTAAGGAGCGATCCGGCTCAATAGTAACCAAAACTCTAAAAAATTGAATTTTGATATCAATAGCTACATCAAAAGAATCGCATTTTAATGCTGATTTTAAATATATAAGTTTCATCAAGTTTAGTCTTAGCCATCAAAAGTTAGTCTGAGAAAATTTGCCTTATTTAGGAAAATAGGGGGAAACACCCCCTAAAAGTCGTAGGATCTTAACGAAAATGACACCATCAGATTCAGCGTATCAGAGAACCCTACTGTATAAGTTTCAAGCTCCTATCTACAAAAATGTGGAATTTTGCATTTTTTGCCAGAAGACAAATCAGGGTGCGTGTTTATTTTTTTTTATTTTTTTTTTTTTTTCCCAGGGGTCATCGTATCGACCAAGTTGTCCTAGAATGTTGCAAGAGGGCTCATTCTAACAGAAATGAAAAGTTCTAGTGCCCTTTTTAAGTGACCAAAAAAATTGGAGGGCATCTAGGCCCCCTCCCACGCTCATTTTTTCCCAAAGTCAACGGATCAAAATTTTGAGATAGCCATTTTGTTGAGCATAGTCAAAAATCATAATAACTATGTTTTTGAGGATGACTTACTCCCCCACAGTCCCTGGGGGAGGGGTTGCAAGTTACAAACTTCAACCAGTGTTTACATATAATAATGGTTATTGGGAAGTGTACAGACGTTTTCAGGGGGATTTTTTTGGTTTTGGGGGTAGGGTTGAGGGAGGGGGCTATATGGGAGGATCTTTCCTTGGAGAAATATACCATGGGGGAAAAAATTCAGTGAAAAGGGCGCAGGACGAATCTGGTCACTTTAAAAAAAAACGTCAAATTAAGAGCTTAATATACAATGCTGGGTGTTCGGAGCCTCTCTATTATGGAGTATAATTTGAAAATAACACAACTATACGAGCGATAAAACATATAAACCACAACCATAACTCAACTAACGAAAGAACTGCTAAGAGATAACACAACTATAAAGCGAAAACAGGTGAAAACTAACAGGAAAATAAACGAACTAAGAGGTGGAAGGGGCCCAGAGAAAAAATATAATCCTTTTTCAATTTTGAGCCTAACTTCCGCAAAGGAGTAATAATGTCAGAAGCCCCGAAATACCGAATTATTTTCTTTTCAAACAGTTCGTGGTAAGGAACTGTAGTAAGGGGCAACCCGGCTCAATAGTAAACGAAACTCTAAAAAACGGAATTTTGATGCTAAAAGATACATCAAAAGAATCGAATTTGTACGCTGATTCTAAATATATAAGTTTCAATTAATTTAGTCTTTGTCATCAAAAGTTACGAGCCTGAGAAAATTTGCCCTATTTTGGAAAAAAGGGGGAAACATCCCCTAAAAGTCATAGAATCTTAACGAAAATCACACTATCGCATTCGGTATATCAGAGAACTCTATAGCAAAAATTTCAAGCTCCTATCTAAAAAATGTGGAATTTTGTATTTTTTGCCAGAAGACAAATCACGGGTGCGTGTTTATTTGTTTCTTTGTTTTTTTCCCAGAGGTCATCTTATCGACCAAGTGGTCCTAGAATGTCGCGCGAGGGCTCATTCTAACGGAAATGAAAAGTTCTAGTGCCCTTTTTAAGTGACCAAAAAAATTGGAGGGCAAATAGGCCCCCTCCCATGCTCATTTTTTTCCAAAAGTCAACAGATTAAAATTTTAAGATAGCCATTTTGTTCAGCATAGTCGAAAACCATAATAACTATGTCTTTGGGAATGACTTACTCCCCCACAATCCCTGAGGGAGGGGCTGCAAGTTACAAACTTTGACCAGTGTTTACATATAGTAATGGTTATTGGGAAGTGTACAGACGTTTTCATGGGGATTTTTTGGTTTGGGGGTGGGGTTGATGGGAGAGGGCTTTGTGGGAGGATCTTTCCTTTGAGGAATATGTCATGGGGGAAGAAAAATTCAATGAAAAGGGCGCAGGATTTTCTAGCATTACTATAAAAAAAAAAACAATGAAAAAATAAACATGAAAACGTTTTTTCAAATGAAAGTAAGGAATAGCATTGAAATTTAAAACGAACAGAGATTATTACGCATATGAGGGGTTCTAAAAATACTTTAGCATAAAGAGCGAGGTATTTAGGAGGATATAAATATCTCGCTCTTTATGCTAAAATATTTTTAGTGATTTCAACTATTTTACGGCCTTTTTGATTCAGGGGTCATTCTTAAGAATTGGGACAAAACTTACGATTTAGTGTAAAGAGCGAGGTATTAACGAGGGTACAAACCCCCTCGTACACATAATAAAAATATAAGAATATAAAAGTTTTTTACGTAAGTTAATTCTTAAGTTACGTATATTTTTTACTAATAAAAACGTTCGTTGAATATTAAAAGTTCTAGTAGCCTTTTTAAGTAACCGAAAAATTGGAGGGCAGCTAGGCCTCCTTCCCCACCCCTTATTTCTCAAAATCGTCTGATCAAAACTAAGAGAAAGCCATTTAGCCAAAAAAAAATTAATATACTAATTTCATTTCAATAATTTATGTGCGGAGAGCCAAAATCAAACATGCATTAATTCAAAAACGTTAAGAAATTAAATAAAAAAAACTAGTTTTTTTAACTGAAAGTAAGGAGCGACATTAAAACTTAAAACGAACAGAAATTACTCCGTATATGAAATGGGTTGTCCCCTCCGCAGTCCCACGGTCTTTACGCTAAAGTTTTTAATTGTTTTAAAAAGTAGAATTGTGGCAAAGAGTCAAACTCAAAAGTAAGGAGCGACATTAAAACTTAAAACGAACAGAAATTACTGCGTATATGAAAGAGGCTGCTTCTTCATCAACGCCCCACTCTCTACGCTAAAGTTTGACTCTTTCTCTCAATTCTTCTTTTTAAAACAGTAAAAAACTTTAGCGTAAAGAGCGGGGCGTTGATGAGGATGCAGCCTCTTTCATATACGAAGTTATTTCTGTTCGTTTTAAGTTTTAATGTCACTCCTTACTTTCAGTTAAAAAAAACTTGTTTTTTTTATTTAATTTCTGAACGTTTTTGAATCAATGCATGTTTTGATTTTGGCTCTCCGCAGAGGAATAATTAAAACAAAATTTGCATTTTTTTTTTGGCTAAATGGCTTTCTCATAATTTTGATCGAATTATTTTGAGAAAAAAAGAGCGGGGGAGGAAGCCTAGTTGGCCTCCGATTTTTTGGTCAATTAAAAAGGCAACTAGAACTTTTAATTTTTACGAATATTTTTATTAGTAAAAGATTTACGTAACTTATAAATTAGCTTACGTAAAGAACTTTTGTATTCTCATATTTTTATTACATATATGAGGGGGTTCGCCCCCTTGTCAGATCCTCGCTCTTTACACTAAAGCATAAATTTTGTCCCAATTCCCAATTCATTAAGAATGACCCAAGAATCACAAAAGCCGTATAATAAATAGTTGAGATTACTAAAAATACTTTAACGTAAAGAGCGAGGTATTAGGAGGAGGTGAGCCCCTCAAATGGGTAATAATTTCTGTTTGTTTTAAGTTTTAATGCTGTTCCTTACTTCCAGCTGAAAGAACTTTTTCATATTTATTTTTTCATTCTGTTTTTAAATAATGCTAGTAAATCCTGCGCTCCCTTCATGGAGATTTTCTTCCCCCATGACAAATTATCGATGGAAAGTTCCCCCAGCATATCCCCCTCTTCTCAACCCCTCCCCCAACCAAAAAAATCCTCCTGAAAACGCCTGTACACTTCCCAATAACCATTACTATATGTAAGCATTGGTCAAAGTTTGTAACTTGTTGCCCCTCCCATGGGGACTGTGGGGGAGTAAGTCGTCCCCAAAGACATAGTTATAAGGTTTTCGACTACGCTGAATAAAATGGCTATCTCAGAATTTTGATCCGTTGACTTTGGTAAAATAATTAGCGTGGGAGGGGGCCTAGGTGCCCTCCAATTTTTTTGGTCACTTAAAAAGGGCACTAGAACTTTTCATTTCCGTTAGAATGAGCCCTCTTGCAACATTCTAGGACAACTGGGTCGATACGATCACCCCTGGGAAAAAAAAAACAAAACAAAAAAAAACAAATAAACACGCATCCGTGATCTGCCTTCTGGCAAAAAATACAAAATTCCACATTTTTGTAGATAGGAGCTTGAAACTTCTACAGTAGGGTTCTCTGATACGCTGAATCTGATGGTGTGATTTTCGTTAAGATTCTATGACTTCTAGGGGACGTTTCCCCCTATTTTCTAAAATAACGCAAATTTTCTCAGGCTCGTAACTTTTGATGGGTAAGACTAAACTTGATGAAACTTATATATTTAAAATCAGCATTAAAATGCGATTCTTTTGATGTAGGTATTGGTATCAAAATTCCATTTTTTAGAGTTTTGGTTACTATTGAGCCGGGTCGCCAGTCAAACGATTTTTTCTCCGTGTTTTTTTCCGGTCACTTCATACAGAGGGGGTGATAGTAAAAACTACTGACGGGGCTCATTTGACTGGAGATTGAATGTCCTTAAGTATTTTTAGGACTAAAGATGATTGGAGGGCAACCATCCCTTGAAGTCGTTTTAAAGTCAAATTTTGGGTTAAAATCTATTTTACTCTTAGAAAATATACACGCAATGAAATATAAGATCTTTGGCGGTGCTGAACAAAACTGTTTTAAGTCTGGGTATCTGGGAGTTTTTTTTTTATTTTGGATAATCAGAGCAATCTGTTGCTGCAAGTGTTATCTTGCTACCTTAACACACTGTGACGAAGCTTAGCTTTGGGTTACTCTTGAGTAATTCAGTGATTCCGATGTCATTTTTTTAATGAAAAACAAATAAATTACTCACGGTTTGTCGGGTTGCAATTTTCTGGCTTTTTCTTCTTCGTGAACGATTTCCTCAGCACGAGTAACACTTTTGGTCCTCCTTAGTTTAACACGAGTTTCTTCCTGTGCTAGTCCTTTCGATGTATCCACTGTCCCAGTCGACTGGAATTCTGCTGTTAAACTGGATGATGGTTTTCTTTCTAACATTTTCTTCATTTACGCCTAAATTATAGAAATAAGTTGATGTCCATTTGTTACTTATTTAGTCTTGCTAGCTAAAATAAATAAAATGAATAATAGTCGAAGAAGTTTCATACGAGAAAAAAATAAAAAAGCATAGCTGAAGACTGGGGATTTAGAAAAGACACCCAAGAAAAGAGGCAGAGAAAAAAGATTGTTTTGCCGTTAGTTTTTTCTTTAAAAAATTATGCCTTCACGTTCTTTAGTGGGAAAGAAAATCAAGTTCATTTAAAAAATGATTTGATTACATACATCGATTCATTCATAATTTATCAGAAAAACTGATTATTCGCTCACTAATAGCCTTAGCTCAGTGACAAAGCATTAAATAATGATATAGAAGCGCCAAACCAGCACCTAGTTGGTGGGGGCGCTTCGCGCCCCCCCCCCTCCCCGAGCGCGTAAGCCGTTACGCGCCATATTAGTTACGCGCCATTGTAGTTGTGTCCCTGTGTCCCACCTGTGAATACTGATAGATATATATATATATATATATATATATATATATATATATATATATATATATATATATATATATATATATATATATATATATATGTATATATGTATATATATATATATATATATATATATATATATATATATATATATATATATACTAGCTGATGGGGTGGCGCTTCGCGCCACCCCAACACCTAGTTGGGGGGGGGCGCTTCGCGCCCCCCCAAGCCCCCCCGCGCGCGTAAGTCGTTACGCGCCATATTAGTTACGCGCCATTGTAGTTGTGTCCCTGTGTCCCACCTGTGAATATAGATAGATTTATATATGTATTTTAAACTACGTAAAAATTGCGAATATACAACATTTTTGGCTTTCCCACTACTGGGAGCTTTCCGTTTCCAATTGCCAGCAATTGATCTGAAAATGTTTGACCAGAGTCATCGTTTTGCAATCGGACACGCATATTTGTAGTCAATTTTAATATTTTTACGTGTGCCCATAAATTAGAATTTTTCAGGCAAGCATTCATTTCGTCTGTAGGAGTTAAACTACGTAAAAATTGCGAATATACAACATTCTTGGCTTTCCCATTGTCTGTGCATATACAAAGCCGTATGTACTAATAATGACGTCATATGCAAACGCTCTTTTTACAAACAAACAAACATGCATACACACAACTCGTTTTTATATAGATAGATAGATAGATAGATACAATACAAATTAACTGCGTAAAACTTGCGAATATACAACATTTTTCGCTGTCCAATTGTCGTTGCATATAAACAGATTGTCAGGTTTACCGACCCTCGAACATGCAACGCACAATTGTCCATGGGAAAAACAATCAGTATTAAGATCTATACCACATTTTTCTAATGATTGACCTTGAGCTTTGTTAATGGTGATTGCAAATGCTAATCGAATTGGGAATTGCAATCTTTTAAATTGAAAAGGCAGATCTGTTGGAATCATGGGAATGCGAGGAATAAGAACAGCCTCACCCTCAAAAGGCCCTGTCAAGATTGTGGCCTCTATTAGGTTTTCCATTGTTTTTTTTACGGCAAGTCGCGTGCCATTGCAAAGCTTTGGTGGGTTGATATTTCTTAAAAGTATTATTGGTACGCCTATTTTTAGTTGTAGCACGTGTGGTGGAAACCCTGAAAGATCTATGGAATTTAAAAATTCAGATGGATAATTAACCGCTTCATTTGGTTCCAAAACTGTGTCGACTGACTTGTAAAGGACTGCCTGGTCTCGAATCTTGGTCAAAACAATATTGTTGATTTCGTGGACGTCTATATTTTTGGGTGCGAGAATCGCTCTTTCACTTAGCCATTTATTATTTTTATAATTTTTTAGAATATTCGGAAATACTTTTTCAATCAATTCATTTTTGGACGTCACTAAATTACAGAAATCAGCAGGTAGTTGTATACGTCCTGAAATTGAGTCTATCGTATCATAAATGTCTTTTTGTTCCGACGTTAACTTGGAAATGTTATTTTGTACATACGACAATAGATCATTCGTACTGTAACTTTTTTCACGATCCAATTCTACACATGTCGAAACAGCAGCGATACGGTTAGGTGAAGGCATTCCCAAATCCTGAAGAGGTTTGTTTGCCATACGTACGCACAAATATTCTATAATAACTAAAGTGTAGTTATAAATTTCTGATGTAAAATCAAAAGTCATATCTGACGTCTCTAACTGTTTTCGATGGAGTATATCTTCGGACATTTTTGACTTATATTTTTCCCATAACTCTGTAGGAGCTGATGGAGAGCAAGTTGTTAAAATGATGCCAAACAATGCACGAATTTGACTTGGGGTTGACGTTTCGCACTAATGGGGAATATGGAACAACCCACTGGTTATCTACTTCAATGGTGGTACCGTTGCCATTGTAGGTTCTTCAGTCATTTTACAATTAGAAATTTCTCTTTCAACGGTCTTCTTACAATTAAAAATTTGTCTTTGAACGATATTCTTAAATACCTGTGTCCTGGTCGTCATTTATATTCCCTGTCTCCCGGTCGTCATTTGTGTCCCGGTATCCCAGTCTGTAATTTCTCTTTGAGTGTCCCGGTCGTTATTTATATTCCCTCTGTCCCGGTCGTCATTTGTGTCCCGGTCTGTAATTTCTCTTTGAGTGTTTTTTCTTTTTAGTATTTTTTAGTTTTTTACATTTTTTCTTTTTTCAGTTTTCTTTTTCTTCTTTATTTTTCAGCTTCACTATGAAATACATATCGCCGAACCTTTGTTTTTTTAATTAAAATCTGGTAGGCATTGATGACCTTATCCAAGTCAAAATCCCAAAACCAATCATCATCGCTATCATTTTCAGTTTTGATATGTTTTGACTCTCGCTGTCCAGGTGGATCTTCATCTAACTGCGCGGTTTTGCGTTCTTTAGCCTCAAGCCTGTTTCCTTGCTGTTCTTTTGATTCCTCGGCACGCTTTCTTTTCTGACTTTCTCTATCAGCAGCAAGTTTTTTGGCATAGACTCTTTGAGCATCTTCATCGGCTTTTGCCATTGTAAGTTCATCAGTCATTTTAAACTTAAACATTAATAGATTTCTACGTGAACATATATGTCTTAAATATCTTTAATGACGTCACCGTCATAGCAAAAATGACGACAACTAACTTCATGACGTCAGTCAACACAGAAACATGACGTCACCTGATCCAAAGCCGATGAAGATGCTCAAAGAGTCTATGCCAAAAAACTTGCTGCTGATAGAGAAAGTCAGAAAAGAAAGCGTGCCGAGGAATCAAAAGAACAGCAAGGAAACAGGCTTGAGGCTAAAGAACGCAAAACCGCGCAGTTAGATGAAGATCCACCTGGACAGCGAGAGTCAAAACATATCAAAACTGAAAATGATAGCGATGATGATTGGGTTTGGGATTTTGACTTGGATAAGGTCATCAATGCCTACCAGATTTTAGTTAAAAAAACAAAGGTTCGGCGATATGTATTTCATAGTGAAGCTGAAAAATAAAGAAGAAAAAGAAAACTGAAAAAAGAAAAAATGTAAAAAACGAAAAAATACTAAAAAGAAAAAACACTCAAAGAGAAATTACAGACCGGGACACAAATGACGACCGGGACAGAGGGAATATAAATAACGACCGGGACACTCAAAGAGAAATTACAGACTGGGATACCGGGACACAAATGACGACCGGGACACAGGGAATATAAATGACGACCAGGACACAGGTATTTAAGAATATCGTTCAAAGACAAATTTTTAATTGTAAGAAGACCGTTGAAAGAGAAATTTCCAATTGTAAAATGACTGAAGAACCCACAATGGCAACGGTACCACCATCGAAGTAAATAACCAGTGGGTTGTTCCATATTCCCCATGAGTGCGAAACGTCAACCCCAAGTCAAATTCGTGCATTGTTTGGCATCATTTTAACAACTTGCTCTCCATCAGCTCCTACAGAGTTATGGGAAAAATATAAGTCAAAAATGTCCGAAGATATACTCCATCGAAAACAGTTAGAGACGTCAGATATGACTTTTGATTTTACATCAGAAATTTATAACTACACTTTAGTTATTATAGAAGATTTGTGCGTACGTATGGCAAACAAACCTCTTCAGGATTTGGGAATGCCTTCACCTAACCGTATCGCTGCTGTTTCGACATGTGTAGAATTGGATCGTGAACAAAGTTACAGTACGAGTGATCTATTGTCGTATGTACAAAATAACATTTCCAAGTCAACGTCGGAACAAAAAGACATTTATGATACGATAGACTCAATTTCAGGACGTATACAACTACCTGCTGATTTCTGTAATTTAGTGACGTCCAAAAATGAATTGATTGAAAAAGTATTTCCGAATATTCTAAAAAATTATAAAAATAATAAATGGCTAAGTGAAAGAGCGATTCTCGCACCCAAAAATATAGACGTCCAAGAAATCAACAATATTGTTTTGACCAAGATTCGAGACCAGGCAGTCCTTTACAAGTCAGTCGACACAGTTTTGGAACCAAATGAAGCGGTTAATTATCCATCTGAATTTTTAAATTCCATAGATCTTTCAGGGTTTCCACCACACGTGCTACAACTAAAAATAGGCGTACCAATAATACTTTTAAGAAATATCAACCCACCAAAGCTTTGCAATGGCACGCGACTTGCCGTAAAAAAAAACAATGGAAAACCTAATAGAGGCCACAATCTTGACAGGGCCTTTTGATGGTGAGGCTGTTCTTATTCCTCGCATTCTCATGATTCCAACGGATCTGCCTTTTCAATTTAAAAGATTGCAATTCACAATTCGATTAGCATTTGCAATCACCATTAACAAAGCTCAAGGTCAATCATTAGTAAAATGTGGTACAGATCTTAATACTGATTGTTTTTCCCATGGACAATTGTACGTTGCATGTTCGAGGGTCGGTAAACCTGACAATCTATTTATATGCAGCGACAATTGGACAGCGAAGAATGTTGTATATTCGCAAGTTTTACGCAGTTAATTTGTATTGTATCTATCTATCTATCTATCTATATAAAAACGAGTTGTGTGTATGCATGTTTGTTTGTTTGTAAAAAGAGCGTTTGCATATGACGTCATTATTAGTACATACGGCTTTGTATATGCACAGACAATGGGAAAGCCAAGAATGTTGTATATTCGCAATTTTTACGTAGTTTAACTCCTGCAGACGAAATGAATGCTTGCCTGAAAAATTCTAATTTATGGGCACACGTAAAAATATTAAAATTAACTACAAATATGCGTGTCCGATTGCAAAACGATGACTCTGGTCAAACATTTTCAGATCAATTGCTGGCAATTGGAAACGGAAAGCTCCCAGTAGTGGGAAAGCCAAAAATGTTGTATATTCGCAATTTTTACGTAGTTTGAAACACATATATAAATCTATCTATATTCACAGGTGGGACACAGGGACACAACTACAATGGCGCGTAACGACTTACGCGCGCGGGGGGGCTTGGGGGGGCGCGAAGCGCCACCCCAACAGCTAGTATATATATATATATATATATATATATATATATATATATATATATATATATATATATATATATATGTTTTTAACTACGTAAAACTTGCGAATATACAACATTCTTCGATGTCCCATTGTCTGTGCATATAAATAGATTGTCAGGTTTACCGACTCTTGAACATGCAACATATAATTGTCCATGGGGAAAACAATCCGTATTCAGATCTATACCTCATGATTCTAATGATTGCCCTTGAGCTTTGTTAATGGTGATGTCATTTATATTCCCTGTGTCCCGGTCGTCATTTGTGTCCCGGTGTCCCAGTCTGTAATTTCTCTTTGAGTGTCCCGGTCGTCATTTATATTCCCTGTATCCCGGTCGTCATTTGTCTCTCGATGTCCCGGTCTGTATATACATTCGTTTTTGAATTGGTCTTTTTTTTTAGTTTTTTACCTTTTTTTTAGTTTTTTTTTTAGTTATACCTCATGATTCTAATGATTAATTCAGACGTCATATGCGGACAGACAGACATAAGACACAAACAACTTATTTTTATATATATATAGATATATATATATATATATATATATATATATATATATATATATATATATATATATATATATATATATATATATATATATATATATATATATATATATATATATATATATATATATATATATATATATATATATATATATATATATATATATATATATATATATATATATATATATATATACATACATATATATTATGATTCCTCGGCACGCTTTCTGTTTTTACTTTCTCTATCAGCCGCAAGCCTGTTTTCTTGCCGTTCTTTTGATTCCTCGGCACGCTTTCTTTTCCTACTTTCTCTATCAGCCGCAAGTTTTTTGGCATAGACTCTTTGAGCAGCTTCCTCGGCTGTTGCCATTGTAGGTTCTTCAGTCATTTTACAATTAAACATTTTCCGTCCACGATCTTCTTACAATTAAAAATTTGTCTTTGAACAATTTTCTTAAATACCTTTAATGACGTCATCGTCATAACAAACATGACGACAACTAACTTCATGACGACATGACGACATGACGTCACTCGACAGACCCACAGACAACTTATTTTTATATATATAGATATAGAGTAATCCATAACCTGATCAAGTGGAAAGGCTTTGGCTTTCTAAGAAAATTGTATTAACTTTTTTTTTAATTTATTAATTGCTCATTAAAAAATCGAATATAATTGCAGTTGTACTGACTTTTCCGTAGCGTGACATAAACTTACGTAACGTGGAATTTTACGTAAATCTCAAGTCCACTCAACATTGCCCACGTTACATGCAAAATTTGCTCCATAAGAGGTACTTGTTAATTGTTCAGAACAGACTCAAGAATTTCGCTCTGTAAGATCTGACAAAAACCGGTTTGCCTCTCTGCAATCGGTTATGATTTGCTTATTTTGAGTGAGAAAAACTACGATGTATGCATATTTTAATTAAATATTTAATATACAAGGTAGCTAGGGGTTAGGGTAGGTAGGGCTAGGTATTTAATATAACGCATTCTGGGCGGCCTGCTTTCCACAATTTTCTGCTGTAGTTCCCATAATTTTGTTAATAAAGTATTATATTTCATCATATTTTGGTATATTTCATTAGAATGAACCCAACTTCACTTCTTGGGTGTGCTCTGAATAATTAACAAATACCCATAAGATTAAATAAGGAAAAGTCTTAGTTGTGTCAGCGTGAAAACGCCGTAGTGCGAAAGAATCACCGACACTAATGAAGAACAGCTTAAGACGAGTCTTCTTCTTCTAAGCATCATCAAAAGGTTCAAGACCGTTAACATTCGCTTTTCAAGACCGTTAATATTCGTGCAGCGTTAAACTCTAGTGCTTCTTGGGGTTTGTACAGTCTCTAAGCAAAAAAGGCGGAAATACTATTGCATGGTTTGAGCTACATTGTGAATATTCAGACCCAGATGGCAGTAGAGAAACTCCCTACTATGCAACAGAGGTGTAGGCACAACTTTTTACATGTTGCCTTATTGGGTACTGTGTCTGTGTTAAAGCCGGCACGCTTTTAACCATGAGTAATCAAATCGACTGAAGCTCCACTTGCGCTCAAAATTCAGCTATATAGTAAAAGTTAATATCTCACAATCTAAAAATAATCGAAAAAACAGACAGGCTAAAATTATATACAAATACAGTTTATAAACAAAATCATATTGTACTTTGTTAGAGATACGAGGAAGATCCGCGCTATATGAAGATTCCGCTTATAGAGAATCCATACAGAGCTTTCTTCCTTGAAAACGAAGTATAGTTGTCGTCCTATTCCTTTGCCTTCTACAATTTCGAAATATAATTCCATGGCATAAATTCCTTTTGTGTCACCAGTCTTTTGATAAACTGAGCATCTTGCGGTAATTCCATCGACATCACAGTTTTTTCTTTTCTTTAATAGTAAATAAACGGAAAATATCAGTAGAATTGCGCTCTTCTGGCAAAAAGCACCGAAATTGGTAAAGATATATATTAAAGCACATGGAATCCAATGGTGACGAGAAAGACGTCGAGCAGACGCTCGAAAGCACCATTATGAGCACCCAAAACGCTAAAATAAAGCGCAAGTTTACCCGTATCTCTAAAGACGCGTCAAAACTTCAGACAAAACATTTTGAGATATCAAGATTTCAATGGTGGCTAAATAAAAAGCAAACGATTGCTTTGAAACGTGCAAAAGAGCACTATATTGCACGTAAAGCGCAAAATGGAAGTGCCTAATTCTATGGAATGCAAAAACTGGCAAAAACATAGTTTAGAGTACTGGAACTTTGACTATTACGAGAAGCAGCTCGAGTTTGTCAATCCAAGCGCGTATTTGCGCGCTCAAAAGCTCGCAAAAAACGCGAAACTATTGTAACACTTCGAGAAACTCTGGAATGAGTGCATATATAGTATGAAATATGGAGAAACCAATGGCGATCGATATGAAGTCGAGTGATTGCTCTAGAGCACCCTATAAAGCAACCGAAACGCTAAAACAGCATCAGTTTACCAGCTTCACTACAAAAGCATTGAAACTTCTGAAAATTCATTTTAAGATATGGCGATTCCAATGATGGCTTTAAAAAAGCAAAGGATCGCTCTGAAGGGCGCGATAGAGCGCTAATGAAAGCTCGTAAGGCGCAAAATGGAATTGTAAATTCGATAGAATGCAAAAACTGGTGAAAATATAGTTTAGAGTACTAGAAGTCCGGCAACTGCAAAAAGCAGCTCGAGTATGCGTGTCAAAGAGCGTCAATGGTAATGGGTAGAAAGTCGAGCGATTGCACTATAGCACCCTATAAAGCAACCAAAGGCTAATAAAAAGAAAAAAGTGAAGTATGAATGTTACAGTGACAATTTTACTGCAAGTTAGCACATAACAATGCCAAAAATCTACCTGTAAATTAATTACCTCACCGTAGCGGTCAGAACTGAGATACATGTTATTCCTCATATCATTTCATGAACTCAGCGGCCCATACGGTGAAAAGTGTCATCTAGGGAAAGGTTTCAAACAAAAGCTTTTTGCCGATATAAATAGCAAAGAGATATGTAAGGCTTTTATAAATACGGTGATATATAAGGATTCCGCGACTACCGGAAGACATAATTAAATGCGACTGAAGCTACGCATGTGTAAATATTCAGCGTAATCGTGGTTTTTGACACAAACTTAAGGAAATAAAGAACAAGTTGCCTATTCCAGGTAACTTGTTGGTAAACCAATATTTAATTAATTTTTTGTTCCATCAACTATCTGAGTTTGTCAATTGGGCATTTGTCCAATAAGAGTCTTGCTAACTCCCGTCGTTTACCCTGCCATTTAACCAAACACTTGGAAAACTATAGCTCTCGCCGTTCGCATGTGAATCCAGAGCACTTGTTGGTCATGTGTCAGTCCTACGACACGGTATTCCGCCTGAGACTAAAAGTGGCCAGGCCTATTAAGCTTAGGTCCCTTGTTCACCTGTGAGTCCAAGCAAATTCAGCCCCTCAATTTACATACAAGGCCAGCGGACATTGTCCGTCACGCGTCAACCTAAATCAATCCAATCTTTCATCCCTTAATTTTGTGACAATTTACCTTAGTCCTGCCCTAGGGATGATATATGGACGGATGGATGATAGATAGACTTATCTAACAGCAAGTGAAATGACATCATTTCTATACAATCCTAAAAAGGGCTTATGACAGATTTGTCTCTCATCCAGACTATTGTCTTGGCAATTTCTACAATTAGCCATGGCTTGATGCTCGCAACCACTTGGTTTTAGTCAAATGTCTATTCGAGTTCATGGCAAAAAAGATATGCAACACTGTTACCAATCCATTTGATTGTCGTGACTTCTGGTGATAGTGCAAGAAGTGCGATTCCAAATGACTTGGCCGAAATAAATCCTAGCAGCCATGAGGAGGGAGAAAGCAGGATAGTCCTTCACTGACTACAGTCAGATGTAGGTGCTCTGCTCATCGCAAAGTACTTTCTTATTGGTGTTGATCAACTGCACTTACCGTGGCCTACTTCCAAGAGAAACGTTTTTGGTACATTCCTGTTCACGACATAACAACTGCACTTGGCGAAGAAAAGGCGCAATCACTGCTTTTTCTACGCTCTAAGTGGCTGCGACACTGTGTCCGCATTCCTTTGGCATGTCAAAGGAGCGTTTGGGAAAGTATGGGAAGCCCCCAGTGCCATAGCACCGGTCTTCAACCGCCTGTCTTCTCCTCTTCAAGAGCTCACTGAAAACGACTGCACAAAATTGAAAAGTTCATTGTGCTTTTATATGACAAATCCAGTGGGAAAGAGTCGGTAAACAAGTTGGGGAGTATCTGTCCACATAAAGGATCATCCATGAACAAACTTCCGCCAACCCAGGATGCGCTAAACCAGCGCATTCGACGCGCTTACATTTAAGCCCAGGTATTGTCCAGTTCTCATCTTGCCTTTGCTCCCGAATAGAACCCCAACGATTACGGATAGGAAAATACTAGGAATAGGATTTAGGCTCCTCAATGGTCGACCCAGCCCCGAGCTTCTTTCACCTGTCGAGAGCTTATACGGTGCAGTTGCAAAGAGCAATACTCTGGGCGCTGCAACTGCAAGAGCCGCTTACTTGAGTGCACCGAGGTGAGTTCTGCCACGGGTCATCCCAATTATAATGAATTTTTATTTATTATGTATTTTGAGGTCCCTTTTAAGGCTTAAGCCTAACTTAGAATTTCAATTCTTCAACATCTGATCTGATATCTCAGCGAAGTACCATATAATGTGGTAATTATTGTCTTGTTTTTCATTTTCCAATGACATGACAATCAAGGCAAGTTAGCTAAAGTATCAAACGGAAATGGTATTTTTGGTTGTGCGTCTCCGAAAAAGTGCCATTTAGGTCTCTATGTTTGTTCGAAATCCTTCATTCTCTTTGTGTCATTAAGTGTCGTGAGCTCTGCTGGACGCTCTAAATCGTGCTTCGTATTGGCTGTACGATATCATTTCGAATTTTTTGGCTTGTTTTAAAAAAATAATGTTTCGTAAATTTATCTATTTCCGCGCTTGAAGTGGGCAGTAAGACATGCCAGGACCAGATTCTTGCCTTTCATATTCATTTTCGTGTTAACGTTCTTCGACTCACGGTATTTCAAACCGTGTTTCTACCAAATCTGAACTCTCTGTAATAAGCTGATGAGTTTTGCGCTTTAAGTGCACTTTTAAGCGATTGTAAAGGTGCTATAAAGCCATCGCTCAACTTTCTACCTGTGATTATTGGGTTCCCCATACTTTTTTCTACAACATCACTTTTCCCTGTGTTTTTTCAAACTTTCCATCAGTTTTGCGCTTTTGAGCATGCAAATTTGCGCTTCGACGCGCAGACTCAAGCTGCTGCTTGTAACCTTGAACTTCTAGTACCCTAAACTATGTTTTTGCCTGTTTTGATATTAGATTGGATAGGTGCTTCGAATTTGCGCTTTACGCGCCTTTTTAGCACTCTATTGCGCGCTTAAGAGCGATCATTTACTTTTATATAGCCAACATTGGAAACGCCATATTTTAAATGTATACTGAGAGATTGTGATGCTTCGTAGAGATGCTCGTAAACTTGCGCATTCTTTAGAGGTTCGGACGTTTTAGAGTGCCCGCTCGACGTGCCTTCCGTCACCATTAGATTCCCCATGCATTTATTTATACTTACACCAATTGTGTTGCTTTTTGCCAGAAGTTTACGATTCTTATGCTTAACAGCCTCACTATAAGTCAATAATTTGACGAAAACCATGCTCCAATTTGTTTATATGATAAATGGAATAGCCTGCGAATGATTAGTTACCGTTCTAGACCATGACATGCTTATCTGATTGCTAAATTTCCAGGAATAGAAACAAAAAACAATTTCCGTGAAGAACAATTTAGCTTAAACTATACCGAGTCTGTTTGTTTGGCTACAAGTGTGTGTTTCTATGGGTTAAATATTTTCAATTTGACCTTTTGGGTCAAGATACAGCAAGTATACCATTCAGGTGATGTCCAACGCGTTACAGGAGTAGAGGGTCAAGACCGTCCTTATATTTACGAGAAAAGTCCTTATACAGCTATTTTACAAAGAAAGATTAAATTGCATTTGTCGTTTTTTTCATTTCTGGAGGGGTCAGACCCTCCAAACTCTCACTTTTCCCTTACTCATCAATTGTATGACTTCAAACTCAATAAAAGCAATAACACAAACAATATATAACACCACAAGCTATAAAGTAGAACAAAAAACAAGAAAACAAATCTCCTAAGTAATATGGAAAGCTTAAAATGTGGCTATCTTCTTACATGAAAGCCATAGGAAAATTATATAGGAAGCTACGCAAAAAAGCTGAAAAATTATGGAAAAGTTCGTCGAATGCTCTATCAATTCGTTAAGTGAATGATGCCAGTCGATCAACCAGTGACACTTTTTCCAAAAAAAAAAAATATTGAAAAAATAACTTTTCCAAAAGTTTTTCAAAGAAAAGTAAGAAGCCATATTATAACCTAAAAAGAGCTGAAATAAAGTTATATAATAATACAAAATGAAACGAGCAATAATTACCGTGAGTGAACAAATCAAGCCAAACAGAACAGAACACAAAATGAACAGTCCCGTCAAAAATAAAGATAACAGATAATTACAATGGATGAACGAACCAAACCTAAACGAATAGAAATTAAAATGAATAATCAAGTTTAGCTTAAAACGAATAGAAATTACCTTAAATAAGAGTGAGGCTGCTGCCCTCAAAAACTCTATAAAGGTCAGAGGGTAAGTAGCGTCTATCAGAACTTGTCCCAGAGAAAGACAGGAATGGGTTAACAATTAGTGATATGGAAAGAGTTACCGACGGATGGGCAAGACTTATAGATGGGAAGATTTATTTCGCGAGGAAGAATCAGTGACAGTACTAAAAGAATTCAAAGATAATAACAGCCCAGGTACTATAGGAAAAATCTGATTACACCCACCTCTAAGGTAAGTGTGATAAATATAGAGGCATTAGCAGGTTTTTGAAGGAAGCAATTTACTTAGTATTACGATACTTTTTATAATTAGAGATGGCGTAAGTAGTTTTTAGAAAATAAAAGTGAGTTTTTAGGAAGGGGAAAGGATGCGTCGACCACATTTTCACTCCTAGATTAATCATTGAGAAGTGTCTGAGTCTTCAAAACCCTTTAGTCCTCAGTTTTATAGATTATGAGCAAGCGTTTGGTTCAACTGATAGAAAACCTTAAGCGGTGGTCCTATCCTTGTATTGTAAATTAAATAAAAAAACAAGCTTTTTTAAATAAAAGTAAGGAGCAACATTAAAACTTAAAACAAACAGAAATTACTCCGTATATGAAAGGAGCTTTTCCTCCTCAACGCCCCGCTCTTTATGCTAAAGTTTCTTACTGTTTTAAAAATAGAGTTAAGAGAAAGAGTTCAGAGGCTTGAAATTGAGCTCATTAAGAATGAGCTCTGAATCACAAAGGCCGTAGAATAAATAGTTGAAATTACTTTAGCGTAAAGAGTGAGGTATAACGAGGAGGTAAGCCCCTCTTAGGCGTAATAATTTTTGTTCGTTTTCAGTTTTAATGCTGCTCCTTACTTTCAGTAGAAAACCTTTCATATTTATTTTTTAATTGTTTTTTCAAATAATGATAGAAAATCCAGCGCCCCCTTCATTGAAATTCTCTTCTCCCATGACAGGTTTCTCCACGGAAATATCCTCCAACGTAACCCCCCCCCTAAAAAAAATCCCCCTGAAAACGTCTGTACATTTCCCAGTAACCATTGCTATATGTAAACACAGGTGAAAGTTTGTTACTTGCAGTGCCTCCCACGGGGACTGCGGGGGAGTAAGTCGTCTCCAAAGAGATGGTTATTAGGTTTTTTGACTATGGTGAATAAAATGTAAATCGCAGAATTTCGATCTGGTGACTTTGGGGAAAAATTAGCGTGGGAGGGGGCCTAGGTACCCTCCAATTTCTCGGTCACTTAAAAAGGGGACTAGAACTTGTAATTTCCCTTAGAATGAGCCCTCTTGCGACATTATAGGACCACTAAGTCGATAGAATCACACATGGAAAAAAAACAACAAAAGAACAAATAAAGACGCATCCGTGATTTGTCTTCTGGCAAAAATTGCGAAATTCCACATTTTTGTAGATAGGAGCTTGAAACTTCTATAACAGGGTTCTCTGATACGCTGAATCTGATGGTGTGATTTTCGTTAAGATTGTATGACTTTTAGGGGGTGTTTCCCCCTATTTTCTAAAATGAGGCACATTTTCTCAGGCTCGTAACTTTTGATGGGTTAGACTAATTCTGATGAAACTTATATAATCAGCATTAAAATTTGATTCTTTCGATGTAACTATTGATATCAAAATTCCATCTTTTAGAGTTTTGGTTACTATTGAGCCGGGTCGCTCCTTACTACTTCGTTACCACAAACTGTTTGATAACAAGAGCTAAGAGCTCATATGGCACTTGTAACGAGGTCAGAAGAGCCAAGAGCCAAGGGCTCATTTGGTATGAGCACTAGCAAAATTCTAAGAATCAATAGATTGCTTTAAAAGGAAAATCCGAGGCTTAAGGCCGGTCGGGATTTAAATAAGAGCTCTGAGTCACGAGGTGCTTCTAAATATCAAAACCCATTAAGATCCAATCACCCCCCCTCGCAAGTTAAAAATACCTATTTTTTTAAATTTAGTGGTGGCTCATTTATTTGAAAATGGGTTCATGTTCTGCTTTAAGAGTCGAAAGTGCTGGAGGTCAACTCCAAACTACCCCATTTTTCATGAAACATATCTGACTGAAACTGTGATAAATCCATTTTACAACAAAATAGTCCAAAGAACATAAACAGTCCTTCTAGGGTTGAACCAGGCCCCCCCAAATCCCTGAGGCTAGGGCTGCCATGGCCTGATGGCATATAAGGTTTTTATGGAGTGAATTGTCGTACAAACTTCAGATCTGGCTCCTTTGACGCGAAATTGGAAGTTCTGTTGTCTTTGAGGATAACTCAACCCTCAACAGTCCCCGGGAAGGGCTGCAAGTTATTAATTTTGCCCATTGTCTACATATACTATTGGTTATTGGGAAATATACAACTGTTTTCAGCGGGGATTTTTCTGGTGGAAGAAGGGGTTAGGTGGGAAGATCTTTCCATGGAAGAATTTTTTAATATGGGAAAGGAATTTTCGATGGAGGGTAAGCTGGATGAAATAAAAAAACATTTTTTTAACTGAAAGTAAGGAGCAACATTACAACTTAAAACGAACAGAAATTATTACATTTATAAGGGGGGTCGCCCCCTCGTCAATACCTCGCTCTTTACGCTGTTTTTTAGTTCTATTAAAAGAACTATCTATTGTAATTAAATGGCCTTTTTGATTCAGGAGTCATTCTTAAAGAGTTGGGACAAAATTCTAATTTAAGCATAAAGAGAAAGGTATTGACGAGGGGTGACCCCCTCATAAACGTAATAATTTCAGTTCGTTTTGTTTTAATGTTGTTCCTTACTTTCAGTTGAAGAAACTTGTTTTATCGGATTTTTCGACTATGCTGAACAAGATGGCTACCTCAAAATTTTGATCGGGTGACTTGGGAAAAAATTTAGCGTGTGAGGGGGACTAGCAGCCCTTCAATATTTTTGGTCACTTAAAAAGGGCACTAGAACTTCTGATTCCCGATCAAATGAGTCCTCTTCCGATCTTTTACGATCACTTGTATCTCCCCTGGAAAAGAAACTAAAAAAAATGGAGGTAAACGCACCCGTGATTTTTCTTCTGGCAAAGAAATGCAAAATTCTCCATTTTTGTAGAGGAGCTTGAAACCTCTATGGTATACGATATGCTGAATCTGATGGCGTGATTTTCATTTAGATAGTATAAACACACCACCCAAAGCAAAACCCGGAAGCTCAAGCGAAATCCACTCTCCCCCACCTTAGCAAATAAATACATTGGCAGATGGTTTCAACTACAGTTAGTATTTAAGGCTATACTATTAAAATCAATATTAAGAAGTCGCCTATTACAAAAGGAGAACTAAAATGGTAATATGAGCGATCAAAAATAAAACAGAACATCTAGCTTAAAGGATTTCTGAGCTTCTTCATTGCAAAGTGAATATGGAAACATAAAAGACCAACATCAAAACCTCCATGACACCGATTAGAAAATTCGAATGGTTCTGGTTTCAACACGTCATAAAGTATCAGCCTTCCTCCTTCAATCTACCGAAGAAAATTTCGCTCTAAATAATCAATTTGTATTAAATAAAAGTTTTCCCTTTGGGCTGCAATAATCATGTTATCCAAACTTTGCCCTTTGTCCTGGGAGCAATCAATAAACTGTGGTGAAAGTTAAACATGATTTATGAAATATGCAATTAACCTGATTTGATATTGAACATCTCTATTGTGTCACTAGCCTTATACTTGCAACCAGCAACCTCGAAAATCTTGAAATACCAGTTAGGTGAAAATGAAAATTATATACGAAATAACTATTCAATGTTCTTTCATCTTGGACTTCTAAATTAGCTTCATATCTGTGTTCAACAGCCCAAGAAATCCTTAGATACAAAATTAAGTGGGATGAGTTTTAAACAGCAGTTCCACATAGATTGGTTAAAAATTAGTTCTAAATTGTTTGTTTTTTGTGTAAAATTCCCTTTGAATAAATTTTTATTTTATCTTATCTTCTCGAAAAGTAACTTCAAGTGTCAAAAGATGAAATACGGATTGTCTAGATAAAATTGCAGATAATTTTGCAGCAATTCCCGAGCTGCTGCATAACAAGCAGTTCGTCTTCAGTGAATAAACATAGATGTCATTTCCAAATGGTTTACCTAAATCCTGTTCCACGAAATCTTAAATTTAAGTGCCCAAGAGAAATATTGTGGTCGTCCTCTATCCGGTATAAAAAATAGCCTGTACATCAAATAGTTTGTAGCATGTAAAAAATATCAAAACAAAAGAAACAAGAGCTAAGAGCTCATATGGCACTTGTAACGAGGCAAGAAGAGCTAAGAGCCAAGAGCTCATATGGTACGAGCTCTAACAAAATTCTAAGAATCAACAGATTGATTTGAAAGGAAAATCAGAGGCTTAGTGCCGGTCGGAATTTAAAATAAGAGCTTTGAGTCAAGATGTCCTTCTAAATATCAAAATTCATTAAGATCCGATCACCCACTCGTAAGTATTAAATACCTCATTTTTTCTAATTTTTCCTCTACCTTTAGCCCCCCAGATGGTCGAATCTGGGAAAACGACTTTATCAAGTCAATTTGTGCAGCTCCCTGACACGCTTACCAATTTTCATCGTCCTAGCACGTCCATAAGCACCAAACTCGCCAAAGCACTGAAACCCTCCCCCCGATTCCCCCAAAGAGAGTGAATCCAGTACGGTTACGTCAATCACGTATCTACGACATTTGCTTATTCTATCTACCAAGCTTCATCCCGATTCCTCCACTCTAAGCGTTTTCCAAGATTTCCGAATTCCCCTTCCAACTCCCCCCGATGTCAACTGATTTGGTCAAGATTTGAAATAAAAGCTCTGAGAAATGAATTCCTTCTAAATATCAAATTTTATTAACATCCGACCACCCGTTCTTAAGTTCAAAATACCTCAATTTTTCTAATTTTTTCAAATTAACACCCCCCAGCTCCTCCAAAGAGAACGGATCCGTTCCAATTATGTCAATCACATATCTAGAGCTTGTGCTTATTCTTCCCATCAAGTTTCATCCCGATCTCTCCACTCTAAGCGTTTTCCAAGATTTATGTTTCCCTCCTCCAACCCCCTATGTCCCCGGATCGAATTCAAGTCGAAAATGGATCACCTGAGACACAAAATCCTTCTATATATAAAGCTTCATTAAGATCCGATCACCTATTCGTAAGATAAAAATACCCCAATTTTCACGTTTTCCAAGAGTTCCAGTTTCCCCCTCCAACTCCCCCCAATGTCACAGGATCTGGTCGGAATTTAAAATAAGAGCTTTAAAGCACAAGATCCTTCTAAATATCAAATTTCATCAAGATCTGATCACCCGTTCGTAAGTTACAAATACCTCATTTTTCCGAATTACCCCCCCCCCCCCAGCCCCAGCAAAGAGAGCGGATCCGGTCCGGTTATGTCAGTCACGTATCTTAGACTTGTTTTTATTCTTCCCATCCAGTTTCATCCTGATCTCTCCGCTTTAAGTATTTTCTAAGATTTCCACCCCCCCCCCCAATGACGCTGGATCCGGTTGAGATTTAAAATAAGAGATCTGAGTTACGAGGTGCTTCTAAATATGAAGTTTCATGAAGATCCGATCACTCCTTCGTAAGTGAAAAATACGTCATTTTTCTAATCTTTCAGAATTAACCCTCCTCTCTCCCCCCCCCCATTCCCCCAAATAGAGCGGATCCGTTCCAATTATATCAATCACGTATCTAAGACTTCTGCTTATTTTTCCCACCAAGTTTCATCCCGATCCCTCCACTCTAAGCGTTTTCCATTATTTTAGATTCCTCCCCCAAACTCCCCCCAATGTCACCAGATCCGGTCAGGATTTAAAATAAGAGCTTTGAGACACGATATCCTTCTAAATATCAAATTTCATTGAGATCCGATCACCCGTTCGTAAATAAAAAATGCCTCGTTTTTTCCAATTTTTCAGAATTGACCCTCCCCCCCAACTATCCCAAAGAGAGCGGATCCATTCCAGTTATGTCAATCATGTATCTAGGAATTGTGCTTATTTTCCCCACCAAGTTTCATCGCGATCCCTACACTATAAGTGTTTTCCAAGATTTTAGGTTTCCCCCTCCCCCCTACCCAATGTCACCAGATCCGGTCGGGATTTAAAAAGAGCTCTGAGACACGATATCCTTCCAAACATCAAATTTCATTAAGATCTGATCAACCATTCATAAGTTAAAAATACTTCATTTTTCTATTTTTTCCAAATTAACTGACTCCTTACTCCCCCCCCCCAGATGGTCAAATCGGGAAAACAACTATTTCTAATTTAATCTGGTCCGGTTACCTGGAAGTGCCTAAAGTAGCAAAACCGGGACCGACAGGCAGACAGATCGACAGACTGACAGACCAACAGAATTTGTGATTGCTATATGTCACTTGGTTAATAAAAAGTGCCATAAAAAGTACCTAGAAGTTGAAAAAAAATCGAAAGTTTTAAGCCAGGTCAAAAACAAATTTCTAAGATCTTTTAAAGAATAAAATTTGAAGAATTAACCTTTACGTACCCCTTCCCCTTCCCCGCTTAAGACAAAAACAAACATTAAGTGCCAAATTGTAAAATGCTTAGTGAAAACTTTAGACTTTTTTGACTAAAGAAAAAAAAAATATTTTCAAACCTTTGTCGTCTATACGATAAAATGGTTGAAGGTTTGCTACCCCTTTGGCACAAGTTCCACTTAAAATCATTTTGGACAAAAACGTCATAGGCAATATGTATATATTGATTAGGCCTATAGCACCAAATAATGACGTAAAACAATATTAGCAGTATACTATACCAGACAACACTCATTTAATCTGTACAATCAATTTGTACTTGCACCGAATGACTAGTAAAACATTGTGTTAATAAACGAGGAGGTTTTCGAGCATCTAATGTTAGTACTTTACCAGGAACTGGTTAAACTTGAAATAACTCAAATGTTCTTCTAGGTTTGTTAAACCCTATTTAAGAAAATTGAACTCTCAAGTTACGTAACTTGTAAATACACTACCAAACATAACAAGGCATCCTTATAAAGCTTCAGAGGAAACTTGAATTATTCATCTAGGTTTTTAAACTCTTGTTAAATCTTATATAGAAAAAAATGAAGTGTCACATCATGAAACACTAAATGCTATTGTTTGTGAAAACAATGCCATTCATACTTTATCCTTTTTCAGAGGTGACTCTGGCCTAGTTTATCTGTATCTTTGTGAATTTTGGTGTCCAAACACTCAGAAGATGTTTCATAGTCGATGCACTAGCTTTAGTTCAGTAAGGAGCGTGGAAGGGAGCTCTACAATTGGGTTTTAAAGTTCTAGTCCCCTTTTCAAAGGCCAAAAGTGATTGGAGGGCAGCAAGTCTTCTCTCCTATTTCCCCCAGGCTCCCAATCAGATCAAAATTTTGATACAATAATTTTGTTCAGAATAGTCAACAGGTCTAGAAATTCCACCTATGGGGTCAACTCAGCCCGTCCAGCCCCAGGAGGAATAATCCTAAATTATAAAAAATAAGCACTAATCACATCCTTCATAGTAGCCTATTCATACTACTGAGTTATCTTCTCAGTAGGGGCCTCCCCCTTGCCACTCAGCGCGTCCCCAGGTGGTGGATGGAGGAACGTTCTACAGATATGTAGGGACCCTCCATAGGAGGTGCAGACCAAGGAGGAAGCTAGTCCCTCAGGGTCCATGCAGAAATGGGTGAGTCCTTGCCTAGGGGCCGTAAATACAGGCGGAGGTGGAAGAATGCCTATTGAAAGTACACTCAGCAGGGTCCAGCAGCTTGGGAAAAGTCCCATGAGTTACAAACCTTCTTCCAGCAATGGACATGGTAACACAGAACACCATCGCGGGAGAATTCTTTAAAGGGGGACAGCTACAGCAGGGCATCAGATCCAGATCTACGGACATCGACCTCTGCAAAGGGCTGGCTCAACCCTGTTGGGGTAACTGCGAGACTGGGGACCTTGCAGTCAACTCTATTCCCAAGAAACATCAAAGGACCTCAGACCAAGAAAAGTTATGAATACAGCTACAGCATACCCAGCAAGCAATGCGACCCCCCTTGGCGCGGGTACGAGAAGTAAGCAAGTCAATCATGTCACAGTGTTCTCAACAGGCAACGCAACTTCAAATACAGAGACGAAGTCAAACAATCAACAAGCCCTATCTTTAGGAAAACCGACAACAGTCATAAAATAAGCAGAATCAAGAACAGCTATTGGTTGTTGGGACGTCAGATTTGTTAAACAATAAGCTATGCAGGCTCTCCTTGTCCATTAGACAGAGAAGTACAGGATTGACATATTATGCGTTTCTGAGACCACAATCTCTGATTCTGGCTGTACAATAATTACAGAACCCAAAACGTTACAATACTTTCACTTTTTCTATTCTGAAGTAAATGATAAATCAGAGCTCCATGGTGTTGGTTTCATTATGAACCAAAGAACCAGAAACGCACTTCTTGAGTGAGATCCTGTTTCTCCCTTGCTGGCTAGGATTAGGCTTAAAGGATATGTCCATTTCTATCCACATACACCCCTACTTGTCTTGCAACTGTTACCACTAAGAATGAATTATATGCGGAATTGCAACAAGTGTCTTCCTCAGTTGCTGCATGAGACTATCTGATTGCTATAGGGGAATTCAACACTAGAGTTGGTTTGTCTGGTACCCCCACCCAAGTCCTTGTAAAATTTGGACTTGGACAAGAGTGAAAATGGGCAAAGACTGGTAAACTGCACCTTAAGAGATCATCTTGTTGTCATCAATACCATATTTCAGCACAAGCCAGCCCCTCTACTGACGTGGTATTCCAATGACGTTGTTACTAGGCCCAAATTGACTTCATTCTCTTCTGCCATTGTTGGAGAGGTTTATTAAAAGACTCGCACTCTTATAACAGTACAGACATAGGCTCCCAATCAGGGTTTGATCACATGTTAGTCCTTGCAAAAATGCTATTTCTTCTTGCATCTCAGAGACAGAATAAACCAAAAGCCTGAATTGACAATGATAAGCTGCAGAATAAAAAATTTCAGCTAACTCTAATCATGGAGCTAAGGAACAATTTTAATGCCCTAAACTTGAATGAGGAGGATAACCATGACCCTGAGCAATGATGGGAGACCTTCAAAACAATGATAAGAGAGACCACTGAAGAGATCCTAGACTGAACGAAAGTAGAACAACAGGATTGAATTGCCACCAGAACCCTGTCAATAGTCAAAGAGCAAGGGAAAACAAAGAGTGTTCAAAAAAAACCTTATAATGTTAAGCTGGCCACACCAACAAGACTGGAAATACTCAAGGCAATAAAGGCTCTGAAGAACAACAAAGCCCCAGGCCAAGATGATCTTTCTTCGAAAATATACAAACAGTACCCCCAGATCACTTCAGAACAGCTCCATGGGATCCTTGAAGAATTATGGAGGACCATGACTTTCCCAAGGGATTGGAAGACATCAGTTACTCTCCCAATATGCAAGAAAGCTGATACAATTGAGTGCAAAAACTACCAGGGAATAAGTCTAATTGACATTGTGGTGAATTTTTCTTAGGATTGTTCTCCTTGACCACTTCAAGGGGCAAGTGAGAAGAAAACCCATGACAAACCAAGCTGGATTCCATCCTGGTAGAGACTGCACTGACAATACTTTGCAGTCCACCCCATTATGCAACAATTTGAAAGGTATAATTTGCCCCTGATTCTGATATTTCTGGACTTCATTTCAGCCTTTGAATTAATCACTTGTCAAAAACTTCTGAAAATTCTAGAAAAGGACAGAATTCCCTTGAAATTTGTTCAACTGCTTAAAGCATACTACAAGGGATCAGTCAGCTGATATTGAGGTTATGGAGAAGAGACTAGAGAATTCCCAGTTGAGTTTTGATTTAAACAAGGATGTGTCCTGTCTCTGCACTGAATTTGGACTTGAAAATGCACTGTCTTCTCATCCAGCAGTTCAGACTGGATAGAACCTTCACTTGGAGACCTTGAATACATTGATGACATCAGAATCCCCTTGAACCTAGAGAAAACTCAAACTATGCTTGATAATGTGGTTACTTGGGGAGATCACATGGGCTTGAAAGTCAGTACAGGGTTTTAGTCAGTAGGACTTTAATTTTTTTCAAGTTTAAGACACATTATTCAAAAAGATTTAGAACCTCATAAATAAAATAGACCCAAGTACAGAAAATTCAGTTTGATCTTTGTTGTTAGCTAATATGAATATAGCCAAACATTAGGATAAAGCATAACATTTAAGACACTTCTATCTGTCATGAGAACAAAAACAAAACTTGAAGTATTACCTCCATTGAAATTTCCTAGTTTTCAGAAATAATCATTAGGGCCTTGCAAATGGATACTGCACAGGACTACAAAAGATGTAGCATCACCATTAATAATGGATAAATATATAGTCCGCTTTATATATCTAGCTATATTTCTCAAAATACCAACTCTTTTTACTTTATTATTTACAGTGAACACTAATCAACTGGCAGAAAAAAGGGTCATACTACTCTAAAATAGTGTGAATATTTCTTTTTCTTTTCAACTGCTGTCAAAACAGAGACTATATTTTGAATATATGATGGCAAATTTGTGAAAATTTCACCAAAAAGGCAAGGATCTTGTTGCTATACTCACATTGTGTCATGGAGTAGTAAAATAGGAGCTGTACAAAAACCTGTCTCTATTTTTTTCAGAATGCAAAAGAAAAGAGGTCTTTCCTGAAAAGAGGTATTTTATACTAGTACATAAATATTGTCTATGGAAAGTATTTTCTGGGGAATGGAACTACTAAGCCTGCTCTTTTGTTATTAGTGTTTCCTTTACATGAACTCTAACATCCAGGATGTTACCAACATGAAAACTAGTCTAGTAATAGGAAGATAAGAATATTAGAGCTTCACCTTCTAATGATAAGCTGTAGGCTTAGTTATTTTTTCTGTTGTTGTAGAGAAAATATGCTTGGCTTTTGTCCTCTGTGTCAAAAAACAAAAATTAAACAATTATCAAAAATCCACTTATTATAAATCAAATAAAATTAGAATAGAAAAAGAATACAAATTTAAATTAGAATACAAATCAAATCTTCTTCTCTTCTCACCCCTCTCCCTCTTGTGACTGGTAAAAAGCAAGCATCCTATTGATAAATAAAATTACAACCAATTGAAAATATTTGCTGAAGACACAAAAACTCCCAATGTCTCTACTATTTCTATCTCTGTATCTTTACTAACATGGGTAAAACCTATGACCAGAAGGTTGGACATCTTCAGGCCTAATGATTAATTGTTTCTTATTAGAATATTTCTCTCAACTGTGAAACAAGGACATTCTGAGAGAATGGAATCAATTGTCTTGTAAATATTTACACACCTAGAGAAAGGGCATGACTTGCTATCTGAACAATGATATAATGCTAGGCATGATCAGGCCATTGCATGCCCAGGTCTCAGACAGAAAAAAGGTGTTTGCAGTTTTCCTATTTGGGTGGATTAGATGATAGGAATACAATTTCCAGCAAAGTGCAAAAGATATATGTTTGTAGCTGCAACACAGATTTTAATAATTCTAGAAAAATTTGCAGCAGAGATTATTATCTTTGAGGGGTAAAATTCTAGTTTAGTGACTTTTGGCTATCTTGGAAAGGGGTTAGGTTAGATTAGGAAAATGAAACTTTCAGGGATGGGTCTAAAGGCTAAAGTATGTCACAGAAAGGTATTTTGAAGTACCTACCTCTACTCTCTCTCCCTCTAGAGGGTCTTGACCTTTAAAATATGTGTATTATAAAAGTGAAACCTTGCAAACTAGATCTTCTGCTTGAATGAAGTACAACAAAATTGTTTTCCACTTCACAACTTTGCTCAATCCCAATTTATAAGGTTTTAAAGATATGCAAATACATTTCCTAAATTTTGAAAAAAAAACATTGATATGACTGATATGAAAATGTTGTTTTGTCAAAATTTCAATAGAAATAGACCTGGAATGTAGGTGAACTTCAGGGCCCTCTAGAGGGGGAAGGATTGGAGGTGGGCACTTCTATAGATCAACAGTGATTGGAATAACTTTTCCTTGCCTCTTTTTTGAAACTGCATAGAGGATTAAAACTTCAATTCTTCTCGTTCTTCATGTTAATGCCGGTTTTTATTAAGAAAGCCTCGTTCTAGTTCAATCCCTGCTTTCTCCGTTTTATTAAATGATTATTGTTAACTTTCTTTAACTAAAAAGAATTTGGAAAGCTTCTCTTAATTTATTAGAGAATGATTCCTTCTCTATACAAACAAGAATATGAATGAAATGAGCTTGATATAGTAAAAACCGAAGATACATTGATCTAATTTTGTTCTGGTCAGTTTTAGTTGAAAGTATCCACAAGGGAGTAGTATGTGTAGTATTTTTATATTATGTTGTATGGAAGTTTCATGTTATGTTTTTTTTGTAGGTAGCCTGGGTCAATAAACCTATTCAATAGACAACATTACATGGTGTCAGGAGTGGGATCAAAATAACAATGGACGTCCTTCAGCCATCAATAAACTGGGAGGTCAACTCCCTTTCAGAAGAATGGGACCGCTTTGAAGAACACGCTAAGCTGATGTTTGCAGGGCCACTTTCAGGCAAAACAGAAAAAGTACAGTGTGCCTACCTACTCATCTGGGCTGGAGCAAAAGGTCGGGAAATATTCAACACCTTCAGCATCGCGCCTGAAGAGCTGCACAAAATTGAACCTTACCTCGCTAAATTCAAAGCATATGCTTCACCTCAGAAGAACACAGTTTTTGCACGATACCTGTTCCAGAAGCGAGACCAAAACGACACAGAGACTGTGGAAAAATACATCACAGATCTAAAGACATTAGTGAAACCATGCTCCTACTACGACCCAGATGAAATGGTTCGGGACCGAATTGTATGTGGAATCCAAAACCAAAACATGCGTGAAAAGCTCTTGGCTGAAGGTGATGAACTCACACTGGATAAAGCAACCTTTATGTGCAGAAGCCACGAAGCGACCCAGGCTCAACTCAAGACATTCAACGGAACGAGACCAGCCCCCATCAAACAAGAGATCGACGCTATATTCCGCTACCAAAACCGGAACAGTGGTAGAAACAAACAAACAGAAGCAAGCGGCTCCAAGAGTAAAGCATGCTACTTCTGTGGCGGAACATACTCCCCCTCACACATCTGTCCTGCAAAGGGGAAAACCTGCTCCATATGCAAAAAGACCAACCACTTTGCCAGGGTCTGTCGAAGTAAGACAGTCAGTGCAGTTGATGAAGACGCTGCAGATACAAACCCCAGCGACGAAACTGTTTTCCTTTACTCCATCGAGCAAAGTAAGAACAAAGACGAAGCAGTTATTCCACTGACTATCAACAACCAGTTCCCTGTACAATTTAAGATCGACACAGGAGCCCAGGTGAATATCATCCCAAAGAAGTATTTTGACCTCATCACGCCAAAGCCCACCATGAAACCCACCAATAAGCACCTCACAAGCTATTGTGGAGCACGGATCCCAGTAACAGGAGTCTGTGAACTATCCTGTAGGTACAAAGACAACGTGAGCAGCACGCAGCAGTTCTATGTAGTCGAGACCTCATCCTCCCCAATCATTGGCTACCGTTCTAGCCTCAACCTGGACCTGATCAAGCTAGTCCTAAACATAGACGTAGCAACCTCCCAAGTACCGCACCTGAAGGAAAGGTACAAAGAAGTATTCAGAGGAATTGGGAAGCTGGACGGAGAATGCAACATACACCTAAAGGATAACGCTACGCCAACCGTCTACCCAGCCCGACGAGTCCCCGCCGCTATGCAGGATAAGCTCAAGACAGAGCTCAGTCGCCTAGAAAGCCTAGGTATAATAGAAAAAGTAGTGACCCCGACCGAATGGGTTAACTCAATGGTAATGGTAGAAAAGAAGGACGGCTCCATAAGACTGTGCATAGATCCAGTTGATCTAAATAAGTCCATCAAGCGACCGCACTACCCGATTCCCACTCTGGACGATGTCACCTCGAAGCTACACGGAGCCAAAGTATTCACCAAACTTGATGCCCGATCCGGTTACTGGTCCATTCTGCTGTCTGACGACTCTTCTTATCTCATGACATTCAGCACGATCTATGGGAGATACCGTTTCAAGCGAATGCCCTTCGGAATCATCTCAGCCCAAGATGAATTTCAGCGGCGAATGGAAGACGCTTTCGAAGGCCTAGAAGGATTCGAAATCATCATTGACGACATGATCGTGTATGGCAACACCCAAGAAGAACACGACGAACGTCTAGCAGCAATATTGGAACGCGCCCTTGTCAAGGGCATCCGATTCAACGAAGAGAAGTGCGAGTTCTCAGTATCCAGAGTAAAGTACTTCGGACACGTCATAAGCTCCGAAGGAATGCAGCCAGACCCCGATAAGATCCGTGCCATAAACAACATGCCAAGCCCATCATGCCGAGAAGAACTCCAAACACTTCTTGGGATGATCAATTACTTAGCCAAGTACATTCCAAGTCTCTCAACAAAGAACAAAAAACTCCGTGACCTGACTAAAGCAGACCCGTTCATCTGGGAAGAGGAACACACGCAGATCCTAGAAGACTTGAAGAGCTCCATAGTATCCAACACCCCGTTCTTCAACCACAAGAGTAACAACGTGGAACTCATAGTTGACGCCTCTAGCCACGGACTTGGTGCACACCTTGTCTCGGAGGGGAAAGTCACAGCTTATGCATCGAGATCGCTCAGCAAAACAGAGCAGAAATATTCCCAGCTAGAAAAAGAGCTGTACGCCATCGTATTTGGCTGCAAACATTTCCACCATTATCTCTATGGCCGGCATGTCGAAGTTACTACTGACCACCGCCCACTCGAAACGGTGGTGGCAAACCCTATCCACAAGGCCCCACCCCGAGTACAGAGATTAATGCTCCAGCTCCAGCCTTATGACCTTAGCCTGAAGTTACGACCGGGCTCAGAAATTCCTGTAGCCGATGCTCTATCCCGCCTACACCTGGGCGATGCAGATCCAACACTGGAAGAAAGTCTAGATGTCTACGTACACCAAGTTGTACGAAACCTACCTGCCAGTGACCAGAAGCTTGAAGAGATCCGGGTGGAAACAACAAAGGATTCAGAACTGAGTACCCTGATCAAAACGGTCCAAGCGGGGTGGCCGAGTGCAAGAAAAGACTGCCCAACCAACATCCTAGCATACTGGAACTTGCAGCATGAACTCTCCTTCGAAAAAGGCATCCTACTCAAAGGAGAAAGGCTGATCATCCCCAAGAATATGCAGGCAGCTACACTGCAGCAGTTACACGCAGCCCATCTCGGAATCGAGAAAACGAAACAACGAGCCAGAATGCTGGTATATTGGCCAGGACTCAACGCAGACGTCGAGCGGTACATAACGAAGTGCCAAACATGCGCCAACAACATGCCAAGCAATTCAAAGGAACCGATGATAAACCACAACATCGAGACGCTGCCGTGGCAAAAGGTTGCGACCGATCTCTTCGAATGGAAAAGCGCCAGTTTCTTGGTAACCGTCGACTACCACAGCCGTTTTTTCGAAATCGACAAGCTTCCGACGACCTCATCCAGTGCAGTCATCACGAAACTCAAGGCCCATTTCGCCCGACACGGCATACCGTCTCAGCTAATGTCAGACAACGGACCTCAGTTCACATCGAGAGAATTCACCGATTTTGCCAAGACGTGGGGAATCTCACTAACCACGTCCAGCCCAGGATACCCAAAATCCAACGGACTGATCGAGAAGGCGGTACAAATCTCAAAAAACATCATGACGAAAGCGACAGAAAACGGAGAAGACCCCTTCCTGGGTATACTAGAGTATAGGAATACACCAGTCGACGGGTTCGCGTCCCCAGCCCAGCTCCTAATGTCGCGTCAGCTAAGATCCATCCTGCCGTGCACCGCACAACACCTCAAGAAGAAAGTCATTCCGACCACACAGTTTACCCGACGAAGAACTGAAATGCAGAAACGCCAAAAGCTGTATCATGACAAATCAGCTAGATCACTGAAACAACTCACCCCTGGAGACGCAGTTTACGTACAGAAGACACCCGACGGACCATGGAGTCAGGCTGTTGTGCTATCCCATGCAGGACAGCCACGATCCTACCGGGTGCGTACCAACGAAGGTTCCGTGCTAAGGAGAAACCGTAAACATCTCACAGCCCGTCCACATCAAAGCCAGCAAGGTTTGAGCCGTGTCAGTGAGACAAGCGGTGAAGCAGCACCACCAACAACAGAAACGGCTATTGAGTCACCACCCTCAGCTTCACAGCCAGACCTGTTCATGTCCCCATTGCCACTGCGGGACGGTCAGCAGGCCAGCCCGAGCCCCAACGAGACGGCCACCGTATCTCAGCCCCAGGGTACCAGCGAAACACCATTGCAGCTACGCACGCGTTATGGTCGAATAGTAAGAGGACCCCTGAAGCTAAACCTGTAAAAAAAAAAAGAGTGAAGTGAAAAGAAGTATGAAAAGCTGCGGCCTTAACGCGGCCAAGGACTCAGTGAAGTGAACCAAGCCAAGACTTTAGTGGACCACTCTTGAAGTTAAAGTGTTTTGGAAGTTTAGTATGTTGCTTTTTTATTATGAGAAGGAAGATGTAGTATTTTTATATTATGTTGTATGGAAGTTTCATGTTATGTTTTTTTTGTAGGTAGCCTGGGTCAATAAACCTATTCAATAGACAACATTACAGTATGTAGTATGTGGGGAAGAGCGACAGAGTCACACAGGCTTGCTAGAAGCGGCTGGTTGAATCAGAGTGTGTACGATAGTATAGAAGAGAAAGACGCTGCTATTCTTCAATTAAGATGGTTGAAAAGTTAACGATGTTTGATGATACGATTACATGAGTCTATTTTTCCATTAATAAAGCAATATCTAATTCCGCAGAATCGAGTTGAAGTCTAAAATTTCTAATATTCAGCTTTTAGGATCTTCCAAATTCCTGTTATCCGCTGAAGAGTTTGGCTAAGGTTCAGTATATCATCTGTATATTAAGCCGAAGACCGGTTAACAGAAGACAAACACAGCAAAGATGAACATAGTTGCAAAGCATCAGTACATAATTATTGAGCTCATTTCTTGAATGTAATAGGTCAATAGCGTTGAATAAGAAATTAAACTTTGTCAGGAGGTAACTTCAAATGCGATTGACAGCTAGATTACATCCTTTAGAAGCGTTAAACGCTGAAATTCATCGTTTAAGCTGATCGAGAAGTTCACGAAAGGTGATGATACGAAACACAGGAGCCAATGTTTTCCATTAATAGAACAAAATCGGAATTCCAAGAGTTGACTTAAAGTCGAAAATTTCTGATAATTAACTTCTAAGATCTCTAAAATTCCGGTTAGCCACTGCAGACCTTGGCTAAGCCTCAGGATGATGTCTTTAAAATATATCAAAGATGGGTTAACAGAAGATAGAATCAGCAAAGATAGACACAGAAATCTGGAGAATCAAGTACAAATTTATGGAAAAAGACAGCAGAGGCAACTGCTTCATGACAAGCTCCTTACTTGACTGCAATAGGTTCTGTGCGTGGAACGGAAACAAACTTTTGTCAGTAGGTAGCTCCAATTGAATCCATAATCTAAAACATTGATTCCGAAGAAAGCGAATGACGCCTAGATTAAATCTACGATTACCATCTTTCAGAACCATCACTGTCTAATTTACAGAGTTGAACGCGCGTCCAAACTTGAGTTTGGCCAAGGCGAGACTGTCCCCAGAAGATGGTAAACTGTAAAAAAAAAAATCCTATTTATTTAAAATGTTTCAATGCATTTAAACATATGTGCACAATGTATTTAAATATTGGAGAACCCTGTTCTAAGGGTCTCGATGGGTTCAGCCAGATAAAATATTAGAAGTCATTTTGAATTTCTATTCATATGGACATAATAAACTCTAATCATGGAGCTAAGGAACAATTTTAATGCCCTAAACTTGAATGAGGAGGATAACCATGACCCTGAGCAATGATGGGAGACCTTCAAAACAATGATAAGAGAGACCACTGAAGAGATCCTAGACTGAACGAAAGTAGAACAACAGGATTGAATTGCCACCAGAACCCTGTCAATAGTCAAAGAGCAAGGGAAAACAAAGAGTGTTCAAAAAAACCTTATAATGTTAAGCTGGCCACACCAACAAGACTGGAAATACTCAAGGCAATAAAGGCTCTGAAGAACAACAAAGCCCCAGGCCAAGATGATCTTTCTTCGAAAATATACAAACAGTACCCCCAGATCACTTCAGAACAGCTCCATGGGATCCTTGAAGAATTATGGAGGACCATGACTTTCCCAAGGGATTGGAAGACATCAGTTACTCTCCCAATATGCAAGAAAGCTGATACAATTGAGTGCAAAAACTACCAGGGAATAAGTCTAATTGACATTGTGGTGAATTTTTCTTAGGATTGTTCTCCTTGACCACTTCAAGGGGCAAGTGAGAAGAAAACCCATGACAAACCAAGCTGGATTCCATCCTGGTAGAGACTGCACTGACAATACTTTGCAGTCCACCCCATTATGCAACAATTTGAAAGGTATAATTTGCCCCTGATTCTGATATTTCTGGACTTCATTTGAGCCTTTGAATTAATCACTTGTCAAAAACTTCTGAAAATTCTAGAAAAGGACAGAATTCCCTTGAAATTTGTTCAACTGCTTAAAGCATACTACAAGGGATCAGTCAGCTGATATTGAGGTTATGGAGAAGAGACTAGAGAATTCCCAGTTGAGTTTTGATTTAAACAAGGATGTGTCCTGTCTCTGCACTGAATTTGGACTTGAAAATGCACTGTCTTCTCATCCAGCAGTTCAGACTGGATAGAACCTTCACTTGGAGACCTTGAATACATTGATGACATCAGAATCCCCTTGAACCTAGAGAAAACTCAAACTATGCTTGATAATGTGGTTACTTGGGGAGATCACATGGGCTTGAAAGTCAGTACAGGGTTTTAGTCAGTAGGACTTTAATTTTTTTCAAGTTTAAGACACATTATTCAAAAAGATTTAGAACCTCATAAATAAAATAGACCCAAGTACAGAAAATTCAGTTTGATCTTTGTTGTTAGCTAATATGAATATAGCCAAACATTAGGATAAAGCATAACATTTAAGACACTTCTATCTGTCATGAGAACAAAAACAAAACTTGAAGTATTACCTCCATTACAATTTCCTAGTTTTCAGAAATAATCATTGGGGCCTTGCAAATGGATACTGCACAGGACTACAAAAGATTTAGCATCACCATTAATAATGGATAAATATATAGTCCACTTTATATATCTAGCTATATTTCTCAAAATACCAACTCTTTTTACTTTATTATTTACAGTGAACACTAATCAACTGGCAGAAAAAAAGGTCATACTACTCTAAAATAGTGTGAATATTTCTTTTTCTTTTCAACTGCTGTCAAAACAGAGACTATATTTTGAATATATGATGGCAAATTTGTGAAAATTTCACCAAAAAGGCAAGGATCTTGTTGCTATACTCACATTGTGTCATGGAGTAGTAAAATAGGAGCTGTACAAAAACCTGTCTCTATTTTTTTCAGAATGCAAAAGAAAAGAGGTCTTTCCTGAAAAGAGGTATTTTATACTAGTGCATAAATATTGTCTATAGAAAGTATTTTCTGGGGAATGGAACTACTAAGCCTGCTCTTTTGTTATTAGTGTTTCCTTTACATGAACTCTAACATCCAGGATGTTACCAACATGAAAACTAGTCTAGTAATAGGAAGATAAGAATATTAGAGCTTCACCTTCTAATGATAAGCTGTAGGCTTAGTTATTTTTTCTGTTGTTGTAGAGAAAATATGCTTGGCTTTTGTCCTCTGTGTCAAAAAACAAAAATTAAACAATTATCAAAAATCCACTTATTATAAATCAAATAAAATTAGAATAGAAAAAGAATACAAATTTAAATTAGAATACAAATCAAATCTTCTTCTCTTCTCACCCCTCTCCCTCTTGTGACTGGTAAAAAGCAAGCATCCTATTGATAAATAAAATTACAACCAATTGAAAATATTTGCTGAAGACACAAAAACTCCCAATGTCTCTACTATTTCTATCTCTGTATCTTTACTAACATGGGTAAAACCTATGACCAGAAGGTTGGACATCTTCAGGCTTAATGATTAATTGTTTCTTATTAGAATATTTTTCTCAACTGTGAAACAAGGACATTCTGAGAGAATGGAATCAATTGTCTTGTAAATATTTACACACCTAGAGAAAGGGCATGACTTGCTATCTGAACAATGATATAATGCTAGGCATGATCAGGCCATTGCATGCCCAGGTCTCAGACAGAAAAAAGGTGTTTGCAGTTTTCCTATTTGGGTGGATTAGATGATAGGAATACAATTTCCAGCAAAGTGCAAAAGATATATGTTTGTAGCTGCAACACAGATTTTAATAATTCTAGAAAAATTTGCAGCAGAGATTATTATCTTTGAGGGGTAAAATTCTAGTTTAGTGACTTTTGACTATCTTGGAAAGGGGTTAGGTTAGATTAGGAAAATGAAACTTTCAGGGATGGGTCTAAAGGCTAAAGTATGTCACAGAAAGGTATTTTGAAGTACCTACCTCTACTCTCTCTCCCTCTAGAGGGTCTTGACCTTTAAAATATGTGTATTATAAAAGTGAAACCTTGCAAACTAGATCTTCTGCTTGAATGAAGTACAACAAAATTGTTTTCCACTTCACAACTTTGCTCAATCCCAATTTATAAGGTTTTAAAGATATGCAAATACATTTCCTAAATTTTGAAAAAAAAACATTGATATGACTGATATGAAAATGTTGTTTTGTCAAAATTTCAATAGAAATAGACCTGGAATGTAGGTGAACTTCAGGGCCCTCTAGAGGGGGAAGGATTGGAGGTGGGCACTTCTATAGATCAACAGTGATTGGAATACCTTTTCCTTGCCTCTTTTTTGAAACTGCATAGAGGATTAAAACTTCAATTCTTCTCGTTCTTCATGTTAATGCCGGTTTTTATTAAGAAGGCCTCGTTCTAGTTCAATCCCTGCTTTCTCCGTTTTATTAAATGATTATTGTTAACTTTCTTTAACTAAAAAGAATTTGGAAAGCTTCTCTTAATTTATTAGAGAATGATTCCTTCTCAATACAAACAAGAATATGAATGAAATGAGCTTGATATAGTAAAAACCGAAGATACATTGATCTAATTTTGTTCTGGTCAGTTTTAGTTGAAAGTATCCACAAGGGAGTAGTATGTGTAGTATTTTTATATTATGTTGTATGGAAGTTTCATGTTATGTTTTTTTTGTAGGTAGCCTGGGTCAATAAACCTATTCAATAGACAACATTACATGGTGTCAGGAGTGGGATCAAAATAACAATGGACGTCCTTCAGCCATCAATAAACTGGGAGGTCAACTCCCTTTCAGAAGAATGGGACCGCTTTGAAGAACACGCTAAGCTGATGTTTGCAGGGCCACTTTCAGGCAAAACAGAAAAAGTACAGTGTGCCTACCTACTCATCTGGGCTGGAGCAAAAGGTAGGGAAATATTCAACACCTTCAGCATCGCGCCTGAAGAGCTGCACAAAATTGAACCTTACCTCGCTAAATTCAAAGCATATGCTTCACCTCAGAAGAACACAGTTTTTGCACGATACCTGTTCCAGAAGCGAGACCAAAACGACACAGAGACTGTGGAAAAATACATCACAGATCTAAAGACATTAGTGAAACCATGCTCCTACTACGACCCAGATGAAATGGTTCGGGACCGAATTGTATGTGGAATCCAAAACCAAAACATGCGTGAATAGCTCTTGGCTGAAGGTGATGAACTCACACTGGATAAAGCAACCTTTATGTGCAGAAGCCACGAAGCGACCCAGGCTCAACTCAAGACATTCAACGGAACGAGACCAGCCCCCATCAAACAAGAGATCGACGCTATATTCCGCTACCAAAACCGGAACAGTGGTAGAAACAAACAAACAGAAGCAAGCGGCTCCAAGAGTAAAGCATGCTACTTCTGTGGCGGAACATACTCCCCCTCACACATCTGTCCTGCAAAGGGGAAAACCTGCTCCATATGCAAAAAGACCAACCACTTTGCAAGGGGCTGTCGAAGTAAGACAGTCAGTGCAGTTGATGAAGACGCTGCAGATACAAACCCCAGCGACGAAACTGTTTTCCTTTACTCCATCGAGCAAAGTAAGAACAAAGACGAAGCAGTTATTCCACTGACTATCAACAACCAGTTCCCTGTACAATTTAAGATCGACACAGGAGCCCAGGTGAATATCATCCCAAAGAAGTATTTTGACCTCATCACGCCAAAGCCCACCATGAAACCCACCAATAAGCACCTCACAAGCTATTGTGGAGCACGGATCCCAGTAACAGGAGTCTGTGAACTATCCTGTAGGTACAAAGACAACGTGAGCAGCACGCAGCAGTTCTATGTAGTCGAGACCTCATCCTCCCCAATCATTGGCTACCGTTCTAGCCTCAACCTGGACCTGATCAAGCTAGTCCTAAACATAGACGTAGCAACCTCCCAAGTACCGCACCTGAAGGAAAGGTACAAAGAAGTATTCAGAGGAATTGGGAAGCTGGACGGAGAATGCAACATACACCTAAAGGATAACGCTACGCCAACCGTCTACCCAGCCCGACGAGTCCCCGCCGCTATGCAGGATAAGCTCAAGACAGAGCTCAGTCGCCTAGAAAGCCTAGGTATAATAGAAAAAGTAGTGACCCCGACCGAATGGGTTAACTCAATGGTAATGGTAGAAAAGAAGGACGGCTCCATAAGACTGTGCATAGATCCAGTTGATCTAAATAAGTCCATCAAGCGACCGCACTACCCGATTCCCACTCTGGACGATGTCACCTCGAAGCTACACGGAGCCAAAGTATTCACCAAACTTGATGCCCGATCCGGTTACTGGTCCATTCTGCTGTCTGACGACTCTTCTTATCTCATGACATTCAGCACGATCTATGGGAGATACCGTTTCAAGCGAATGCCCTTCGGAATCATCTCAGCCCAAGATGAATTTCAGCGGCGAATGGAAGACGCTTTCGAAGGCCTAGAAGGATTCGAAATCATCATTGACGACATGATCGTGTATGGCAACACCCAAGAAGAACACGACGAACGTCTAGCAGCAATATTGGAACGCGCCCTTGTCAAGGGCATCCGATTCAACGAAGAGAAGTGCGAGTTCTCAGTATCCAGAGTAAAGTACTTCGGACACGTCATAAGCTCCGAAGGAATGCAGCCAGACCCCGATAAGATCCGTGCCATAAACAACATGCCAAGCCCATCATGCCGAGAAGAACTCCAAACACTTCTTGGGATGATCAATTACTTAGCCAAGTACATTCCAAGTCTCTCAACAAAGAACAAAAAACTCCGTGACCTGACTAAAGCAGACCCGTTCATCTGGGAAGAGGAACACACGCAGATCCTAGAAGACTTGAAGAGCTCCATAGTATCCAACACCCCGTTCTTCAACCACAAGAGTAACAACGTGGAACTCATAGTTGACGCCTCTAGCCACGGACTTGGTGCACACCTTGTCTCGGAGGGGAAAGTCACAGCTTATGCATCGAGATCGCTCAGCAAAACAGAGCAGAAATATTCCCAGCTAGAAAAAGAGCTGTACGCCATCGTATTTGGCTGCAAACATTTCCACCATTATCTCTATGGCCGGCATGTCGAAGTTACTACTGACCACCGCCCACTCGAAACGGTGGTGGCAAACCCTATCCACAAGGCCCCACCCCGAGTACAGAGATTAATGCTCCAGCTCCAGCCTTATGACCTTAGCCTGAAGTTCCGACCGGGCTCAGAAATTCCTGTAGCCGATGCTCTATCCCGCCTACACCTGGGCGATGCAGATCCAACACTGGAAGAAAGTCTAGATGTCTACGTACACCAAGTTGTACGAAACCTACCTGCCAGTGACCAGAAGCTTGAAGAGATCCGGGTGGAAACAACAAAGGATTCAGAACTGAGTACCCTGATCAAAACGGTCCAAGCGGGGTGGCCGAGTGCAAGAAAAGACTGCCCAACCAACATCCTAGCATACTGGAACTTGCAGCATGAACTCTCCTTCGAAAAAGGCATCCTACTCAAAGGAGAAAGGCTGATCATCCCCAAGAATATGCAGGCAGCTACACTGCAGCAGTTACACGCAGCCCATCTCGGAATCGAGAAAACGAAACAACGAGCCAGAATGCTGGTATATTGGCCAGGACTCAACGCAGACGTCGAGCGGTACATAACGAAGTGCCAAACATGCGCCAACAACATGCCAAGCAATTCAAAGGAACCGATGATAAACCACAACATCGAGACGCTGCCGTGGCAAAAGGTTGCGACCGATCTCTTCGAATGGAAAAGCGCCAGTTTCTTGGTAACCGTCGACTACCACAGCCGTTTTTTCGAAATCGACAAGCTTCCGACGACCTCATCCAGTGCAGTCATCACGAAACTCAAGGCCCATTTCGCCCGACACGGCATACCGTCTCAGCTAATGTCAGACAACGGACCTCAGTTCACATCGAGAGAATTCACCGATTTTGCCAAGACGTGGGGAATCTCACTAACCACGTCCAGCCCAGGATACCCAAAATCCAACGGACTGATCGAGAAGGCGGTACAAATCTCAAAAAACATCATGACGAAAGCGACAGAAAACGGAGAAGACCCCTTCCTGGGTATACTAGAGTATAGGAATACACCAGTCGACGGGTTCGCGTCCCCAGCCCAGCTCCTAATGTCGCGTCAGCTAAGATCCATCCTGCCGTGCACCGCACAACACCTCAAGAAGAAAGTCATTCCGACCACACAGTTTACCCGACGAAGAACTGAAATGCAGAAACGCCAAAAGCTGTATCATGACAAATCAGCTAGATCACTGAAACAACTCACCCCTGGAGACGCAGTTTACGTACAGAAGACACCCGACGGACCATGGAGTCAGGCTGTTGTGCTATCCCATGCAGGACAGCCACGATCCTACCGGGTGCGTACCAACGAAGGTTCCGTGCTAAGGAGAAACCGTAAACATCTCACAGCCCGTCCACATCAAAGCCAGCAAGGTTTGAGCCGTGTCAGTGAGACAAGCGGTGAAGCAGCACCACCAACAACAGAAACGGCTATTGAGTCACCACCCTCAGCTTCACAGCCAGACCTGTTCATGTCCCCATTGCCACTGCGGGACGGTCAGCAGGCCAGCCCGAGCCCCAACGAGACGGCCACCGTATCTCAGCCCCAGGGTACCAGCGAAACACCATTGCAGCTACGCACGCGTTATGGTCGAATAGTAAGAGGACCCCTGAAGCTAAACCTGTAAAAAAAAAAAGAGTGAAGTGAAAAGAAGTATGAAAAGCTGCGGCCTTAACGCGGCCAAGGACTCAGTGAAGTGAACCAAGCCAAGACTTTAGTGGACCACTCTTGAAGTTAAAGTGTTTTGGAAGTTTAGTATGTTGCTTTTTTATTATGAGAAGGAAGATGTAGTATTTTTATATTATGTTGTATGGAAGTTTCATGTTATGTTTTTTTTGTAGGTAGCCTGGGTCAATAAACCTATTCAATAGACAACATTACAGTATGTAGTATGTGGGGAAGAGCGACAGAGTCACACAGGCTTGCTAGAAGCGGCTGGTTGAATCAGAGTGTGTACGATAGTATAGAAGAGAAAGACGCTGCTATTCTTCAATTAAGATGGTTGAAAAGTTAACGATGTTTGATGATACGATTACATGAGTCTATTTTTCCATTAATAAAGCAATATCTAATTCCGCAGAATCGAGTTGAAGTCTAAAATTTCTAATATTCAGCTTTTAGGATCTTCCAAATTCCTGTTATCTGCTGAAGAGTTTGGCTAAGGTTCAGTATATCATCTGTATATTAAGCCGAATACCGGTTAACAGAAGACAAACACACCAAAGATGAACATAGTTGCAAAGCATCAATACATAATTATTGAGCTCATTTCTTGAATGTAATAGGTCAATAGCGTTGAATAAGAAATTAAACTTTGTCAGGAGGTAACTTCAAATGCGATTGACAGCTAGATTACATCCTTTAGAAGCGTTAAACGCTGAAATTCATCGTTTAAGCTGATCGAGAAGTTCACGAAAGGTGATGATACGAACACAGGAGCCAATATTTTCCATAATAGAACAAAATCGGAATTCCAAGAGTTGACTTAAAGTCGAAAATTTCTGATAATTAACTTCTAAGATCTCTAAAATTCCGGTTAGCCACTGCAGACCTTGGCTAAGCCTCAGGATGATGTCTTTAAAATATATCAAAGATGGGTTAACAGAAGATAGAATCAGCAAAGATAGACACAGAAATCTGGAGAATCAAGTACAAATTTATGGAAAAAGACAGCAGAGGCAACTGCTTCATGACAAGCTCCTTACTTGACTGCAATAGGTTCTGTGCGTGGAACGGAAACAAACTTTTGTCAGTAGGTAGCTCCAATTGAATCCATAATCTAAAACATTGATTCCGAAGAAAGCGAATGACGCCTAGATTAAATCTACGATTACCATCTTTCAGAACCATCACTGTCTAATTTACAGAGTTGAACGCGCGTCCAAACTTGAGTTTGGCCAAGGCGAGACTGTCCCCAGAAGATGGTAAACTGTAAAAAAAAAAATCCTATTTATTTAAAATGTTTCAATGCATTTAAACATATGTGCACAATGTATTTAAATATTGGAGAACCCTGTTCTAAGGGTCTCGATGGGTTCAGCCAGATAAAATATTAGAAGTCATTTTGAATTTCTATTCATATGGACATAATAAACTCTAATCATGGAGCTAAGGAACAATTTTAATGCCCTAAACTTGAATGAGGAGGATAACCATGACCCTGAGCAATGATGGGAGACCTTCAAAACAATGATAAGAGAGACCACTGAAGAGATCCTAGACTGAACGAAAGTGGAACAACAGGATTGAATTGCCACCAGAACCCTGTCAATAGTCAAAGAGCAAGGGAAAACAAAGAGTGTTCAAAAAAACCTTATAATGTTAAGCTGGCCACACCAACAAGACTGGAAATACTCAAGGCAATAAAGGCTCTGAAGAACAACAAAGCCCCAGGCCAAGATGATCTTTCTTCGAAAATATACAAACAGTACCCCCAGATCACTTCAGAACAGCTCCATGGGATCCTTGAAGAATTATGGAGGACCATGACTTTCCCAAGGGATTGGAAGACATCAGTTACTCTCCCAATATGCAAGAAAGCTGATACAATTGAGTGCAAAAACTACCAGGGAATAAGTCTAATTGACATTGTGGTGAATTTTTCTTAGGATTGTTCTCCTTGACCACTTCAAGGGGCAAGTGAGAAGAAAACCCATGACAAACCAAGCTGGATTCCATCCTGGTAGAGACTGCACTGACAATACTTTGCAGTCCACCCCATTATGCAACAATTTGAAAGGTATAATTTGCCCCTGATTCTGATATTTCTGGACTTCATTTCAGCCTTTGAATTAATCACTTGTCAAAAACTTCTGAAAATTCTAGAAAAGGACAGAATTCCCTTGAAATTTGTTCAACTGCTTAAAGCATACTACAAGGGATCAGTCAGCTGATATTGAGGTTATGGAGAAGAGACTAGAGAATTCCCAGTTGAGTTTTGATTTAAACAAGGATGTGTCCTGTCTCTGCACTGAATTTGGACTTGAAAATGCACTGTCTTCTCATCCAGCAGTTCAGACTGGATAGAACCTTCACTTGGAGACCTTGAATACATTGATGACATCAGAATCCCCTTGAACCTAGAGAAAACTCAAACTATGCTTGATAATGTGGTTACTTGGGGAGATCACATGGGCTTGAAAGTCAGTACAGGGTTTTAGTCAGTAGGACTTTAATTTTTTTCAAGTTTAAGACACATTATTCAAAAAGATTTAGAACCTCATAAATAAAATAGACCCAAGTACAGAAAATTCAGTTTGATCTTTGTTGTTAGCTAATATGAATATAGCCAAACATTAGGATAAAGCATAACATTTAAGACACTTCTATCTGTCATGAGAACAAAAACAAAACTTGAAGTATTACCTCCATTACAATTTCCTAGTTTTCAGAAATAATCATTGGGGCCTTGCAAATGGATACTGCACAGGACTACAAAAGATTTAGCATCACCATTAATAATGGATAAATATATAGTCCACTTTATATATCTAGCTATATTTCTCAAAATACCAACTCTTTTTACTTTATTATTTACAGTGAACACTAATCAACTGGCAGAAAAAAGGGTCATACTACTCTAAAATAGTGTGAATATTTCTTTTTCTTTTCAACTGCTGTCAAAACAGAGACTATATTTTGAATATATGATGGCAAATTTGTGAAAATTTCACCAAAAAGGCAAGGATCTTGTTGCTATACTCACATTGTGTCATGGAGTAGTAAAATAGGAGCTGTACAAAAACCTGTCTCTATTTTTTTCAGAATGCAAAAGAAAAGAGGTCTTTCCTGAAAAGAGGTATTTTATACTAGTGCATAAATATTGTCTATGGAAAGTATTTTCTGGGGAATGGAACTACTAAGCCTGCTCTTTTGTTATTAGTGTTTCCTTTACATGAACTCTAACATCCAGGATGTTACCAACATGAAAACTAGTCTAGTAATAGGAAGATAAGAATATTAGAGCTTCACCTTCTAATGATAAGCTGTAGGCTTAGTTATTTTTTCTGTTGTTGTAGAGAAAATATGCTTGGCTTTTGTCCTCTGTGTCAAAAAACAAAAATTAAACAATTATCAAAAATCCACTTATTATAAATCAAATAAAATTAGAATAGAAAAAGAATACAAATTTAAATTAGAATACAAATCAAATCTTCTTCTCTTCTCACCCCTTTCCCTCTTGTGACTGGTAAAAAGCAAGCATCCTATTGATAAATAAAATTACAACCAATTGAAAATATTTGCTGAAGACACAAAAACTCCCAATGTCTCTACTATTTCTATCTCTGTATCTTTACTAACATGGGTAAAACCTAAAACCAGAAGGTTGGACATCTTCAGGCCTAATGATTAATTGTTTCTTATTAGAATATTTCTCTCAACTGTGAAACAAGGACATTCTGAGAGAATGGAATCAATTGTCTTGTAAATATTTACACACCTAGAGAAAGGGCATGACTTGCTATCTGAACAATGATATAATGCTAGGCATGATCAGGCCATTGCATGCCCAGGTCTCAGACAGAAAAAAGGTGTTTGCAGTTTTCCTATTTGGGTGGATTAGATGATAGGAATACAATTTCCAGCAAAGTGCAAAAGATATATGTTTGTAGCTGCAACACAGATTTTAATAATTCTAGAAAAATTTGCAGCAGAGATTATTATCTTTGAGGGGTAAAATTCTAGTTTAGTGACTTTTGACTATCTTGGAAAGGGGTTAGGTTAGATTAGGAAAATGAAACTTTCAGGGATGGGTCTAAAGGCTAAAGTATGTCACAGAAAGGTATTTTGAAGTACCTACCTCTACTCTCTCTCCCTCTAGAGGGTCTTGACCTTTAAAATATGTGTATTATAAAAGTGAAACCTTGCAAACTAGATCTTCTGCTTGAATGAAGTACAACAAAATTGTTTTCCACTTCACAACTTTGCTCAATCCCAATTTATAAGGTTTTAAAGATATGCAAATACATTTCCTAAATTTTGAAAAAAAAACATTGATATGACTGATATGAAAATGTTGTTTTGTCAAAATTTCAATAGAAATAGACCTGGAATGTAGGTGAACTTCAGGGCCCTCTAGAGGGGGAAGGATTGGAGGTGGGCACTTCTATAGATCAACAGTGATTGGAATACCTTTTCCTTGCCTCTTTTTTGAAACTGCATAGAGGATTAAAACTTCAATTCTTCTCGTTCTTCATGTTAATGCCGGTTTTTATTAAGAAGGCCTCGTTCTAGTTCAATCCCTGCTTTCTCCGTTTTATTAAATGATTATTGTTAACTTTCTAAAAAGAATTTGGAAAGCTTCTCTTAATTTATTAGAGAATGATTCCTTCTCTATACAAACAAGAATATGAATGAAATGAGCTTGATATAGTAAAAACCGAAGATACATTGATCTAATTTTGTTCTGGTCAGTTTTAGTTGAAAGTATCCACAAGGGAGTAGTATGTGTAGTATTTTTATATTATGTTGTATGGAAGTTTCATGTTATGTTTTTTTTGTAGGTAGCCTGGGTCAATAAACCTATTCAATAGACAACATTACATGGTGTCAGGAGTGGGATCAAAATAACAATGGACGTCCTTCAGCCATCAATAAACTGGGAGGTCAACTCCCTTTCAGAAGAATGGGACCGCTTTGAAGAACACGCTAAGCTGATGTTTGCAGGGCCACTTTCAGGCAAAACAGAAAAAGTACAGTGTGCCTACCTACTCATCTGGGCTGGAGCAAAAGGTAGGGAAATATTCAACACCTTCAGCATCGCGCCTGAAGAGCTGCACAAAATTGAACCTTACCTCGCTAAATTCAAAGCATATGCTTCACCTCAGAAGAACACAGTTTTTGCACGATACCTGTTCCAGAAGCGAGACCAAAACGACACAGAGACTGTGGAAAAATACATCACAGATCTAAAGACATTAGTGAAACCATGCTCCTACTACGACCCAGATGAAATGGTTCGGGACCGAATTGTATGTGGAATCCAAAACCAAAACATGCGTGAATAGCTCTTGGCTGAAGGTGATGAACTCACACTGGATAAAGCAACCTTTATGTGCAGAAGCCACGAAGCGACCCAGGCTCAACTCAAGACATTCAACGGAACGAGACCAGCCCCCATCAAACAAGAGATCGACGCTATATTCCGCTACCAAAACCGGAACAGTGGTAGAAACAAACAAACAGAAGCAAGCGGCTCCAAGAGTAAAGCATGCTACTTCTGTGGCGGAACATACTCCCCCTCACACATCTGTCCTGCAAAGGGGAAAACCTGCTCCATATGCAAAAAGACCAACCACTTTGCAAGGGGCTGTCGAAGTAAGACAGTCAGTGCAGTTGATGAAGACGCTGCAGATACAAACCCCAGCGACGAAACTGTTTTCCTTTACTCCATCGAGCAAAGTAAGAACAAAGACGAAGCAGTTATTCCACTGACTATCAACAACCAGTTCCCTGTACAATTTAAGATCGACACAGGAGCCCAGGTGAATATCATCCCAAAGAAGTATTTTGACCTCATCACGCCAAAGCCCACCATGAAACCCACCAATAAGCACCTCACAAGCTATTGTGGAGCACGGATCCCAGTAACAGGAGTCTGTGAACTATCCTGTAGGTACAAAGACAACGTGAGCAGCACGCAGCAGTTCTATGTAGTCGAGACCTCATCCTCCCCAATCATTGGCTACCGTTCTAGCCTCAACCTGGACCTGATCAAGCTAGTCCTAAACATAGACGTAGCAACCTCCCAAGTACCGCACCTGAAGGAAAGGTACAAAGAAGTATTCAGAGGAATTGGGAAGCTGGACGGAGAATGCAACATACACCTAAAGGATAACGCTACGCCAACCGTCTACCCAGCCCGACGAGTCCCCGCCGCTATGCAGGATAAGCTCAAGACAGAGCTCAGTCGCCTAGAAAGCCTAGGTATAATAGAAAAAGTAGTGACCCCGACCGAATGGGTTAACTCAATGGTAATGGTAGAAAAGAAGGACGGCTCCATAAGACTGTGCATAGATCCAGTTGATCTAAATAAGTCCATCAAGCGACCGCACTACCCGATTCCCACTCTGGACGATGTCACCTCGAAGCTACACGGAGCCAAAGTATTCACCAAACTTGATGCCCGATCCGGTTACTGGTCCATTCTGCTGTCTGACGACTCTTCTTATCTCATGACATTCAGCACGATCTATGGGAGATACCGTTTCAAGCGAATGCCCTTCGGAATCATCTCAGCCCAAGATGAATTTCAGCGGCGAATGGAAGACGCTTTCGAAGGCCTAGAAGGATTCGAAATCATCATTGACGACATGATCGTGTATGGCAACACCCAAGAAGAACACGACGAACGTCTAGCAGCAATATTGGAACGCGCCCTTGTCAAGGGCATCCGATTCAACGAAGAGAAGTGCGAGTTCTCAGTATCCAGAGTAAAGTACTTCGGACACGTCATAAGCTCCGAAGGAATGCAGCCAGACCCCGATAAGATCCGTGCCATAAACAACATGCCAAGCCCATCATGCCGAGAAGAACTCCAAACACTTCTTGGGATGATCAATTACTTAGCCAAGTACATTCCAAGTCTCTCAACAAAGAACAAAAAACTCCGTGACCTGACTAAAGCAGACCCGTTCATCTGGGAAGAGGAACACACGCAGATCCTAGAAGACTTGAAGAGCTCCATAGTATCCAACACCCCGTTCTTCAACCACAAGAGTAACAACGTGGAACTCATAGTTGACGCCTCTAGCCACGGACTTGGTGCACACCTTGTCTCGGAGGGGAAAGTCACAGCTTATGCATCGAGATCGCTCAGCAAAACAGAGCAGAAATATTCCCAGCTAGAAAAAGAGCTGTACGCCATCGTATTTGGCTGCAAACATTTCCACCATTATCTCTATGGCCGGCATGTCGAAGTTACTACTGACCACCGCCCACTCGAAACGGTGGTGGCAAACCCTATCCACAAGGCCCCACCCCGAGTACAGAGATTAATGCTCCAGCTCCAGCCTTATGACCTTAGCCTGAAGTTCCGACCGGGCTCAGAAATTCCTGTAGCCGATGCTCTATCCCGCCTACACCTGGGCGATGCAGATCCAACACTGGAAGAAAGTCTAGATGTCTACGTACACCAAGTTGTACGAAACCTACCTGCCAGTGACCAGAAGCTTGAAGAGATCCGGGTGGAAACAACAAAGGATTCAGAACTGAGTACCCTGATCAAAACGGTCCAAGCGGGGTGGCCGAGTGCAAGAAAAGACTGCCCAACCAACATCCTAGCATACTGGAACTTGCAGCATGAACTCTCCTTCGAAAAAGGCATCCTACTCAAAGGAGAAAGGCTGATCATCCCCAAGAATATGCAGGCAGCTACACTGCAGCAGTTACACGCAGCCCATCTCGGAATCGAGAAAACGAAACAACGAGCCAGAATGCTGGTATATTGGCCAGGACTCAACGCAGACGTCGAGCGGTACATAACGAAGTGCCAAACATGCGCCAACAACATGCCAAGCAATTCAAAGGAACCGATGATAAACCACAACATCGAGACGCTGCCGTGGCAAAAGGTTGCGACCGATCTCTTCGAATGGAAAAGCGCCAGTTTCTTGGTAACCGTCGACTACCACAGCCGTTTTTTCGAAATCGACAAGCTTCCGACGACCTCATCCAGTGCAGTCATCACGAAACTCAAGGCCCATTTCGCCCGACACGGCATACCGTCTCAGCTAATGTCAGACAACGGACCTCAGTTCACATCGAGAGAATTCACCGATTTTGCCAAGACGTGGGGAATCTCACTAACCACGTCCAGCCCAGGATACCCAAAATCCAACGGACTGATCGAGAAGGCGGTACAAATCTCAAAAAACATCATGACGAAAGCGACAGAAAACGGAGAAGACCCCTTCCTGGGTATACTAGAGTATAGGAATACACCAGTCGACGGGTTCGCGTCCCCAGCCCAGCTCCTAATGTCGCGTCAGCTAAGATCCATCCTGCCGTGCACCGCACAACACCTCAAGAAGAAAGTCATTCCGACCACACAGTTTACCCGACGAAGAACTGAAATGCAGAAACGCCAAAAGCTGTATCATGACAAATCAGCTAGATCACTGAAACAACTCACCCCTGGAGACGCAGTTTACGTACAGAAGACACCCGACGGACCATGGAGTCAGGCTGTTGTGCTATCCCATGCAGGACAGCCACGATCCTACCGGGTGCGTACCAACGAAGGTTCCGTGCTAAGGAGAAACCGTAAACATCTCACAGCCCGTCCACATCAAAGCCAGCAAGGTTTGAGCCGTGTCAGTGAGACAAGCGGTGAAGCAGCACCACCAACAACAGAAACGGCTATTGAGTCACCACCCTCAGCTTCACAGCCAGACCTGTTCATGTCCCCATTGCCACTGCGGGACGGTCAGCAGGCCAGCCCGAGCCCCAACGAGACGGCCACCGTATCTCAGCCCCAGGGTACCAGCGAAACACCATTGCAGCTACGCACGCGTTATGGTCGAATAGTAAGAGGACCCCTGAAGCTAAACCTGTAAAAAAAAAAAGAGTGAAGTGAAAAGAAGTATGAAAAGCTGCGGCCTTAACGCGGCCAAGGACTCAGTGAAGTGAACCAAGCCAAGACTTTAGTGGACCACTCTTGAAGTTAAAGTGTTTTGGAAGTTTAGTATGTTGCTTTTTTATTATGAGAAGGAAGATGTAGTATTTTTATATTATGTTGTATGGAAGTTTCATGTTATGTTTTTTTTGTAGGTAGCCTGGGTCAATAAACCTATTCAATAGACAACATTACAGTATGTAGTATGTGGGGAAGAGCGACAGAGTCACACAGGCTTGCTAGAAGCGGCTGGTTGAATCAGAGTGTGTACGATAGTATAGAAGAGACGCTGCTATTCTTCATTTAAGATGGTCGAAAAGTTAACGATGTTTGATGATACGATTACATGAGTCTATTTTTCCATTAATAAAGCAATATCTAATTCCGCAGAATCGAGTTGAAGTCTAAAATTTCTAATATTCAGCTTTTAGGATCTTCCAAATTCCTGTTATCCGCTGAAGAGTTTGGCTAAGGTTCAGTATATCATCTGTATATTAAGCCGAAGACCGGTTAACAGAAGACAAACACAGCAAAGATGAACATAGTTGCAAAGCATCAGTACATAATTATTGAGCTCATTTCTTGAATGTAATAGGTCAATAGCGTTGAATAAGAAATTAAACTTTGTCAGGAGGTAACTTCAAATGCGATTGACAGCTAGATTACATCCTTTAGAAGCGTTAAACGCTGAAATTCATCGTTTAAGCTGATCGAGAAGTTCACGAAAGGTGATGATACGAACACAGGAGCCAATATTTTCCATTAATAGAACAAAATCGGAATTCCAAGAGTTGACTTAAAGTCGAAAATTTCTGATAATTAACTTCTAAGATCTCTAAAATTCCGGTTAGCCACTGCAGACCTTGGCTAAGCCTCAGGATGATGTCTTTAAAATATATCAAAGATGGGTTAACAGAAGATAGAATCAGCAAAGATAGACACAGAAATCTGGAGAATCAAGTACAAATTTATGGAAAAAGACGGCAGAGGCAACTGCTTCATGACAAGCTCCTTACTTGACTGCAATAGGTTCTGTGCGTGGAACGGAAACAAACTTTTGTCAGTAGGTAGCTCCAATTGAATCCATAATCTAAAACATTGATTCCGAAGAAAGCGAATGACGCCTAGATTAAATCTACGATTACCATCTTTCAGAACCATCACTGTCTAATTTACAGAGTTGAACGTGCGTCCAAACTTGAGTTTGGCCAAGGCGAGACTGTCCCCAGAAGATGGTAAACTGTAAAAAAAAAAAAAATCCTATTTATTTAAAATGTTTCAATGCATTTAAACATATGTGCACAATGTATTTAAATATTGGAGAACCCTGTTGTAAGGGTCTCGATGGGTTCAGCCAGATAGAATATCAGAAGTCATTTTGAATTTCTATCCATATGGACATAATAGAATTGTATAGTAGAAATACCCACCTCTTAACTGGTTCTGGATAGCCTACGGTATGGAGTTATCGGAGAGCTATAGGCTTGGCTACTTTCAAATGATAATATTTACCTTCCTATTTGTTAGACGAAAATGCATACCTGTGCTAAGTCGGAAGTACTACTAAAAATTACATCCAACACTTCCCTGAAAAGTCTACAGGTAGGCAATCAGGAGGTAAATTTTTTGAGAACCCTCTCTAATTGATATCTTTATTGTAATAAGAACTTATTGCCTTTAGAATTCAAGGCATCTTGCCATTGCAATGAGCAAAAAAGAACATGTATGAAACATCATTTTGGAACTTAAATTTTTTAGAAGCTCCCAATTACAATAAAACTTATGCACAAAAATCTTATACTAGAATTTGAAATATTAAGGTGCAGCTTAGCTCCACCTGATAAATTAACTCTTTTCTTACTGTACATTATTTCGTCAATAAGACTGGAAAGTTGCGCAGATGCTGTCCAGTAGAGCAGGGCATAGAACAAATAACTTCTTAGTGTTATTGATTGATAACTTGTTAGTTCTTCCTCATTCTATTGCTAGGGTTTCTGCACCGTACACTAAAGGGAAACCAATCTGCTCCATTACCATTTAAAGTTCCTAATACTAAGTGCGAGCAGGATAATTATCAATGAAAGTAAACAACTCAAACAACCGCTAATAAAATTTAACAATGATATTTATTAATAGTAGCAACTTACGTAAATAAGATTTAAACCAGATTCTGGCACAACGGCAGAAAAATGAAAAGCACACCAGAGTCACAAATACACACACACTAGGCAAACCGTAGCAACAGCAATGAGCTTTCATAAATACGTCCAAGAAAAAAAAAATCTTGGAAAAACGTCCAAGAAAATAAAGAAATTAAAAAATTAATTTCTGTTCATATAACCAAGAAAAGACAAATTCTGCATACTAGAATTTCTAAAAGTTTGATATGCTATGACCTTAACGTCCAATGTAAAAGTTCTGATAGAATTTAGATGCAAAATGCACACAATTTTAGTAAACTTTAAAGAAGAAAAAGAGCTACCGTTTACGAGAAGTCGGCAAGGCATCAATTTTTGAAGCTCTTATTCAATATATATATATATATATATATATATATATATATATATATATATATATATATATATATATATATATATATATGCTGAAATTTGATGAAACAATCTGATGGAACAATTTGTCGGTGTGCTTATCTGTAGCAAGATATGTTTGACATTGATTAATTTTTTTAAAGCACCAAGCAAAAAAAAGGAAAAATATCTTTAATCATTCAAGTAGTTGAAAACAAGTAAAATACAACAGCTTGAAGTACTCTACTAAAACCCACAAAATAAAAAAGCTTGAAGCTAGCTAAAACACAAAAATACAAGCTAAAGTAAATTTTACGGTCATTCGCAATATTTGAACATAAACATTCAAAAATGTATAAACTCAGTGGTTATTTCTAGGTATAATCTACAGTTTATCTGCGTTTGAAATAAAAGTTTACAAGAAAAATTCATTTTAAAAATTGTATAGTCACTTAAACTTGCTTAAAAGTAGAAAATTATAGCACCACTTTTTCTTAAAATAAAGAGAACCCATGTTTGATCTTAAGATCACAAGTAACAAGTTTCAATGGCTTAGCTTATTTACAAACAAATGAATAGCTTGCTTGTAATTTCGTCAGAAATAATTTAAGGCTTAAGGAAGCAAATCGTATTGTACCAAAAACAGAAGAGTACATTTTCGAGTTTTATAGTTTTACTATAGAGACAAAATAATAACAAAATACGCTTTTTTGATGGTAAAAAAAAAACTGTACAATACAGTCTGCAGCTGAATAATACGTTTCTATTTTTGTATATATAACTTAAGATTATTTAAGAGCCTAAGATTGTTTAAGAAAGTTCTTGATTTACAGGCACTGGCACTTTCCTTCGTGTCAATAATGGGTGATAAATAAATAAAAAACTTTCGCTTGCATCCCAACGAGGTTTGTGTAGAAGTGTCGATCCCTGATGCTCTGGCCTCCTCCAGTAGAGCAATATTTGGTGGGGAGCAAATCATCCGACGCTTCTCGTGTTTTCCCCTGGATCCCTCTATATATCCATTTGAAACTGAGTGAAATTTTGACTTATTTTACTCAGAAACACCATTAACCCTCTCTTCGAACCAAACAATAGCCACCATCGAAAGTCGAGTCAGTGAGCCTTTGCTTGTGAGTTTGGCTTGCAAGCTATTCAGCCAAGGCCAAAGTCATTGATGGTTTCCCCAACTTTTATGAAGTAAATATACTTTTTGAAAATATGCCCGATGATAAAACCGTCTAGTGAGAATTTAAGAGTAAGTAGTTGATTTTCTTAGAAGATGTCTGATGCAAACTCTGGTTTTGTACCAGAGCTATTTGTTCTTTTATTTATAATTATAACTAACGAAAGACTAATGAGGATGGTAGTGATAATTCAAGTTAGACACTACTTCCATAACATACCCAATTTCTAGATACAGGGTGACCCAAAAAGATTCGTGCCCATATTTTATTCGATAAAAAATCCATTTTTTAACAAATATCCTTTCTGTTGCAGGACATAACAGGTGAACCTTTGGATGATCGTTTGCAGCTATAGTTGCCCCAAACATGTCTTGGACCAATCAGCAGAAGATATTCTCCCTGGAGACCTATTTTGTGACAAAATCATACCAGAGTGTACAAATTCAGTTTCGAGAAATTTTCAATTGTCGCAACTTATTTTGCGACCTATTTTGGACGAATTTTTCCAAAATAGTTGTGGACTTATGTTCTAAAGCCACAGGGGGAACTTATTCAGGCTGGAAAAAGAGGAAAATATTGCTGCAGTGAGGGACTCACTAGGATGCAACCCTAGGAAATCAGTGCATAGACGCAGCCAAGAACTCGGAATGACAAAGGAGTGCAAAGACATGCAAGGAATGCAAGAACAGAAGAAAAAATTGCTGCAGTATAGGACTCAGTAGGACGCAGCCCGAGAAAATCAGTACGTAGACACAGCCAAGAACTTGGAATGACAAGGGAGTCACTGTGGCGTGTTCTCACATTTAACTGGACAGTGTAGTCCCTCACTACAGCAATGTTTTCTTCTTTCCTTGCACTCTCTTTCCTGCCTGAATAAGTTCCCCCTGTGGCTTTAGAAATAAGTCCACTACCGTCCCATGCTCACTGAATTTCGTAACCCAAATAACAATCGCGATTTTGGTGGAAAGTTGCGACAATGGAAGTTTTCGAAACTGAATTTGTACACTCTGGTATGATTTTGTCGCAAAATAGATCTCCAGGGAGAACATCTCCTGCTGATTGGTCCAAGACATTTTTGGGGTAACTATAGCTGCAAACGATCATCCAAAGTTTCACCTTTCATGTCCTGCAACAGAAAGGATATTTGTAAAAAAAAAAATGGATTTTTTATCAAATAAAATATGGGTACGGATCTTTTTGGGTCACCCTGTAAGTAAAGCCTTAATTTCAGTGTCCCAAACAAATGAACTTTTTGAAGGTATTTAAGAGATTTTCTTCAAAATTTCTCCAAGTACTGTCAAAAATTTCGATGGTTTTCTTATGAGCTTGCTTCAGCTTCCTTGCAAGTTTGTCCATAAAAAAAACCACTAATCCCACTACTAAAATAAATTAGTGTTATTTATAGGTATTGTGGGAACTCATACGAGGTATTCAGAGGAAGAAACCATGAGATATTAAAAAACTAGACTTTAAATAATTATACTTATGTGGGTGTATCATATCGTAATTAAAGGGAAACACCGACAAAAAAAGGTAGAAAAACATAGTCAAGATAAAATAGTCATTAAACAAATCAGTTAATCACAGCTTCATTCTTCATGGCTAGTAGTATCTTAAACCCAAGACATGAATAACTAGTTTTCGTCTGTCATTGAAGTAATAGAAATACAAATTTGGACACAAGTTTTGGCTATTGAATATGTTCAAATTTGAATGTACTTATTTGGCAGCACTGTCAAGATGATAAGATGCTTCGAAGTATCACATACAATGGCAAAAGAAGCCCAAACAGGGAAAAGTTGGACTTGCTACAAGTGCCACACATCTTTATTTCTTCTTCCTGGAAAAATAAATAGTTGAATAGGTAGTACTTTATGTCACATCAGGATCGTTAAAATCTTTCGTTTTCTTGAATAAGAAATAAACAAAAGCTACATCACAAATGATTTACGAAAAAAGTATATATGTATGCTAGAATATTTCATGGTTATCATTGCAATATGTAGATGCTATAATTATCAATAAAATACCTAAATAATATAACGTAATACCTAATAGAACGTAGAACCCAAACCCTTTAATATAAATGGCTCATTGAAATTGAAATTTAAACTTCAAGTGAATTATGTTGTACTATCTGCAAGAGCCATTTGTGGGCTCACTTATTGATACTGGATTTACTATTTATTGATACTCAATTTATTAATTAAAGTGGCAAAAACAAGTGAATGGAAGGTTTTATTTCTTAACTAATGAGGTTAACAAATTGAGTGAAGGACTAAAAAATCTAGCTAGAAAACTTCTCATTGGCGGCTACGAGGCTTCGGTTTCCAATTCTAATAAATTCTCACTAGCTCTTATGTATTAGTCTAGCACCTTTCCGTTTGTTGCCAATATCAATGCAGAACAGAAGCAGTTTTACGTCCATTTGTAAATAAAATTAATCAGTGAATTTGCTGTATTGGCTCAGCTTCTTAGTTGATGATTGTTTACTTTTTTTTTAATCTGACAAGTCTCTCTCTCTCTCTCTCTCTCTCTCTCTCTCTCTCTCTCTCTCTCTCTCTCTCTCTCTCTCTCTCTCTCTCTCTCTCTCTCTCTCTCTCTCTCTCTCTCTCTCTCTCTCTCTCTCTCTCTCTCTCTCTCTCTCTCTCTCTCTCTCTCTCTCTCTCTCTCTCTCTCTCTCTCTCTCTCTCTCTCTCTCTCTCGCTCTCTACAATATTTATAGTAAATTTTGGTGATCTAATATTTTTGGTAACAAACATTATGGCGTTGGTTACAAATATTGGGCTTTGTACCAAATACTAAGTCTTTTGAAATTGTAATTAAGAAATCTGAAAGATTATAAGATTTTGAAATCCTCCCTGTGCATTCTCTATCAGCTCTCCAGTCAGTGGCTATTTAAATCCCTTACTAGCGGAAAATGAGCAGGATCGTTCTACTGTTCCCGTCTAACAAAGGAATGGGACATCAAGATGGTCGAGTATAAACTTTTTTTTTAACCTTGGCTATCTTCCAGCAACCTCTGTTAACATGCAATTAATATACCCGATTTAATAAATAGGATTTTTACACTTTAAAACTTTATTTAATATTTAGTTAATAAAAGCAGGTGAGTCTTTTAAAAGGATACTAGACGGAAATTGGGAAGGATATGCTGAGAAATAACGGTTTTTGAATGGTAGACATATAGAGCACTCTCATTTTCTTCCAGGATAAAATTTCATTTGGTTTCACCTATTTTATTCCTCTTGCTCAGACGCAACACAAGAAATTACTGATTGTACCTAATAAAATCAGATTATTTGGAAAGAGGGGAGAGACACATAATTTTGTTCATTATTTTCTTGACAAATTCGGTACATGCTTACATCTAAAGCATGAAGGTAGTTTTTAGAAATATTTATCGAATGCAAGTGATGTTTCAGCATATTTGAAGCCAATCAACGCTTCTGAGCTGTCTGAAACATTGAAAAAATTAAAAATTGGAGCTTCAGGCTCTGATTTTGTAACAGTTAAAACTTTAAAGTATATTTACCCTGTTATTTCCGGTCATTTAGTATATTTATTTAATGAATGTTTAAGGACTGGAGTGTTTCCAAGTTGTTTTAAAATTGCAAAAGTTATTCCTGTCTATAAAGGTGGAGATAAAAATGTACTAGGAAATTATAGGCCCATTTCTTTATTACCAGTAGTATCTAGATTGTTTGAGAAATTGATAGTTAAAAGAATGGTTGAATTTTTGGAGAGTAAATCATTTTTTAATCCAAATCAATTTGGTTTTCGGAAGGGTTTATCTACTGAGCATGCTGTTTAATTTTTGACAACTTTTGTGAATGATGCGTTGGATAATGGTATGAAAGTCACTTCTGTTTTTCTTGATATTGTAAAAGCTTTTGACTGCGTTGACCATTTTATACTCATTGCCAAATTAGAAAATTACGGTTTTAGAGGACCATTTCTTGAATTACTGTCCTCGTTTTTAAAAGAAAGAACTCAATATGTACAACTAGGAGATAATGTTTCTTCAGTCAGTAGTGTTAAATTTGGAGTACCTCAAGGATCTGTTCTTGGTCCCCTGTTATTTCTAATTTTTATAAATGATTTATGTAGAGCTTTTAATATGATTTCGTATGATCTTGACATTGGATGTGACGGGGAAAAAGTAATTGTTCCCAGCTTTGTGGATGACACTCATATAACTGTGGCTGCACGAACAGGAATTCAGCTGTTGATTCGTATTAGTTCTCGTCTGGAGTTTGTACAAAATTGGATGAAGCTTAATAAGTTAAATTTGAATTAAAGTAAATCTTGCTTTTTATTGTATGGTAGGAGCTCAAATTATTACCCTTAGATAGACAGACTTAATATTGCTGATATGGGTATTTTAAGAATGAATTGTACAAAATATCTAGGAGTTTTAATTGATGAATGTCTCAGCTTTAGAGACCATATAGATTATATTAGTCTTAAAGTCGCTAGGAATGTTGGCATTTTAAGAAAGTTGCAGTATATTTTCCCAAGAGATATTTTAAGAACAATGTATTATTCCTTAATTCATCCTTATCTGCTATATTGTTGCAATGTTTGGGGTAGTACATTTCCCACTCATCTCGATCGTGTTCGAGTTTTGCAGAATAAAGCGCTTCGAGTGCTATGTGGTGTAGGTTTTAAAGACTCGGTACAAAAGAGGTATATAGAATGCAAAATCTTGCCTTTAGCAGGACTTATTATTTTTTATCGAAGCCTGTTTATATATAAATATTTTCAAAATTGTTTACCAATATGTTTTAAAAGTATGTTTGAATTAGGAAGTGATATTCATACACATTCTACGAGACAGTCCGATATAATTCGTCGTCCGCTTGCTATTACCCGTAGATCTCAATTTTCTATTCGGCATCTAGGACCCCATGCATGGAATCGTTTACCTACGACTTTGAGAAACATGGATAGTTTTCTTGAATTTCGGCGGGAATTAAAGCTATTTTGCCTTAATATTTATGGTTTTGATAGTTGAGTGGACCTCAAGTGGAGCCAAGATGTTGGTTTTGATTTTGGCAATACTGGTAAAGTGGTTTTAGTTTCTTTTTGTTTTGTCTCTTTTGAAGTGTAAATCCATTTCGATTGAAATGCAGGGTAATTGATTTTTTTTTCTTCTTCTTTCTTTCTTTTTTCTTTTCCTTTTCTTTTCTTTTTATTTTTTCTTCTTTAACATATTGTTTTATTTGTATGTGTATTGGGGTTTTAAGCCCAAACAAGCTTTGCTTCGGGCCATTTGCTTGTTTTGTTTTGTTATTTATATTAATAAACCCATCTTTCTCTCTCAAAAAAGGTAATTGCAGAAGAAACGAAGTATTATAACAGATATTCCTCAAACTGTTACGGAAGACGATAAAAGACTTGAAAAAACAAACGAGTTTTTTTTGGACTGGATTTTCTTTGGTTTCTTTGGACTGGATTTTCTTTGGTTTCTTTGGTTTGAGTTACAGCTAAAGATTGAGCCTACAAGAAGTAAAATAGCAAACAACAGAGCACCAAGAATAAGGCACCAAGAATCTGTCAACATAAGAAATGAGAATATGAGATAAAAATAAGCCCAAATTCCGTATTAGGTCAGAAACTTCGTGCATTTGAGATTACACTAATAAGAGAGACAATGAAAAAAAGTCGGATACTCTATTTTTGGCAGAGATTAGATTACACTTTTAGATCACATTGTGATCCAAAATATGATGTAATTGTGATTAGATCCCAATTACAGGTGATCTCTTAGGAGTTAGTCAAGTCAGTTATCTGAAGAAAATGTCATGAAGGAGGATTGTTGATCTTTAGAAGCTTAACACGAGCACCGTATCATCAACATTGGAGGAAATTTCCTTGGAGGAAACACGTTAAGGATCATTAACATAACAAGTCTATATAAATAAAGTTTCGAAACTCTTGAGGACTCAATCAACTAAACTCTTCATTTTCAACTTTTTGAGAAAGCAAATAAATGTCACTTTTTTGAAACTTAGTTCATTTTATTGTACAACATATAGAACTGCATATAGCCTAGGTTCTTTATTTTTTTATTTCATTTTCTGGAAATTGAAATATAAAAAATAAGCTAAGAATGTTCGATCTTTAAAGTTATCTGATTATGATATTTAAAAGTAAAATTTTAGGCACTTCTCAACTATTTTCAGTACAGCTTTGAAATTTTTACATGACGTCTATGCAGTCATTAAAACCTTTCTGGTGAGAGGTCTCTTAGGAAAGAAAAGAACACTTACTTCTGGATGGTACGAAATACACTCAGTGGGTCTTTGCCTGTAAAGAGGCTGTGATAGTCTGTCACACCGCTCAGTTTCATTATAATAAACTTCCGTCGGTTCTATTGACATTTTCCGAGAATCGCATGGACAAAGAGTATCAACAACCACCAATATTAGGTTTGAGTGTGGAATTCGATGAGCTGTGAAAGATCTGAAAGATGTGGTCGAATTAATTTAATTTTTACTTGGGATAGAGGAAAGGCTAACAAAGGAAAGAAACAAACAAAAGGCTAAGCTTTCTAAGACAGTGGATACAAAAAAAGTATTCCAAATATTTTGATTGTACGGGCAATAATCAACATTGGTGGTGACGAAGCCAAACCATTAAAAGAGTTAAATATTTGGAAATGTTTATAATTTAGTGCCTGATCTTCAATTTCTTTGGGTTTGTCAAATAAAAAATTAGCCCAGAATTGTATATATTTTAATATTATGTAACAACATTCTTTTGATAGTTGCATATCCACTGATTATGGCTGTTGTTCATATATAATCAAAATATTGATAAGTTTCTTACAGCTAATTATGCTTAAAAGTTAGAGTCTAACTATTTCCATTTTTTTTATATAAAATCGGCAATGATTCCGTTGCTATTCACAGCAAGCTAAGTATTGATTCAAGTAAACAAAGTTGAAAGAAAGCGAATGAATAACTAACTTAAAGTAAATCAAGCAAAAAATATAAGTAAATCAAAAATATTAACTGTTAATTAAAGATTATATACTAGATAAAGGCAGATTACGTTGTACAAGCTTAGAGATTACTTTCTAGCAGTTTCCTACCGAATAACTAAAATGAAACAACGATCAAATTCTTCTGAAAAAAGGTGATAATTTTCTAAAAAAATTGTTCTAAAAAAGGTGATATGACCTTCAGCCATAGATCTAGGGAGAGCTCTGGATTCATGTAAATGTACCACTATAACTACATAGTAACATATGCTCCGTTAGTAAACTTAAAATTATTTTATAGATTATTTCACGGTATGCAAAGCCGCTCCTAGGTTTGATGGTATCTGGGGAAAAAATTAATTACAGTGCCTCCCTCCCGACTTAAATATAAGCAAAAAAGCAAAATCAAAGTGAAAAATTGAATCAAAATAGGCAATGCTCCAGCTGTGGCATCCCAAGCCACAGTGCCCAGGGTAACTGCCCTGGTCACCCCCTAGGTATGGATCTGGGTATATCCAATCAAAATTTAAACAAAACTCTTATTTTCTATCTGACAATCATGTCAGTTTTCATGAAAAGCACTTCGAACACGAATTCAACGACCTACCCATGTTAGTAGATAATACTTAGTTTTTTTTAAGATACATGACCAGCCAATGCTGAAGCATGTGTTTAAATAAAAACAGTTTAGCAGTTTTGCAGTTTGGTGGCAAATTTTTGGAAGAGCATTTGCAACCTTTCTATATTGGTTTACACTGTTTTACCTAACTACATTATACAGCTGCTCCAACTCCTACGGAAAACTCAGAACACCACCAAAAGTGACCCACACATCTGAGCAAACTCCTTGTCCACCCCAATCCTTTTAGGGCTTCTCTCGTTGCTCCCTCCTCAAAAGCTCTAATTTCATTTAAAACCTTTCTTGTGAACTTGTACTCTATTCGAGGATGTCCTGCTTTTCATTTTGCATAACACAGATTTAAAGAAGCACTAATTTTGGTAACCGTTCATGATTCCTCCTTCAGACCTATTCTGATCCTCTCAAGTCTCCCCTCATAATAGTACTAGAAAGTAGGAATGAACCGCATTTTTGCACAGCTTTCTGTTTGGTATGTGACATCTCAGACGACTGCCTACAGATATCTTTAGACACATCCTGTGGGAAACGTCTGGCGTATATTCCTCAACTTTTTCAAGCTCCATTGTTTTGGGGCCATGATGGACCACTTTCATTACAGTGGCTTCTAGCAACCTAATCTTAGCTTGATGACTGATTTCCCTATTATTTCAAAAACGTTTCAAGTGAAAACAAACACCCTGTACCATGGCCATTCTGCTTTTTATATGTTTACGGCCTCTGTCATCCTTAACAAGACTTAGTGAAGCTTGGCTGATCTTTTCGTTACCTTATATCACCACTTCATACTCGTTTATTCCTAATTTAAATGAACTAGTTTTTTGTCATTAATTTACACTAAGATCATCGCTTCCTGGGATTTTCCCCAAAACCCTGGGATTTCAGTCTAGAGGATGGAATCTCGGAAGAAGTATGTGTACTGAACATAACTCTAAAACAGTACTTATTTTTACATTTAATATCTTCGATTTTTTCTTAGTCTTGAAAACTTTTGGAAGTGAATTTAGAATATCATTTAAATCTAGATGGTAGTCCTGGTCTGCCCAATCAAAACCAGCAAAACTGTTTTCATTTTATTAACTTCTTTGTAATTGGAAGAACTGGATTTGTTTCACCAAGATGACATCCCTTCACGCGAGTGATATCCTTCTTTTTAAACTGATACAAATTTTCTTAAGCTAATAACTTTTTGCATGCAAAGTTAATAAATTTTACATATTTGGAAGCAGTATAAATTGTTTTCAGACAACTGTTTTATGTAGTCGTGGTTACCATTATTAAGGGTAACTGTATACTTACCGTTCGTTACCGTAGGTGTTTTAAAAGGTATTAAAAATTAGATTTGTGCCAGAACTAACTCCAATTAGATCCATTGACTTGTTATTTTCATTCTCACAAGAATAATAATATAATTAAAACGTACCAAGTAGTACAATGTAATAGCTACATCTAAAAATTGTTACGCAATAAGTGAGGTAAAATGTCATTTAAAAAAATTATTCATGCAAGAAATACGGGTAGCAATTTCAAGATGAAAAATAAGCGCAGTTACAGGTTAGGTTAAGATTAGGTATATTTTAGAAACAGGCAAAATTTATAATAATAATATAAATAGTAGAAAATTTATTAGTCTAGGAAATTCGGCAGTCACTCTTACCTTCCGCACTGGTTTCCAAAAGTAGATTGACTACAGCTGGCTAGACGGCCCTTAAGCGGTTTGTTTTGCTGTTTTTCAGAATCATACAGTTTCTCTTGCTGTAAAGCGTACAAGTCTACTTCTCTGTCACATGGCCGAACCCGTGTTTTATTTATGCGTGCCGCTTCAATGTTAGGATTCCCAACTTCTATAACAGGAGGATCAGAATATTTTGGGTCAGGAGGAAAATCTTGATTTGGATCCGTAGCTTCCACTAGAATTGATAATTACGTTATAAGAAATGAACTTCTTATTGATTATGCTGCAACTGATGCTATACTTCCTCTTTTCGTTTTTTTCTACGTAAGAGTCAAATATATGCACTTGATAAGGGAAACACTAGGCTTAGAAAATAACGCCGGTTCTTTACACAGTTGAATCACTATAGCTGATAAACCTTCAAAACCTTCAGTTAAAGGAATCACCCAAAGACCTTGATACAATAGCCCCCTAGGAAATTGATGCTAGATTGATATACAGAGCTCAAAACAACTTATTTTCAATTGCGATTTCCTAATTGACTTCTTCTTAGGATAACCAGACTAAGTTGTTTGTAAGATTAAGTGTTTGTCTTTCTACCTTTACAAAATTAAGCTAGAAAGTCCTTGAGTTAAAGCCACTGAAACTTTTTTTTGTCCAAATATCAGCTTTAGTGCATTAATTAGAGGAAAAGAGACAGAGCAAGGCAGGTGCCCCATAGATTCATTTTTCTCCCATTACATGCTGAGGCATGAAGGGGGAGGGGTAGTTACGCTAAAATAATGCCCTTTTTTCGAATTTTCATTGGAAAAACTAACAAAATGATGGGTTTGCCTCTCCCTAGACTATGAAAAATATATTTTGTTCTCCCCTAGGTTTCCGTGACGATGTGTATGGATTTTTTTCAGAGCAGACCCCGTAATAAAGACTTACTGGCGGATTCTTAAAAGCAGTATAGTCTAAAATCTTATTGAATTTCTTATATACCCTCTGGTATTGTGCAAGAAACTATGCGGTCTATTTTTTTTTAATATTTTCAAAGGCCATCATTTTACCGACTCCTATATTACTTGCAATAGATAGCCAAATTTGTTGATGAGTTGCCGAAAGTACTATTTTACGTTTTTTTTTTAGGACAAGTTGACCTGATGACGAAAAAACTTGAAACCAACCAAGGTGTCTCACAAAAGATTGAGTTAGTCAAACTCGCCCGAGTTATTGATTAGTTGTTTAGAGATTTTAATGCCACTTTGCAGAGAAACTGCAAAGACATCCAATCAATTATATTCAACAAATATCATTATGTAATTACGAGATTCTTCTGCAGTTTGGATAAAATTCATGAAAGCACAAAAGCTGCGATTCTTAACCGGTTTTCGAAGGTATTTAAGCAATATTTCTGGCAACTTTATCTAAAATAGTAGCACACAGCAAAGGGTGGTTTACGAATAGAAAGCCCTTCTAAATTGGAGTGACAAAAACTTTCTGAAGATGGTCAATGACGCTCAAAAAATGGCTTTTAAAAGTAGCATTAAAATGGCTAATTCTTTATATGTCCAGCTAGTTATAATTTCAAAATAAACAGCCGAAGAAGAAAGGTAGAAAACAAAATTAAAGATAATGCTACGTTGAAGAAACTCAAATTCTGTCGAATGCATTTTTCCTTTTGTTTATTGGGTCATGGAGATTTACAGCTTCCACAAATCAAATTACTTGTGAGCTCAAAGCTATTGCAATCCGACTAAATTCCAAGTTATCAATGTTCATAAAGATACAGTTTGAATACATTTTACCTATAAGGATGAAAGTTACTCGTGAGTAAAAGATTTGGAGGAGAGAGCCCATCATTATCTCCTGTGAACTTCCAAGCATCAGCGTGTTTCAATTGGTCAAATGAAATTAGAGGGGGGCATGTAAAATTTGGTTTAAAACAAGCTTCTTTTATTTTTTACAATAAATATTTGTGTCCGAGCATAAGAAAGGCTGCCTCCTAAAATTTGAGAGAACAGAACTCCGAGGGAAAGAGAGCTTCTTGCCACAAGCCAACTTACTAATCACTGTTTAGAAAGGAGCAAAGGTAAAGTTCCAGTGTCCTTGGAGACTGGGCTAAATAACCATTGCATATCTTAAGTACCTTTCGATTTTAGTCCAACTTAAATTTGAAAGTGGCACTTAACTGCTAGAACGATTTTTTCCAGTCAAAAGCAAAAATATGTTTTAATAAAATAAAAGCTTAGTTGCATAACCTCAGTTAGTCCTCTGCAGCCTAAACTATAAAACTTTACTTTAAAACTATAAAACTCACACATTCTTGGCTTTGGCTGAAAGACTAGCGAACACTATTTATTTTGGTACCACATAAGACTTATTAGCAGCTTTCTGAAGTGTTATTTTCTATTCACCAGTCAAGTCTTAGTTCCATGAACCACGGAGGTTAGACCCTTACCACTTTTTTACAATAAGTTTAAGTAGAAGCACAAGGGAAAAAAAGAAAAAAGGAAACCAGAAAAACTGAAATGGTGCTGTTGTAAAATAATAATTGTAAATAAAAAAAAAAGCAGAAATTAAGATGAATAATCAAGTCAAACTTGAGGACCAAATAAAATTATCACAAATAGTAGGGGTTAAAACAAAAGTAGTAGCACAAAATGGCGAAAAAACAGTTTTAATCGTGGCATTATCTCTTTTGCTAATAATAAGAAGGTAGTTTTATCAACTGAAAGTAAGGGACAACATTAAACTCAAAACGAAGTGAATTTATTCCGTATATGAGGGGGTCGCTCCCCTTTCAATACCTTGCTCGTCATGCCAATTTTTGCGGCGCTTAAAAAAAAATATTCTAATTAAAAGATTATTGTGTGTCAGGAGTTGTTCTTAACGAACTAGGACAAACAGTCAAAATTTAGCATAAAGCGCAGAACACCGAGGAGAAGGGCAACCCTCTCATATACGGAATAATTTCTGTTCGTTTTGAGTTTTAATGCTACTCCTTACTTTCATATAAAAAAACTCTTTTTTTTTATTTAATTTTTGATTGTCCTTCAAATAATACCGGTAAATCTGGCTCCCTCTCCGATAAAAATTGCCTCACCTTACTGGCTACTCTTCTGTAAAAAGTTCCTTCCATATAAAATCCCCCCCTCACAAAATTCTCCCTTTAATTTCCAATTACTTCCATAATCCCTCTTTTGTGGAAAATTTTCCTCATAAATCCACCATCCTTTGGAAGTTGCTTATCTGGAAAATTTCCTTATGGAAAATTCGTCCTCTGGAAAATCTCCTCCCTCCTACCATTAAAAAATTATCCAGACAACTCCAAACCCGCTGAAAATTTCCTCTTTCTTCAAACATTTCCCCCGGAACATCTCCAAATGCAAAATTGAGTCGGAAAAATAAAAATAATACAACTAAAAAGAATTACGCATAAAAATTTTGTTAAATCACCCAGTGTAAAATTACTCCTGGAATGTTCACCCTCCCCCCACAAACTTTCCTTCATATGGAAAATTACCATCTTTGAAACCCAATCCCAGCAGAAATTCTCCTTCGTAAAATGTCTGTATACTTTCCAATAACGAATATTGTATGTAAACAATAGACAAATTTCATAACTTGCAGACCTTTCCCTAAGGGCTGATAGAGGTCATGTTACCACCAAAGCCATAGTTATTTGATAAAAAAAAAAGGCATATTTTCAACTAGGCTGAACAAAATGACCATCTCACAAATTTGATGAAACGACTTTGTTTGGAGGAAGAGGCGTGGGAGGGGGCTAAGTGACCTCCAATTTTATTAGCCACTTAAAAAGAGCACTATAACTTTGTATTTTGTTCGAATGTGCATTTTCTCGACTTTCTTGGACGGTTGGTTCGATACGACCACCCCTGGGAAAAAACAAATCCGTAGTCTTTCTTCTGTCAAAACAATACAAATTTCCACATTTTTACTGATGAGAGCTTTAAACCTGTACAGTAGTGTTCTCTGACATGCTGAATCTGATGGTGTAGTTAAGATTCATTGAGGTTCTTAGACTTTTTGGGGTTGCTTTCTGCCTTTTCGACAATCAGACACTTTTTCTCGAGCTCTTAGCCTTTGATGGGTAGCATAAATTTCCAATTCTTTTGATTTATCTGTTGATATCAAAATTTTGTTTTTAAAGTTTTGGTCACTATTGGGCTGAGCCGCTCCCCCAGGTTCGTTACCAATAACTGTTTGATTAATAAGGGTACTAGATGCCGAGAGTAACTCGTAAGCGCTATCAAAATAAAGAAGAAAAACAAGGAACAAGGAACATTGTTCCTTGGAAAAGTAAATATAATTTACTTTGGATGTCAAAATTAGTGACCGTAAACATCCTAATAATGGGTTCTAGGCTTGCATTGTCTTCCAATAATGCACTTTTAATTTCGCTTTACCAGTACTCAAAATTTTGTCGTAACAAAATTTCGGTCAAATTTTTTTTTCATTGTTGCATCCGTATCAATTGCATTTTTTTCAATAGGTAGTTGTTTTCTTTCTAAAATATTATTTTTTTATGTTTTAGTCGCTATGGACCAGGCCTTATTCTTATTATATTGTAGTACCCCATTAACCGTTAAAAAAAAATCTTCCAAATCGACCAAAGAACTGTTTTTTTTTGCTGGTAGGGGAGGGAAGAAAGTTGGGAGATAAAAAGGACTCTTTTTCGGTCTCCAGTCATACAGAGAAGTCACGAGAAGTTCCAATCATAAGGATACACGCAAGTAACCTGGGACAGCGTTGGGCTAATAAGCAAATTAGTCAGCGATTGGGGTGGTAGACTATAGCGTAGCATGGAAAATCTTGGGAACTGAGAGATTTTTGATTGATTTAGCTGGGACTGATAACTTAGTATCGACAATCTCTACAGTAGATTACAGAGGAAGTAACCTACAAACCAAAAGTGCGTAGATTCATTTGAAGTTGATAAGTAGTTAACCAAGGAAACTCCTCTAAGGAACATTAGACCGTTTAACCGTAAAATTCAGACACTATCAGTCTTCAAACTTTCAAAGTTCAGGATGCCCCATTAATTTTAAGTCCTTTTCTTTTTTTAAGCCTATTAGCACCTAAACTGAAAAGAGCCTGAGACCTCTATTTTTTTTTACGGAAGTCTCTAATTATTTACCCATAAAACATCAAGTGATCCATGCTCTTTCCTACGGAATATCGGCGAGTCTTGGAAGTAGCGTATGTCCCTGATAATCCGTTTCCTCTATCACCTTGGCCAGAGGTTGGGAGGCTATAAGTTTCACAATTAATGCCGAATAATCTAGCAATGGGGTGTAATTTAGGAGAGGCCATTCACTTACATTATTTAGGAGAGGCTCTCAATCATATAGATCGAAAACCTGTTTCTCATTTCTGTTCAAAGAGTGTACCACTTTCCAACCTTGTAAAAAAAGTCTATAGTGTTAGTGGGGGTGGTAGGAGGTTGGGGGTTGGACTGAACCACGGTCCAAGTATGGTCCTAAAATATAGAGATCAAAAACGGTTAGATGTTTCAGATTTAAACTAAGGATTATTTGCCTACCATACTGCTAAGAAGTTGACAGTGGGAGAGAAGCAAGTTCAACTTGGAGTGGTCATTTTGTATCGATTTTTAAACTGATACTGAGGGCTTGGGTACACTGAGTTTAGACTTTGGATAGCTCTACATCAAGTCAGAACTTTGCATGGTTTTGCATTCAGTCAAGTCTGTTGTCACACCAATTTATGAATTTTTCGCAAGGACTTAAATTATAAATATTCTGCAAAATGTAATGGTTTTGACTAAATTTGAGCTTGAATTGATGCATTCTCCAGCTAAGCGTTAGCCCATTTTAGCACCTAGTTAGGGTGTATCAAGATTTTGCACCAAGTTAAACTATAGCTTAGGCTTTACCCGTTTTTTCACTGAGCCTGTAAAATTTTACAATTTGGACACTTTTCATTTTTGAACCGAGTCATACCAAAGCTAGGTCATACCTTCTTAAGTCAAGTAGTCCGGACTTGTTTCGTTTTTGTGCCAAGTTTGACGGGGTCATCGTTTAGACCTTCAGTCACACTGATGGAAAATCTTTTTAATTATTCCGGTTTGAACGAGGTGTAGCGTGACAAATTTCTACAAAAACCTGGTGGAGGAAAAGGAAAAAGAGAGATGAAAAGTTTGGAGGGGTTACTAATGCTCCCCATTGTTAGATGTTTGATTACCATAAAATTAATTTCCTCGTATATAGCACTAATAATGCCTATTTAACATTCCTTGTACAATTTTTATTATCACACATTCTTAAAGTTTGAGCATCTTTCACAAACTTCTGTATTAGTTACTTCATAGTTAGTCTTGGGAAAACCAACGAGAATGAACATAGCCTAGACCTACCTTGGCATATAAGGTCTTTCCCACTAAAAACAGGATTGTAAAATCATTATCTGGATTGTTACTATACCACCAACAATCTAGAACATGCAAAAGCTGTCAATTGGAATCACTAGCTTATGATCTAGATCGTGGATTGACAACTTTTCTAAAAAAAAGGAACGGGTTTTGAGGGTTTGAATTGATATTTTGCTGACTCCTGTGTCTTGAGTTGTAGATTCATGATTTTTGTTTCCAAATTTTGTAATTTGAAAATCTTCTTATATAAAACGGTGTTTGAAAATTCTTTGTTTTATTGACAATTTTGAATCTTTAGAAAGTTGTTTAAATTAAAAATTAATCTTAAAAATAGCTCTTACCAAAGTCATCCACCTCTTCTCTTACTTCTTCTGCTAGTTGTGATATTGCCCCTACCCAGCTTTCACTTAAGAATTGTGATAGCTGAGTTTGCAGCACTAGCCATGATAAACGACCAACTGCCCAACTAGCAGCCAATTTTATTGTCTTCAATGGCTAGAATTTAAAAAATTAATGGAAATTAAAAAATTTAAAACATTCAAACTGAAATAAACCACCTATGAAATATTTAGGATGTTACTTTTTTAAGAAACAGACTAAAATGATACCATTGATTAAAGTGTATACATAATCTGTTTGATTTGTTAGCCTTAAAATTTTGACTGCGGTCAATTCTCAAGCCTCACGGCTCTGGTTTAAATTTATTTCTTACTTTAGGTTTGAAATCCCGGTTTATATTTACCATTTACTCGAACACCATTCAGACAAAATTGAGAGCAACTGATTAAGTTAAAAATGAGAGGGTTTGATTGACAAATGTAATTTCCATTTGGACTAGGGAGCCTATATAATAAGGAGAAAACTTATACTCGTAAAAAATGTCGCTTCACTTTTATTACCATAGGAAATTTGATATTCTTTTATGATTTTTAAAATATAGAGTCTACATAATTGACAGATTTAGTGCTATATAATGAATACAATATGACACAACCTTGAAGATTTGACAAAAAGAGTAGCCTGTCATGCAAAGCTATGTTTGCTAGATACATAGACATAAATACCGAACGCTATTACTATTTCTGTTAAATTAAATCATACAAATTATCAAATTTAAATTTTCACAAAAGCAATATCACTACGCAAAATTACTTCAAAACTAGTGCTTTCTAACTATTGCTTAGTTCTGATTGCTTTTTAAAAAATCATAAGATAACATCGTTAGTATTGGTCTATAGCATACTTAAATATGGCCTATACAGCACTCTTTCTAAAATATGTAGATCTTGCAAGGCTTAGATTGTGAGAGTTACAACAGGTTTCTAACAATAGCGCGAATAAGGTGTAGAAATTCATTGACTACTCGACAAGCTACCTATCTCGTTTTTTATTGACAAGATTAAGACGTATTAATATAATTTCTGACTTGTATGAGATAGATTGAAATGAACGATGGAGGATGGTACCATATCATCACCTCTTAGTACAATTAGTGTTTCTCCAAAAATTTGTTTAGGTACTGTTTTACTTTGCATATTAATCAATGATTTTACTGTTTCTCTTACTAAATGTTGTTTGGAATTATTTTGACTCTTAAAAAGGATACAAGAAATTTCGATTGACAATTGGATGAGCTCTCTCTGAAGTTTTTACGATCATCCCTTCTACAAGAACCACATATCCCCCCAGGGCACAACTAACAACATTTTCCCCAGATCCTGGAAGACTTGGCCGACCCCAAAGCTTTTGTTATTTGATTTATGAACGATTTTTAACAAAATGGCTATCTAAAAATTTTTGTCATATGCATTTGGGAATAAGGGTGTGGGGGTAGTGGCCCTCCCATCACCATTGACTCTTAAGAGTGAGTTCTCATAAGTTGTTTTTGAGTGGGGTCTAGCTTATTTGATGTTTCGGCTATTTTGAAAACCCTCGCATAAGAACCTTATATGTCCCCAGGCATAACATACAACACTCTCCCCGGGGCTCTGGGGTGTTGTGTTGGCCCCAGAGTTTTTGTTATACTGTTTTCGGACTTATTTTAAGAAATAGGCTATCTCAAAATTCGATCAGATGGATTTGGGAAAAAAGACCAGGGGGTAGTTGCCCTCCAGTTCCTTTTGACTCTTAAAAAAGGAACTAGAATTTACAATTTCGATCGAATAGGCCCCCTTCAATGTTTTCACGACCATCCCTTCCATGAAAACCTTACATGCCCTAGGAGAATAATTTAAAAACACTTACCCCAGGGATATGGGGGTTGTGTAAACCCTGAATTTTTTTATATGATCTTTTTTCTATTTAAACAAAATGATTATCTCCAAAATTGAATCGAATGCGTATGGAGAAAAGAGGGAAGACGGAGGGGGGCCTAGATGCCATCGGACCACTTTTGAATCCTAAAAAAAAACCTAAAACTTTCTATTTCTAATTATTTAAGTACCCTCAGACGTTTATGTCCCCTTTTTTCCATAAAAACCTTATATACCTTCGGGCTCCGGAAGGGGGTAAGTTGATCCCAAAGTTTTTTGTTATCTGATCGTCAGATTTTTTAAAAAAATGGCTATCTTAACAATTTTGATCGAATATATGCCAATCAATCACTTTCAGTCTTTTCATTTCTTTTCAAGAAATGAAATTCAGTTCTTTAATTCGAATTATTCTTATTTATTTTATTTTATTTTTTTATATTTTATTATTTATTATTCGTAATTTGAAATTCTTATTTGAAGAAATTCAGTTCTTTTCAAACTACAACTTTCCATTTCCAAACAAATGAGCCTTCTCAGAAGTTTATACCACTGCGCATTAAATAAGACCTTTATATATCCACGGGGTGTAGCTTACAATACTTGCCACCGGCCTTGGGGGGGGGGGAGGTTGACGTGTTGACCTCTGAATTCTCGTTATTTAATCTTTAACCTATCTTGAACAAAATGGCTATCTCAAAATTTTGATGGGATGCATTTAGGGGGAAAAGGCTTTAAAGGGGGAGGACTAGTTGCCCTCCAATCACTTTTGACTCTTAAAAAGGGCACTAGAAATTGCGATTTGCAATTGGATAAACCCCCTATGAAGTTTATACGATCATCCCTTCCATAAAAACCATATTTGCCTCCAGGCATAACTTACGACACTTGCCCCTGGGTCCTGGGAGGTTCTGTCGATCCTGAAGTATTCGTCATCTGATCTTTGAACTATATTTAACCAAATGGCTATCTCAAAATTTTTATCAGATGCATTTTGGGGAAAAAAGGCGTGGGGCACTAGTTAACCTCTGATTACTTCTAACTTTTAAAAAGAGCACTAGAATTTAAGATTTCCAATTGAATGAGCCCCCTCTGAAGTCTATGTGACCATCCCTTCCATATGAAATGCCTTTGGGAAAAAGTAATAAGACATCGGAGGCTTATGGCCTCTACTATAGGCAACACTGTATCGTTGCCTCTGAAACATATACTTGCACGCATGCAATTGAATGCTGCTTGTAATGTATACACTTCCAATGCATATTAGTATATGCCTTGTTTATTTATTCTTTAGCTTATCCTTTACCCTTTATTTTTGTTTTATGCAATTTACTTGTTCACTTAGTTATCTTTTGTATGCTGTCAGTAAACAATTTATTTTTATACCTACGCTACGTTTAGGCCAAGTAAACTTACCGTTAGCAAAAGTGACGCGCTACTCTTCTTTTCCGTTTTGTCAAAGCAAACCGATTGATAATCATAAATACGAATTTTCTGATAAATTTCATAATGAACTAGGGAGTCCATTATTGTTCCGTCGACTTCACCGAAGAATTTTCCAGAATTCTCTCGCTTCTCCGATATAATAATAAAACCATTGTTGTCCAAAACATAGCACTCTAACTCTTCAGAAGCACATGTACTGTTACACTTCATGCCAGCCATACACTGTAATATAGTAATATTAGTATCGAGCAATAGAGTAATATTAGTATATATATATATATATATATATATATATATATATAACATGTTTGACTCTTTCTCTCAACTCTTCTTTTTAAAACAGTAAAAAACTTTAGCGTAAAGAGCGGGGCGTTGATGAGGAAGCAGCCCCTTTCATATACGAAGTAATTTCTGTTCGTTTAAGTTTTAATGTCGCTCCTTACTTTCAGTTAACAAAAACTTGTTTTTTTTATTTAATTTCTAAACGTTTTTTAATCAATGCATGTTTTGACTTTGGCTCTCCGCAGAGGAATAATTAAAACAAAATTTGCATTTTTTTTTTGCTAAATGGCTTTCTCATAATTTTGATCGAATGATTTTGAGAAAAAAAGAGCGGAGGAGAAAGCATAGTTGCCCTCCGATTTTTGGTTAATTAAAAAGGCAACTAGAACTTTTAATTTTTTACGAATCTTTTTATTAGTAAAAGATATAAGTAACTTATAAATTAGCTTACGTAAAGAAATTTTGTATTCTCATGTTTTTATTACATATGTGAGGGGGTTTGCCCCCTCGTCAGTACCTCGCTCTTTACACTAAAGCTTAAGTTTTGTCCCAATTCATTAAGAATGCCCCCGAATCACAAAAGCCGTAGAAAAAATAGTTGAAATTACTGAAAATACTTTAGCATAAAGAGCGAGGTATTAGGAGGAGGTGAGCCCCTCATATGGGTAATAATTTCTGTTCGTTTTAAGTTTTAATGCTGCTCCTTACTCCCAGCTGAAAAAAACTTTTTCATATTTGTTTTTTCATTGTTTTTTTAAGTAATGCTAGTAAATCCTGCGCTCCCTTCATGGAAATTTTCTTCCCCCATGACAAATTCCACGATGGAAAGTTCCTTAAGAATATCCCCCTCTTCTCAACCCCTCGCCCCAACCAAGAAAATCCTCCTGAAAACGCCTGTACACTTCCCAATAACCATTACTATATGTAAGCACTGGTCAAAGTTTGTAACTTGTAGCCCCTCCCACGGGGACTGTGGGGGAGTAAGTCGTCCCCAAAGACATAGCTATAAGGTTTTACGACTACGCTGAATAAAATGATTATCTCAGAATTTTGATCCGTTGACTTTGGGAAAATAATTAGCGTGGGAGGGGGCCTAGGTGCCCTCCGATTTTTTTGGTCACTTAAAAAGGGCACTAGAACTTTTCATTTCCGTTAGAATGAGCCCTCTCGCAACATTCTAGGACAACTGGGTCTATACGATCACCCCTGGAAAAAACAAACAAACAAACAAATAAACACTATCCGTGATCTGCCGTCTGGCAAAAAATGCAAAATTCCACATTTTTGTAGATGGGAGCTTGAAACTTCTACAGTAGGGTTCTCTGATATGCTGAATCTGATGGTGTAATGACTTTTAGGGGGTGTTTCCCCATATTTTCTAAAATAACGCAAATTTTCTCAGGCTCGTAACTTTTGATGGGTAAAACTAAACTTGATGACTTTTTATGTTTAAGATCAGCATAAAAATGCGATTCTTTTGATGTAGCTATTGGTATCAAAATTCCATCTGTTGGAGTTTTGGTTACTATTGAGCCGGGTCGTTCCTTACTAAAGTTCGTTACCAAGAACTGTTTGATTGTGTTTCCCATGGACAATTATATGTTGCATGTTCTAGAGTCAGTAAACCTGACGACCTATTTATATGCACAGACAATGGGACTGCGAAGAATGTTGTGTATCCACAAGTTTTACGCAGTTAAAAATTAGCACCTTGCATACGTGTTGCTTTAGCGGGGGGGGATTGTAGGCTTCCGGCTCAGAGGGAAATACCAAAAGAAATCGTGTCGATGTATTACAAGAGCAACGCGAAACCTGGCTTGTGGCTGAAAGAGAAAGTAAAAAAAAGAATGCGTGTCTAGCAATTACCAGAGTATATCAGAGGAATTACCAGTTGTATATCCACAATTTTTAAGCAGTTAAAAGTTAGCACCTTGCACACGTGTGGCACGCTGGGGCACGTTCCGGTCAAAAAAGAAAAAATAAAGAGGAAGAATAAATGAAAAAAAGAAGAAAAAACTATAAAAAAAACTATAAAAAGGTAAACAACTAAAAAAACTAATAGAAAAAAAGAAAAGAAACTAAAAAAAAAAAAAAAAAAAAAAGAATCATTGTTTGAGATTGGACTTGCTTTAATAATCAAATATCTTTGAAAAAACTGCAATAGAACACAAGGGACAATGAGAATCCATATATAGAAGCCTGCCTTGTGCCATGCTGGGCATATATATGTATATATATATATATATATATATATATATATATATATATATATATATATATATATATATATATATATATATATATATATATATATATATATATATATATATCGCTGCTTGAACAGCAGCGAAAAGCTGTGTCAGAAACGATACTTATCCTCAAATTATTGTTTATCCTCGAATTATTTTATGTTGGCTATATTTTTTTTTCAGTTTTCCAGTTTGCAAGCTTAATGATTTTTACAAAATTGCGTTTTTTTGCATGTTTATATTTTATTTTTCGTTTCAATAGACTGACATTAAATCTACACAATACTATCAAAGTTTTCCATGACCAACTTGTAGCATGACAGGCACTACATCTCTGGTACTCTTTGGAATGAGTCATCCCTCGTACAACCATTATTTGAGCAAGCTCTTCAGAAAGCCCATTTACTGTCATTATCTGGTGGTGATTATCACCTGATTTTTGATTATTAATTTGGGTTCACAGCAGGCTTTGAATGTTCTCAAGCCCATCATATACTTGGCCATTTGTTGGTTTCAGCAAAATGCATAAAAGACCACACTAGTTTTGCAAGGTGGGCATTTCGGGCGCTATTGACAATGTCATACATTTGCAAGAGCTTCATTGCCTAGTTCAAGCAGGATCAATGTCTAATTCAATTCTCCAACCCTGGCTCTGTAATTTGTTTCTTAGGGTACCTGATATATGTGAGTCAATCACAGTAATCATGGGAGTCAGGCAAGGTGGTGTTTGTCTCCATATATTTTTAAAAGTTTGCTTGCTAATTGTCTGCAAAAGTTGTCTCCTACTATGTTTTTTAAAATGCTGGTGTTTGCCACATACTTATGCTGGTGACGTTTTATTAGTTAGCCGTATTAGGTCTTACCTCGCTAAGAACCTTCACCTTCTAGCTGATGCTCTGGACAACGTTGGACTTTCTGTAAATGCTTCCAATTGCAAGTTTGTTTGTTTTAATATTTTTAATCCTGATCCTCTTTTACGTGTAGGTACAACACTATTCAAGTACATTTCAAGGATGAAATGGCATTAATTTTTCTGTTACTCTTTCGTCTATATGCTCGTCTCTGGTTGCTAGTGCTTTAGAGTATATCCGTATCTCGTTCGATAAAATCTTGCCAAACGGAGGAAGATAATTATAGTCGTCAATGTCTGTATAAATTTGACAAAAGTTTTCTCTCCCTCAATTCTGTTTTTTCATGGCTTTGCGGAATAAAGATATTCTTCAGTTAAGGAGAAGTTATTTTAAATACTGCAAATTTTTATTATACCTACAAACATGGTAGAGAAGCCCAACAGTTTATTTTTCGTTTTGGACCTACCGGCCCACTAGTGCTGATTGATGATATGCTTTAAAATCTGAGGGCTGATGCTCTGAAAAAGACAAATATCAGTGATCCTCTTGGTTATTTTTCTCCGAATTATTGATTTGGACATCGTTTGGACATAGGGTATACATGGCAACGCTTATTTTGTGCCTTTGCTTGCATGCCTTGCAGGTTGTGTTTTTATTCTTTTTTCTTTACACCGAATTCATTTTTGCAATATTACGGGTTAGGAATATAGTTACTCACTTATTTACTTTTCTGTTTTTCCCATTTAATAGTGTTATGCTTTTATTTTCTAAATGGATATTCCTATTTTGTAACTCCTGTATAGTGCGTTAGATCAAAGCCAGTACTTAATCTTATTTGTGACTTTCCTCCATGGTTTGTTTTAAGAACTTTCTAGGTTTACTTCTTAATGTTACTTTTAGAGACTAAATGGAAAATTAGAGTGCACTAACATTCACTATCACAGTTCAAGATAAGGGTATACATACCGTGTGAGTAATATTGAAAAAAGTTTCAACAAAAAGGGAATGCTTAAACTGGAGTCCAACAACTGCAGCTGGAGCCTTGTGCCCTTCTTTATCGACAAAAATAGCATGTGATGCAGTGACTAAGCTGTCGTTTTTCATTCCTATAAAAATATGCAATTAGTATTTTGGGGATAACCATTTCAAGAGTATCACTTTTAATTTGCTTACCTGAACATAAAAAAACAAGCCAAAGAAAGAAATAGTTTGTGGTCTATTAGAAGCGAGTTTTTAAATTAGCACGAATTAATACAAAAATGAAATATGTGGAATTGAAAATATAAACTTGAAATGTATTAAATATTGATTAGTTTACATTTTAATAAATAGATGAACGGTTATATTTCCAACTTATACAACAGTAGTTATATCTCACAGTACAAGAACAAAAAGAAAGACAAATATATATATATATATATATATATATATATATATATATATATATATATATATATATATATATATATATATATATATATATATATATATATATAGACATCTATAACACTTGAATAGCCTATAACACAAAAGCAACAGCTTCCATCCAATCGCCTAAGGCTTTTTCAACCTTTTCCCCACGAAAAAACGTTATAAACTAAAAATGACAATTGTTTCAGTTTGAACAACAGAAACTTGCCATTACACTGTTAGGATCGAGGGGGCACAGATCATGTGGCTTAGTTCTATATTTTGTTAATTTGTTGCTGGAATTGTTTTCTGGAGATTCTCAGCCTATGACTCAATAGCTGACACACGGCCCCCTCTGAAAAGCATTATCACAAATATGGCATTTTTTGGCAATATCTTGCAAAAAATAGCCGTCTACACTAGAATCAATCGTTTAAACTTAATGAAACATCTCCAATAGCGTTGCTTCTGTTGCCTCCTGGCAATTGAGACAAGCTTGGTACAATATACAAACCTGATGACACCCTCTTGCGCTCATTATCACACCTAAGGTTTTTTAAACCTTTTTACCACAAAAACAAATTTATAAAATAAAAATGACCATCGTTTTTATTTGAACAGCGAAAACTTACCATTTTATTGTTAGATTGGGATGTTCCATGTCAATTCACGCCACCCTGGCAATATGTGGCTCGCCCACAGCATTCCTGTGACATATATTACCATTGCCAAGGTATTCTCAGATGTTTTCTTGATAAAAAATTATGCCTTAAATCCATTGGTTCGTGTTTTCTCAAGCCATCTGTGATACAGCTTGTCAATTCACACCACCATGTCAATTTGTGCCTTCCCCGTGGCATCCCTGTGATACATATTATCAGGTTTGAAGGTCAACGGTTATCAGGTTGAAAGTATATACCATCAGGTTGAAGGTCAACTGGTTTCGAAGGTAAACAACACGTGACTTAATAAATCTTAAGAGTCCCGGTTGCGTAAAATTGATCTTGGTCCAATATTTACGTGTCAAGAAAACGTAATCTCGAGTGGCTTGTTTTAGTTCTGGGGGGACTTTTCTAATCCAGCAAAATCAGGTTTTGAAGGTCAATGACATGTGACTTGACAGATCTTACAATCCACATGCCTCAGTATTGAAAAAGAGCGCAGTTTGTCAACATTGATTTTATTTTGAACAGTTATGGTAAGGTTTGGTGGGATTGACTCATATAATATCGGTCTGCCTCGTGTGATGTCATTTTTGGAGTAGTATTCCTATTGATAAATGAACAATGTTGTGAAGTTTATAGTTATAAATGGAATCTCAAAAAGAATATGATTAAAAGTAATAAAAAGGGATGGTTTGCTAAGCCGGGCTTTTAAGATATAATCATAAGACCAAGTAATAAAAAAGGTCGCGAAATAAAAAAAAAGTACAAGAGGATTTTCGAAAAATATGCGGCTGTATGTTAAGGGTAACGTCCCAACAGAAAAACTCTTATTAGTGAAATTTGATAAACACATTCTATTATTCAACTTAGAGGACTTCAAATGTGAAAAATACCAAAATTCAATTCATCATCCTGAAGATGAAGCTCGATGTTTCTCAGAATGGGTACCTGAGAAGGTATCAGATAAATAAAAATGCATTAGAAACCTGAAGACCTAAACTTTTGCTCCTTCTACCAAAAAAGACAGAAAAAAGCAGCGAAGGCTTTAGTGAATCTAACCTTTCAAAATCGGGCAAAAATTATCCAAGAGCCCATGTAAGAGGTAAAAAATTGAGTGACACTATAGCATTTGACCAGATGCTAAGGACGAAGCTATAAATGGAGGTCAAATGAAAGTAAATGTGTGTGTGTGTGTTTGTGTATGTGTGTGAATATATATTATGGAAAAAATAGGTCTCTGACCTCGGTAACAAACCTGCTAACCTATCTCAGACTCTTGAAGACCCCCTATGAGCCCGGTACTGGTGCCTATGTCTTTGAAACTTCTTTTTCTTGCGTCACTGACTTTTAAATATACATTCTAAACGCTGGAGATGATAGCCTATCTTAAAAATAATGCAAATATAACGAAGTAATACAATAAAATATTTTTATTGAAATAATGGGATGTTGAATATGATTATAAGTACAATAACTTTGAATCCATCTCGTAAAATAGTTCATTATGTTTTCTCTTGAGATGTAACATATTCCATTTTGGGATCATACATAGCTTTTAACAACCTCGTCATGCATTTTATCACTGATATTATGGGGTTCATGGTGTGTGTCTGCTGGTAACCCATTCATGGTACTATTAACGTACGCCGGTGCTTTGTTTTCCTCAATTCAACTTTTCATTCCTTGGTGATGTTGTTTGTCAATGTCAATTTTATTTTACTTGCGGCTTACCTTCTATTACAACATTATTTTTACATAAGTTGCAGTTTCGGCACCTGGATAAGATGTTCATTATGACTTTGGTGCTGTAGTAGACATGTATTCTTCACGTCTTCATCCGAATGCTAATGCCAGAAAGATAGTGACAGGATCTTTCAATGGTTAATGTGCTACCAGCAACAGTAGCAAGAAGTTTGCCTTCACCATCAACTAAACGTTTTATACTTTAATTGTTTTTGAGCAGTATCATCTCTGGAAATGTTATTCTCACATATCCACCATCACCTATGATAAAGTGTTTCGGTATTCTAAAGGAATTTGACACCTCACTGTCATGACAAAGCACGCACAAATTTCCAATAAGATCCCTATTAATGCTTGTTTCATAGTTCAAATAATTCTTCTTATGAACATTCAATGCTACAATAGCATTTTTATGTACTCATGCTTTCTTGTAATATTTCATCTTCAGAGTGTTTTTCCATCCACGGTACAAATAAAACTGCTAAAAACATAAAATAAACTAGCTATTGTCGACGACCAGTCATAGATTACCATGGGGCCACTGCACGCAAAATCTTGAAATCAGTGAAAGGCTGAGAATGTCATAGGAATGATAATATGTATCATAGGGATGTCATGTGGCAGGAACATTTTGCCACGTTGGCATGGACTGACATGGTGTATCACTAAGAGTGGCATGAGAAAAAAAACGAACCATTGGATTTAAAGCAAACTGTTTATCAAGAAAGTTACGGCAAAATGCCTTAGGAATGAAAATATGCATCACTGGGACCCATCGGCCTCCCAAATATTTTCAAGGTACCGTGATGTGCCATGCGAAATTGCAATATAACAATAAAATGGTAAATTTCCGCTGTTCAAATAAGAACAATGGTCATTTTTAGTTTATAGTTATTTCTTTAGGAAAACGGTTGAAAAAGGCTTATGTGTGATAATGTAAACCAGGAGGTGTTATTAGGCTGATCCATTGTGCTACACTGGCCTCAATTGCCAGAAGTAAAAAAAAACGCTATTGGGGATTTTCATTAGGTTTGAACGATCGATTCTAGTGTAAATGGATATTTTGTATGAAAATGCCCAAAATATGTAACATGTGTCTTAATGCTAGTCAAAAGGTGCTGTGTGTCAGTCATTTAGTGTCACAGGCTTGGAATTGCCATGGAACACTGCAATCTAACAGTGAAGTGGGAAGTTTCTGCTTTTCAAATAAAAACAATGTGCATTCTTAGTTTATAAGGCTATTATTATGGAAAAAAAAGTTGAAAACCCTTGGATGTGATAGTTTGTACCATCGGGTTGGTACATTGTGTCACGGTGGCCAGGTGTCATCAGAAAAAACCCTATAAGGGATTTTCCTTTAATACTAACGCTCAATTTTAGTGGAAACGAGTATTTCCATGCAAGAAAATGTCAGAAGAATATCACATGTCTGATTATTCTTGCCACGGGGGCCGTCTGTCAGCAATTGAGTCACACAGGCTGAGAATCACCAGACAATAATACCAACGAGAAATGAACAAAATATAGAATTATGTCACATTTCCTGATCCCCCTTGAATCTTATAATGAAATAGCACGGTTCCGCTGTTCAAATAAAAATCATTGTTAGTTCTAGTTTATAAAGTTATTTTTGTGGGAAAAAGGTTGAAAAACCCTTAGGTATGATAATGTGCGCCAGAGGGTGCCATCGGGCCGGTGCATTATGCCACGCTGACCTCAATTTTTAAGAGTCATTACAAAAAACACTATTGGTTTTTTTATTAATTTAAACGGCCGATTGTAGCGTATTTTTTTGGCAGATTTTCTTTTGCAGGAAAATGTCCGAATAATACGATATGAGTGTAAATGCTTGCCAGAGGGCACCGTGTGTCAGCCATTGAGTGACAAAGACTGGGAATTTCCCCAGGAAATCGCAATCTAACAATGATATGGCAAGTTTCTGCTGCTCAAATAAAAACAACAATTTTGATTTTAGTTTAAAAAGTTATTTTTGTGGGGAGAAGGTTGAAAAACCCTTAGGTATGATAATGTGCATCAGAGGGAGTCACCTGTTTGTTACATTGTGCCACAGCGGCCTCAGTTACCAGGGGTCATCAGAGAAAACGCTACTGGGGATTTTTTTATTAAGTTACAACGATCGATTTTAGTTTGAACGGATGTTTTCAGGAAAATGCCTGAAAACGCCATGTCGCTAACAAGTCTAACAAGGACTCTATTAAACAAGAATTTCGTAATCTATGTGTATTTTTTCTTGTACGTTTATTGGACATGGACTCTTCTCCATACAATTTCGCTTTATCAAACGTCATTTACAATCCACTTTTGTTACCTAATTGTATGTATATTACCTCTAGTTTTATAATCATCCCTCCCTACTAGCCATTCTTAAGCTATTGAATTCAATCCATGAATTATTTTACATTTTTTGATCATTGAAATTGATAACTAATACTGATTACAGATTATCGATCATTGATAATTGATAACTGATAATTGATTATTGATTATCGATATTGATTATTTGTAATTGATAATTGATATTTGATTATGGATTATCGATTACAGATCATCGATTATTGATTATTGATCATCGATATTGATTACCGATTATAGATTATTATTGATTGTTGATTATCGATAATGATTATTGATTATTAATCATCAATTGTTCATTATTGATTATCGATTATTCATTATCGACTGTAGATTATTGATTTGTTATTTTTTAACCCTATAATTTTTTGTAAATCCCAAGGAATTGACCAACTCCTACAATAAAAATGTAGGAAATGTTCAATTTATATTCTATCTTATGTGTGAATGTATGTGTATGTGCATATATGCGTACATTGGGTAAGGCTACCATTGTATTCGTTGAAGAGGATATGAGAGCTTGGTGACTCCAATAGTACACTGAAATAGGGCTGTCATCGGACGGAAAGACGGGACACTAGGGGTTAGGAATTCCAATAGTACACCGAGATAAGGCTGTCATCGGACTTAGAGAAGGGATACTACTCACTCTTACATGAAGCTAGTTACATCCAAGTCTGCAAAATAGATAGGCCTATGTTACCGTGAATGTTTGAAATTCGTGAGGATTGAAATTCCCCGAGGAATGTCCGAAATACTGTGGATGTAGTCAGCGTTGTCAGTAAAATTTTTCAATATAATGCAAGATTTGATGATAATATGTTAGATTAGGTTCGATTTGATTAGGTTTTGTTAGCTTAGATTATTAACCTATTTCTGATATTTATAACCAAATTTAACCTAACCTAAACTATCACAATCTTACCTAACCTAATTTTAATTTTTACCATGATAGATTGCATAAGACTGAAAAGGCTGACTCGCAAAGCTAATTGAATCAAAGTAGAGAAGAAAGAATTTTGGACATTCACCAGCGAATGTCGACTTTAACCCGATTTTGCGGTAACCGTGGAAGCGGACATTCATGGTAACAGAAATATCACTCAGATTAAAATTTATGACTCCGGTAATGTACACAAATTTTTAAGCTTGATAAATCTGCTAACTGCTGATGATATCTGCAGACAAGCGAGATTTAATCTAGTCAGTGAGCATGTAGGTAAACATCTGAACTACATAAAAAACTTGGATACTAAGGAAGAAGTAAGAATGCTTAACTAGGGAAGAATCCAGACCTTTTCTTACAAAAATTGAGACTATCACCATATAGTCTATCTATTCCAGATCGTATGGTAGGAATAATAAATAAACTAAAACCGTTACTAACTCAAAGGGTCCACAGTCAGTGGTACTAATTCAAGGAAATCTAGGGGCTGAACAAAGTATGTTTTCAATTTCTACTGAGGGGTATAATATAGTTGTTTTTTTTTCCTTTTTTGGTTTCTTCGATGAAAACCAAAAAAAAATGTATTTTTCAAAGAGCATACATCAAAAGTATTTTTTGGAGTCTTGTGGGAGGGGACAAAACTCATAGCAGAGTCCAAAATCTATGATGGGGGAGGGGAGGGCTGGATGAATCCTTCTAATTAACACCCTTGGCTACAGCCCTTCCGCAATAAGAGAGTGATCTCGTTGATAAGACAAATCGTACTCTAATAGATATTCCTTAACTATAGGCTCAGGAATTATTAATTTCCTTGAGTATTAACTAAGTTTTATTATGAATGGAATAGCTATTACCTGGAATATTAGGACTATCTAAATATTTATGTTGGTTCAATTTAAGCATGAGCCTTTTAGCAGACATTTTGTCTAATCAAACGAAACAAAATTCAAATTACCTATTGCATTGTATTTCATTTATGTTATTCGACTTTTCAACATTGAAAACTTTTTTTCTTTTTACAAACTCCTGCCATTGGTCCACCTATTCCTACCAGGCAAATTTTATGGACTCTTACGGCTCATTGTCATTGTTTCCTTTTGTATTAAATATTGAGCTGTAGCTGTCTGATGAACCGTGACAGCGTAGTGCAATCGCACCTTTCTAGTACAAATTAGAGGTCCTGGTACTAAGCGTTACATTTTGCAGATTTTTGGCACAATACAGATTTTCTTGTTCATCTTGGTTTTACTTACTCCTTTCTAACTCAGACCTTCGTTCAAGTTTTAGTTCATCGAAGTTTTTATTTTGTTACAGCAGACTTTCAACCTTCGGTTCAGGTGATGCAAACTACTCTTGTGATAAAGTTTTAGTGAAAAAACTGGTAAAGTTTTTTTTTCAAAATTTTAGCAACGCTGTTTGAGACGTTTTAAAGAGTACGTCACTACAATTCGTTTGTATATTAGCAGGGTAACTAGATTACAGCCTATGTTTATTGAATAAAAATCTTGGTCTGGTGGTTTCAATATCTTATCCCAATTTTTGTATGTGGAAAGCTGTTGGTACTTTTTTCTTTATTTTGAGATGCATGATTTGAGATCACTTTATTTTGTGTTTATGCGTTTTTACTTTTAAAGTTAAAATATAATACCCACCTGCATCAAAGGGAAGTGAATAAACAAAAGAATCTGGCTCAACACTATTTTGCTCAACAGCCCTTTTATACCATATTTCGTCGATGGCCCCATTGTTTGATTCACTGAAATGCCTAGAAAGAAGAAATCCGTCTTCAGGTTTGACAATTTTACTCAAAAAGGTGCAATATTATGTCTGAAAGTACTATTCACTGCACATACACTATAATTCGTGCTTGAAAAATGCACGAGGAGGGCCGAACACTAAAAAGAATGTAAGACTTCGCAGGGTGTCTCAATGAGTTTTTGGGGCTTTACTATACTTTTGTGTTGAAAAAAATAAAATAAAGAAGCATAAACAATTCGTTTTTCAAAACATATCTCGTGCCTTTCGATTATAATCCGTCCGTGTTTCGCTGCTTTCTAGGTTGCAACTTTTTTTGTTAAGTTTTGTTAATGACATTGAAGATTTTGATAATACCACGCATGATTTTGTTAATAGCTTACAAGATTTTGATGATATCATGTGATCTTTTGATAAAACGCATTATATCAAACGAGACGTCGATAATACAGTGCAAGATGTTTGCTAGTATCAGATAGGATATTTATAATACTACACAACATTTTGGTAATACTTGGCAAGATTTGGATAATCTTGATAACAGCAGACACGATTCCATAGTACTGTGTTAAATTCTGGTAATAGCAGACGTGATTTTGATCAGAGCATTTTAGATTTGGACAAAATCAGACACGTTTTGATAGTACCGGAAAATATTGCGTTAATGCAAGATATGATTTTGATGACATTATGCAAGATTTTGTTAATAAATTGCATGATTTTGATAGTACTAATGGAATACAGAATGTCTGTTATATCATGCGAGATTTTGATAGTACTGTACAAGATGTTTGATAATATCAGACAAGGTTTTTAAAATATCACACAAGATTTCGGTAATGCAAGATTTTGGATTTTGGTAAAGATTATCAAGATCTTGGCAAGCATTACCAAAATTATGTTTGGTACTTTCAAAATCCTTACCTGATCTTATCAAGCATCTTGCACAACATTATCAAAATCACGACTTGTATAATGAGGATTCTCTAGGGTATTATCAAAACTTTAAATTATATTATCACAATCTTGCATGTTATTAACAAAAACTTTCAAGGTAATATCAAATCTTACCTGTCATTAACAAAATGTTTTCAGCTACAACCAAAACAATCACATAGCACTATGTTAAATTTTGTCAATAGTGAAAATGATTTCGATAGCCTCATATTTAATTTTGGTATTGTAGCTGAAAGTGTTTTGTTAATGATAGGTAAGATTTTGATAATACCATGTAAGATTTTGTTAATAGCTTGCATGATTTTGATAATACCACTTCAGGTTTTGATAATGCAATAAAGGATTGTCGTTATATTAGGTGGTATTTTTGTAATGTAGTGCAAGATGTTTGATAATATCAGACCCGATTTGATAAACTCCCGTGGGATTTTGGTAATACCTTACAATACTTTGATGGTAACAGGCATTATTTTGCTAGAACCATTCTAGCTTTTTGATAGTTACTTGCAAAATTTAAGTAATGACCAAAATAATTCTTATAATATCTCACAAGACTTTGGTAATACTAGACCGGATTTTGTAATATTTAGCTAGGATTCGGCTATATCATACCAGACTTTGATAATATTATGTAACATTTTGAAAAAGATTTTGATAATCTTGAGAATAGCAGACACGATTGTAACAGCACTATGTAAAATTACGTTAATAGGTAACATGATTTTGATAGCTTCATATAAGATCTTGGTAATAGCAGTGATGTTTTCATTGTTGCTGAAAAAATGTTTTAAGGTTTTTCAGGGTAAATTCCTTGATTCAAGTTTGTTTCTAGCATTTAACACCAAACTTTTCCTTAAAACAAGCCATTTTTTATCTGTCTCTGTGTATCTTTTTGTCTGTCTTTCTGTGCACCTATTTCGCCAGCATTGGTCACGTCCCCTCCCAAAATTCTTTGGGACACAAACCCAAAGTGATTAGCGAATGTCAATAGAACGTATATTTCAAAATTCTTATCATCCGCTCTCTTAAGTGGCACGAATTGGTTATGTGTCTGTTGAAATGTAGGTATGAAAATTATGTTTCGTCTGTAATATGCTAATGAATTTTAGGGTATCTTTAGATTCTCAGGCTGTAATATGAGGACCCATTTATGCACCACTACTCATATGAAGTTATCTTTTCTACTTGGTTGTGCATTAGAGTACCTTTAGCCAAAGAACTCAGAGATTCAAATTTCAAACTTGTCGTCAAAAAGTTTTGACCTTTTGGACGTTACTTTCAGAGGGCCGTGCCCTCAACCTATGTTTTACAGTTGAGGTTCCTCTTGACCTTGAAACTTACAAATGTAAGTTTCCGACTGATCAGAGACGATGTGATTGTTTGAGGCAGCAGTCTGTTTTCGGATATTTGAAAACCTTTCCTCTCCCATGAAAACATGAGGTTTTTTGGCCCAAGAAAAGACACATAAAAGTTTCAAGCTAATAAAGTTTTTGGCCCATTATTCTTGAACGGAGGGAATATTCTCCCGACATTAAAATTTGTTTTAAATTGGGGTCTCAATGGCCCAGGCACTTTTTGATGTAGATTTCAAACCTTTGAAAAAAATTGACCCCTTTTAGACCCCATTTCTGGATGAACCAAATTTGTTTTTGCTTTGGAATTCCCTTCTTCACGGACTCACTGATACCGATTTGAAGTCGATCAGAAAAACATGGTGTTTGGTTCTTTTTCCGGCCTCATTATTGAAGGATCATGCCTTTAATCTAATTTTATTTGTGTATTAGGGTTCTCTTGACCCTCTGATTTTTCATAGAAATGCTTTAGATCGATCAGAACGATACATAGTTTTGTGTTATTTTTCGGGCAACCTAAAGTTTTTTCCTCGCCTGCCAAAATTTAAGGTTCTAAAAAACCCATGGAGCAGTGGATGTAAGTTTCAACCAGTTCAGGAAATATTTTGTCCCTTTTTCTATTCCTTCTTAGGTGAACATTTCTTTTACTTCTATATTTTTGAGCGCTATATCCAACTACAAACATCTCAAATTAAAAAAAATTAAATAAAAGATATTCTGTGCCCCAAGATCGAAAAGTACAGTCTTGAATTTTCCAAAAGCTCATCTGGTCTTGTCCCAGTTAAATATAGGAACGGGCCACAATTAGTGATAAGGAAAGGGATAAGGAGAGATAGGCAAAACATTTTGAGAATGTGTTAACCGAGAGAGAGTTACAGGAAAAAATCTAGAGGAAAATGAAAACGTTTGTGATACCATGGATGTGAAGGAATTTTTTTTTTTTTTTTTTTTTTTTTTTTTTTTAGTGAGATTTAGTGACAGTACTAACAGGATTAAAAAATAATAAGGCTCCAGGTGCTAATAGTGTGGTAAATGAGTTACTTAAATATGGCGGCTCTGAGTTTAGAAATAAGTTACTGAAGATTATGAATAGCCTTTTAAAAACGGGAAGTACCTACCGATATTAGAAAAACGTTAATTGAACCACTATATAAGAAAGGTGATAAAAGTGAGTGTGGTAATTATAGAGGCATTAGTCTGATCTCTGTAGGTAGCAAATTACTTAGTGATATGATACTTTTTAGACTGAGAGATGCTGCAGACAAAAATTTTAATAGAAGAACAGTGTGGTTTTAGAAAAGGCAGAGGATGTGTCGACTAAATTTTCACTCTTACGTTAATAATTGAGAAGTGCCTGAGTTATCAAACACCTTTGGTCCTCAGTTTATAGATTATGAGCAAGCGTTCGATTCTGTAGATAGAAGAGCCACAGCAAAGGTTTTATACTTGTATGGTATACCAGACAATTACATTAAAGCGATTAGTGCTATATATTACAATAACATTTCTGTGGTTAGGGTAGGAAATGAGGTGAGCAGCTGGTTTCTTATTAAATCAGGAGTTAATTACAGTTGTGTTTTATTGTCCTTCATATGGAACTTCTAGATGGATTTTTTCTTAGGAAGCACAGGAAAGGCAATGGGAGACCACGGGATCAAATGTTGAGGAAAAAATCTCCTGGACTTAGATTATGCTGACGATTAAATCATCCTAGATGAAAGTGTGAGCAAAATAAATGGACTTATAGAAATTTTGCGAGTTCAGGGACCTAGAACATGTTTAAAAAAACATTTAAGGAAAACTAAGTCACTAAGGTTGGAAATAAGAGAAATGAAAAGGTAAAGATGGACAGCGAAATGATTGATCAGGTGGATAGATTCACTAACTTTGGTAATATTATTAGTAAAGACGGTGGGAGCAGTGAAGATGTTGAAAGTAGAATAGCCAAGACTCAGGGTGTTATTTTCATATTTAGAAATAGTTTGGAAGAATAGGAAAATAAGTGTGCAACCCAAGATTAGAATACTGGAAGCTGCAGTGATGACAGTTGTCAAGAATGACTCTGAAGCATGGGCGCATAGATAGGCAGATGAAGATTTGCTAGATGTTTTCCGGAGAAATTGCTGACGGATTGTTCTGGACACCCAACTGACTAACCGTAATGCAAACAGTAGGCTTTGTGAAAAGTGTGGTTCAATCTTGCTTTCTAAGGCTATAATGAGAGAAGGGTTGAGATGGCTAGGGCACTTTCTGCGGATGAAGGATGATAGATTGCCAAAGATTGTCCTTTTGGGCAAACCATCTAGGGTTAAACAGATAGCAGATCGTCCGTGGTCGAGGTGGGAGAATGTCATAAAGAGAGATTTCAAGGAAATGAGAACTTTCTGGGAGAGTCCTAAGAGGGAGGTTCTGAATAGGTTTGGATGGAGGGGAAGCGCGCGTAGCTGTGTTGGCTTCAGGCGGCTTGGTGCTGCGGTGAGTTGTTAGTAGTTAGTATATATGTATTATATTCAATACTCCTATATAGTCGGAACAACAACGTTTTAAATGACATCTATCATTCAAGTGATATTTGAAGGAATACACACTCATGGTATAAACTGTTATGCACTCATTATAAAAAAAATCTCTTATGGAGTTTAGGACTTTCGCGTATAGTTCTCGAGGGATGTTTCTGCTTATTTTCGAGGAAAGATTTGTTCTGAAGAAAAAAACAAAAAACAAACAAACCTTGAATTTCTTTGACGTCTTTTCACGGGCCGTAAAAATGGTGAACCTCGCCTGGCCTTGAAACGCTGTGACCTCGTGTGCCTCGATTTGCCATGATGTTTACGGTAAGGGTTTCTGCATGCACATGCAACATCAATAAAACATGACATCACTAAGATACAGAAAAAGGTTGAGAAAGCTACACTATGCATAAATATGAACCAAGTCCGCGTTCAATAGTGCTTACTACAATTAATGTCAATTAGTTACAAAACGGAAAGAAAGTTACCAGATATTATTCAAACAACCAAGGATAAATTTTTACTACCTTCAACAAATTGATTATTAATGGGAAAAAATATTGTAAGGATTGCCGTCTAAACTGAGAAGTAAAACTCTTTTTTACCATCCCACGGAAATTAACACATCCGATCAGTCTCAAATTCAAATAAAATCTTCTTCCTTTTAAGTGACTCGTCGAATTTGTCTGCAATGAAGCAATTTAATTGTGCGGTTAAAGGCATTAAGCCCTAAGGAACATGGCCAAAAATCTGCAACTCATCTCCACTGAAAGATTACTTTAGACTCCAGGTTAAAAATAGATAAATGGGTGCTATTATAACAGAATAAGATTAGGCTATATATTTTGTATTAATAAAATAAAAAAAAGAAACTTAATGACATATTAGTACAATAATTCTTAAAACGTACTGATTTTTTGTTTAGGTTATTTTGAAAGGGCTATTTTCAGGTTGTAAATATTAATCACTATCTTAATAACATTTGACTAACTGCTTAGTTTACTTTTTTTTTTACTATTTAAAGGCATTAACATATAAACCATTTTTAAGCTGATTTTACGAAGAGCGTAGCAAAATTACATATGGGAGATCTTTTTTTAAGAGAAGTCTCCTGTTTAGAGGATCAAATTTTAGGAAAAATAGAAAATCCGTTTCCGGGCGCGGCTTTGATCATACAGTCATTTTTTCGAATTTCGTTTTTAAACAGTTTGCAAAACCTTGGAAACTTTCAGTAGAAAATTGGTAGATGGCTGTCCGGCTGAGAGAAATCGAACGATTTTCTACTGAAAATAAATACAGAATCTTCTCTTTTTTTCAAGACATTGATTGGGAATTCGGCTGATCTGCCGAAAATTGGTAGAAGTGGAAACACTGCATTTACAAGCATCCATTACTGTTTTGAAGAGACATAGTTGAAAGAGAGAGTGCTGGAAATAGAAGGGGATATGATCCCGGCATGAAGTTTTATCAGTATGATTTGTTAGTACCAAGTATGAATACAAATCACATGGAAGGAAAATATAAATATTTACTTTAATGTCCTAGAATATTAATCAAATTCCCAAAAGAGTACATAAAGAGTAATTTAAGGATATTTTAATCTCCAAATGTACTAAATAGGTGTTTTCTCCTTCTTTTTTTTTTATCTCTGAAACAATCAGAGTTTTTCATACTAGAAATGATAGCGTGGTGCAGTAGGACATGTTTAATGAACATTCAATGATGGTTTCCTACATTAGGACCTCCTCGTGCGGACCTGCAACACAATAGCGTTGACTCAGAAAAGAGTCCAGCGTCTTCCGTGTATTACTATATTTAGTTGCTTTTCCTCCAGATGTCATTAAATAAAATTTATTATCGAAAGTTTGTTGCAATAGTTTGGCTGCAAATTATTAGCTCCAATGTCTGTTTAAGATTCAAAACTCATTCACCCCCCTTTAACATATTCCTTATCATTGGACACCGCGTAGCCCTTGTCGTATGGAATCAAAGTTTCAAAATGGTCATTTAACTCAGAATGGCCCAAGGGTCTAAAAACATGCCTTCAGGGAGGAAAAATACTTACAATTCTAACACCATGTATTAATAGCTCATTACCCAATGGTTAAAATAACCTATTATTCACAGTTGCATTTTAGTAGAAAATTTGAGCTTGTTTCATCCTGTGAAAATTGGACTTGTGAAAGACATTAAAATTTCCATGATTAGCCAAAATTGGACTCATCCCCTCTTACCCCCTCTCCCAAAGTCACTTCAAAATTTCCGCAGAAACGTGGGCGCTCTGTGCCTTACTCTAACCAGAATGGTGCAAGAATTTGCATTCCAATAATTGGAGGGAAAAATGGTGGCCAATAGAAGTCTGTTGCTAAAACAAAGAAAATCTAAACTGTAAACTGATATGATGCAAAAGAAATCTGTCAAATCTGTAGAATTTCACAGTGTTGCTATCAACTGACTTGGTAAAACTAACGAGGAAATTCCTTACTCGGTGCAGAAAAGAAGCTAAGTCTTGACTCACTGCAATAACAAACTAGGCCTAAGCTGCAGACTGAATTGATGCAAACACCAGCTAGGTTCTCATTCAGTGAAAAACAAACTAAGTGCAAATGTGTGAACAACAAGATAAGTCTTTATTTTGTGCAAAACGAGTTTAGTTTTTGATGTAAAAAGTAGCTATGTTCAAGCTTCACATAATTCTCCCACGTTACCAGCTTTTGCAGAAAGGTGCAATGATGGTAATTATTGGAACAATTTTATTCCGCAAGCTACTATGGTGAAATTTCTTGGTAAGAATCTTGTTTCTTTATTTTAATATAACGTGAGTTTAATATATCTCACATCTGTTCCCTCATCTTCCGCCAGTCTTCAATGTTGCGCTGGGTTAACTCATTTCTTCACCGAGATGTTATGCTTTCTGTTTATTATGCTTTCAATTTTCCTTACCTTTCTTGTTGCTGCTCTGTCTGGGGTGGAAATAACAAGTCTCTTTTGTACTCACTACAAAGAGCCCAAAATAGGGCAGTGAAGGCTACTTCTCTTCTCCCTTGGTAATACCCTTCGTCTAATCTTTATAGAAACACTGGAATAGCTCCGCTGGATCGTATTGTGGGTAAAAGTAATCTTTATTCAACGCATTCTGCTTTTCTAGGTATACTTCCACCATCTCTGCAGCGGCTTTTCTTAGGGACAGTCTCAGGTAGATACTCATTTTTTTGGCGTAGTTTTTCTCGTAGATTTACTTTACCTAAGCGATTATCAAAAGCAGCTCAGAGGTCTGCTATTTATCAATTCATCATACAATGGAACTCCATCCCTTCTAATGTCCTAGCTCTCTTTGCAAAGGCAGTTTTTCGGGGGGTCTTTCAAGTCCAGTAACTTTTCTCCCTCTTCTTTTTTCTATTATTGTTACTTTGAATTCTATCCCACTTTATATGTATCTCTTCTCTTATTTTAAAATCATTTTCAGAACGTTCCTATCTGTTAAAAGCCCTTATCTTATTCATTTCTTTTACTATAGCATATGTTTTGGTGTTTTATAAAAGTTCAGTGTCTTATTATTCTTTGTGTGGCCTCTTGGGCCAAGTAACTGTTTTACATCTGTAGCTGTTTTTGTAGAAGTAATAAATGATTGATTGATTAAACCTGAATCACGTACAGATTTTAAGGCTGTGAGATTGGAGGCAGATGATGGGCCATTTGCCACTTCAGCTTTCATGCTAAAAACCTCGTCCTGCAATTTATTTCAATCCAGGTTATTGTATGATCGACTTTGGGCAAGCAAATCTTCGTATATCCCTTAAGTTCCCCATCCAATGCCTGAATTTTAGCCAAAGCAAGGCATTTTGCACCTTGTTTGATCCAGAGTCATGCATGTGTTTTTAAATTAGGAGGATTTGAAGGTCAAAGTGAGCGTATATCCCTTCAAATACAATGCAACGAATTTCAACCTATATAATTATACGTCCAATTTGGGCCATCATCCCCTCTTACATCTCCTAAACTCTTGTCTCATGGCCAATTTTTAGCAAAAGGTAGGCATGCTGTATTTTGTTTGATCCGGAATCATGCAAGGATTTTCAATCAGCAGAACTTGAGGGCCAAAGCGAGCAGATTAGCTCTTCCTACACATCACAAGGAATTTAAATCTCTATGGTTGGACATACGATTCTGCACAGTAGCCCCTCCAACATTCCTCAAATCCCCCTCTCGAAGTCAAATTTTTAGCAGAGGGGAAGGCAATTTGCATCTTGTTTGAGATGAAATCATGCAAGGATTATAAACCAACAGGATTTCAGCGCCACATAAGCCTATAGCCCTTCAAATATCACTTAAATCCTGTAAAACGCCTCTAAAACGCCAATGTTTCATCAGGAAGGATACTATCTGGCGCCTAGTCTGAATATGATCCATATAAGGATTTTCAATCTCTGTGACCAGAGGTAAGAAGTGGGAATTTTCCGGGAGAATTTTCAAGGGGAATTTTCCAGGGAAAATTTTTGGCAGGGAAAACACTGGCTATTCGTCAGCTCACATTCAGTAGCACAGCAACGCAAGAGGAAGGTTCGAAGCCTAGCCCTTTATGGTTTACTCCCATCTTTCCAATATATTTTTATTTCCTGCCTATTGCTCGAAATTTCTACGGAATTACTTTTTTTGTGAAAGAAGATCTAGGTGAACTACGTGCGTTCTTTCGATTGACTTTGAGCTTGCTCTATCCAGAAATATTTCCGTAAAAAAGGGGGATCGTGTCAACTAAATCTTTCAGTTAATATTTTCGATAATTTGTGTTATTAAAAACAGCATGATTCCGGTTTAAGCAAGATGAAATATGTCTAGCTTCATGATAAAAAGTTGGAAGTGCATTTCGAGCGTCATGGAACAATTTGTACCAGCAGTCAGATAGCTCTGTATTCTTCGCATTATCTCAGTTACAATATGAAGGAAAATGTCTGCATTTTCAACCAAACTCTGCAAGAGAAGAAGGACCAAATGGTTGATCTACCCCTATCTTGGGTGCATGGTGCATGTGTATGTCCTCAATAGAAAAATATTTTATGGACCTTTCTGTATTTGCGACTGAAATAGATTTCCCAAAATTTTAATTTAATATTAGTAGGCGTTATTAAGCTGCTCCTGGGCAAACCAAACATTGGAGCTCTTCAATTACCAACAGCCTGTAGAACAGATATTAGAACGTTCATTTTAAAAAAGAATCAACCCCCAAGAGCAATGCACTTTTTTTGAATTGCTCTATAAAATCTCCTCAAGTTCTTGCAAGCTGTTCTCGCAGCTAGCAAGCTTATAATTGGAGGAAAGACGTAAATATCTACAATTGTTACTGTTTATGTACTATTGTGAGATGATACATGATAATAAGAAACCATTTTTGGTCTAAACACCTACGAAAATATTGAATAGCGGTGGCATGCCAGCAGTTTTGAATCAGTTGATACGGATGGGAGGAGAAGTGCTGTATGTGGCTAGAGAAATAAGATAGCGCAGAACGATGAGAAGATATAGGTATATAAGACAGGTTGGACCATTGCGGTATCTCTCCACGTAAAGCATCGAGGTCGTACTGCGATGGGGAGAGGAATTTTGTCTGAGGTGAGAGACCACTAAGAGGACATAAGGTGAAAAAATCCAGTAAGGGGTAGCTTTATTTCGCTTTAAGAACGAAGCAAAATTTTGGGAAATTTAGGTCAAAGAGTGGTCCAAATTGTTGTCCAATTAGTAGAAACGATTTGGAATTAGAGACAGCGGGTATAACTGCAAGGAGTTGAAAAATTGGAATAGAGATTTAGAGTGAGGGTATGGATGTGAAGTTGTTAAGAGTAAGTGTAAACTAAATAATAGGAAATATAGTGTACATGCACCGCAAAATTTGTTTGGAGAAATGAGGGTCAGTAGGATGAGGAAAAGACAAGCCTAAAAAAATAATTATTTGTGCAATATAGGTGATGTTGTTGTTTCATTGTTTTTGTGATTTTTTTTCAAGTTTTCACTTTGTTGTTCTTTTAGCAAAACTTAAAACATATGACTCCTGTGTTGGAATATACCTCATCATACCATTTGAGATCATATCAAAGACTATATTTCCCAGAGGGTTGTCAAAGTCTATTTTTAAACTACCTTGAAATTTAATGCAAGGGGAAATTACGGTCAATGGTCTTCGAAAGGGCAAAAAAGTACAATATATTTAAAGAACCAGGTGAAAACTAAAAACGTGGAGCATTATCGGTGATACCACTGCTTACATACGATCATGCAATATTTAAGAAAATTAAATGAATTTATTTTACCTATTTTCATATCCTTCTCCATATGGGTGATATACCCCATCTTCCCTTTCTGCTAAAGTGACTTCGTCATGCCATTTCAGTAATCCAGATCTCGTAGCCACAAAAATAATAGAGACTCCGAACATCTTCAGAATTCCAAGCCTAAAGGATTAATGTTCAGTTTAGTTTGCTTGGTAGGATAGATAGAAAAGGATAGACCGATCCTTACTTTTAAGAGGACCAACATAGCCAATTCATCTCAAATAGCCTAATCAGTTATTGCAGAGATGGGCCGGATATATCACCACATCTTACATTTCAAGAAGTCTTAAGATTAGGTTTATATATAAAAAAAAAAAATAGATGGAAGAAGGATAGTAGCGATACAAACAAAGTCCAATAATCCTTGAATAGCTTTTCTTCTGTGGGATATCAAAAGCCCAAGAAAAGCTGTGGATAACTACAAACCACATCCTTCTATAAAAAGAAAGTAGCACCCTCTGAAAATTTGAAATTTAAAGTCAGCAAATAAAATGATTAAATGAATGAAACAATGAAATCTGAAGTAACTTGTGCTCTTTTGCAACTTCAGGGCTCATGAAAGGCTGGAATATTAGATAAGAGATTTGTATATTTCATCAGATTAAAATGTGGGCAAATTTTATGTTCAAAGAATTTTGTATTGCATTTCCTTACTGTTTTTACTCTTTCAAATTAGTATTTATGTGTGCAGTACTGGATTTTTTTTTTTTTACCTATATGACCATTCACACGTTTCAACGAATCGTCGTAACGATTATTCGCTAGTAAACATTCATTTTTCCCAAGCTAAAAAGAAAGATGTCGGTAATGACTGGAAGGTTGAAAATACGCCTTATATTTGAAATTTTTGTGATGGTCATTTATTGTAAGTAGATCGATTATATATACATGTGTTTTTAGGGCAGAAGGTTTGGGTAAAGGTTATGTGGCTCGGGGAAAGAGCAGAAGGTCAAGGTTAAACATCAGAAATGGAATGCAAAAAGCAGATTCTAAGCCTTTTAATTTAATCAAAGAAGAGGGGGTATCAAGAAAAGGGTTGGAGCGAACGGTAAAATATTCAATTCAAGGTGTTTGAGAGCCCAAGAGCTGAGGTCTCATATTTTTATAGAAATTAATTTTTGAAAAGGACAATTGGGAGGTTTTTTTCAGCGTAGGGAAACCAGGTACAACTTTGAGCAAGTATGAAAGTGGGGTAAAGATCCTGAGATTGCAAAACAGGTGAATTCATGAATAATATGTTATTTATGAATATCTATAGGAATATCATTGAATGGTTATGATTGTTCAGGGTTTGAGGCTGCGACAAGTGCTCTTACTCTATATGCATGCCATTATGCAGTTATTTATGACAATTAACTGTAAATCATAGCGTTTGATATGACAACGAAAGGGAAGAAGAAACAAACTGGAGAAAGTAAGTTCTCTGTACAAGTTTATCATAGCAGAATTATCATATTCACTGGTGAAATGTGATCCTTGTATCTTTTTGAATTTATTCCACACTAAAAACGGAATTTTAGTAGGCCAATTTATTTGTTTGGATCTTTTGCTGAAATAACAGTTTATTTTAAATATTTTTTCCCGTTCTGTTTCGCAGATGTGTCAACACTGATCAAAAACAATTGGCTGGTGCATCAAATGTGACTCCAGACTGAGTTCTCGGCTCTATACCATACAATATTTAGAGACATCATACACATATCGTAGAAAAAATATCAATGATAAAAAATCTCTTTAGTGCGACAATTAGGAGTACCGTTTGACCCAGAGTCTCTGACATCTTTGAGGGTTCGTATAGGTAGGTACTAGGGTCTTTTTTTAATTTTACTTTTGTCTTTTTATTCACCAGTAAAATTTTCGTTAGAGTCTCTGAGGAAAATAATATAATCACAAATAAACTCATTATATGACCGTCAAAACAAGCTTCTGAGGGATACTACACAAACTACCAACAAAAACAAATTAGCACAAAGGAAATTTGGCATTTATAGAGCAACGTGACTATGGACTTGCTCGACTCTGGAGTCAAGAATTTTTTCCCCAGTTGATGTGTAGTTTCTTAACTGCTCTTCTGAAAATTTGCAAGCAAACAAAAACAGAGTTTTGTTATACATTTTTACAGGCTCTTAAGGTACTATCGGTGAATGAAGACCATATTTATTACTTTTCTTTCGTAGACCAAATTATTGAGTGGTGACTTTATTTTTCCAAGTTTTAATAGCTTGCATAGAGATTCAGTTAAAAATAACACAAAACAAAGAGACTTGGAGCCCGAAAACCGTGTGAATGTTTTCTAGTTACTTAATTAGCGTATTTGACTATTAATTAAAATATCTAAAAATAGATTTGATTACCATAACTGGTATTTGGAAATTCATTAGGCTAAGTAGCTTTATGACAGTGCTGTATATAAAAAAAAAACAAAAAACAAAGAACTGACAATCTATAACAGAAAGAGTTTGCAAAAACAAAATGCCTGTTTCATGAAACTGTAAATCAGAATTTACCGTTTGAACATAATTATAGACTTTGGACATCGAAAGTGGTTATTCTTGTTCGAATAGCTCAATCGAAATGCAAGATGAAAATTGATAGAGAAAAAAAGCAATCCTTTTTAACATTATAAAATTCTTAGGTAGTTGACTACCTATCACTATAAATTCCCATATTGCATGTAATAAATTCCCATATGAAATTAGATCCAACAGCATACTTGTCTGACATGGACATTCATTTCCACTTTTTTTAAAACTAAATAACAGTTGACGCCATAGGCAAAAGCACACGAGAGATCCCATCTAAACTCGGTAAAAAGATTGGGTCACTGCAATCACTCTGGGTACTGTACCTTGGAATGACAGCCACGAGATAGCCTAGCGGTCTTAAGAAAAAAGAAGACAATTGATTAATGATAATTAGTTGGATTTGAGATATCCAGCAGCAAGATAAATGGATTAGAAAAAAAAATTATTAGTTACATACCCTAAATAATAAGAAAGGAAACGTAAAACAACCACGACATAGTTGTCCAGAAACCATCAAGCCAAGAAAAAAAAATTAAGACCAATAGGTAGAAAATTAATCTAAACTATTATAGAACAAAAACAAATCCTTATATCTTCAAACAAGTCTTGTTACTCGCTATAGAACACAGTTTAACATGGTGACTATTTATACCCGGCAATTATATTTCGAGCATACACACAGGAGGTTTGGCCTTCGGACCAACAACACACTCAAATTCAGAGGAGATAAATATTTGCTGTAATTCAAGATACAGTCAGTTAAAATCGCTCCTTAGGCACCATTTCTCACATATGATCTTGAAATAATATTGAAACTACTCTATCGCTGGAACTGCTCCAGATTTTTGGTTTTTACATTTTAATTTATGCCTATGACAACAGTTTTCGACATAAAATAACATCTTCCGTTTCAAAATGTGTCTTTTTAAAATAGGGTAGCATCATAAAATAATGATAATAGATCAAAAGAAAGTAGGGTTTTTGGGATTGCTTGTTTTGAGGAAAATAAATTGAACATTTGAAAAATACTTCTGAAGGCAAGAGCAAAAGGAATTTGGCATAAAGTCCTAGAACGGTGCATTATATCTTTAAACCCTATCTTCATTTGCCTTTTTCAGGCAAGGTGACGCCCTATCTTCATTTGCCTTTTTCAGGGACTGTCAGTTATTGCGCAGCTTGACAGGGGGAAAACAACAGTACCCCGTTTGGACGCATCCTGATATACTATTTGATGTCACTTTGAGAGCTTTACCTATAAAATCCGCAATAAAACAAAGATGCGGCTTTAGCAACTTAATATGAAGCTGATAGAAAAAGAGAGATTAGGAACCGTTCCCCAGATGAACCAGTTTTAACCTTTGTCCAAAACTGCATGTGAGAAACTGGTTTAAGAAAAAGCTGTACCTCGGAGCAGATATTATTTTGGCAAAAAAAAATGTCAACAAAATGTCAAGTTTTAATGTAAGCAAAGTTCAATGAAATCGGTGACTCGAATGCATGATCTCTTTTTTTCTGTGGGAATTTGCAATCTAAATTTTATATTTACAATATAGGACCTTATTTTTCAATTAATTAAAGCTGTATGCATTTCAACATAACTTAAAGTCTCAAAATTTTAAACGGAGAGGTTTGCAATTTTCAAAACCCTCCTACACTTCTCAGGTACTGGAAACCTTATTCTTTAGAGTTACTAAGTTAAACCATAAGAGAAACGAGCCATAATTTAAGAGCCATAATTGAAGCGAGTAGAAATATGAAAGACCAAAATAAGTCATATCAAAAGATCAAACTAAAAACGAATAAGCACTAAGAATTAATAACTGGAACCGAAAACAAACACAAGTTTCAAACACAATTATCAAGAATGAATAAATTAAACTGAATTGAACACAATTATACTGAATAATCAAGTCAAAATTAAAACAAATAAAAATTACCACAAACAAGATAGGGATTACCACCCCTTTAACTCCCAAAGGCTAGAGTGGCATTTGCGCTTTAGTGAAAACAATGTGCATTTTGGAGAGCGTGTTTTTCGCCATTCATTGATTTTCTAGGGAGTGTGTTAATACCTTTTGATACCGTCAGTTTTCCAAGTCTAATTCAGTCACACTTTTAAACTCAGTCAAAGATATTGTATAGAAAATGCTATAAATAAATAGAAGAGCCCCAAAACAAACAGAAACTAAAATGAATAACAATAAATACACCATGAGTGTCTAAAATGTGCCCAAAAGAGTGTCCATTATATGCTGATTCCAACCAACTAAAATTCAGTAGCCTCGCAACCACCCATCAAAATTTATATTTCTGTATATATTTGTATATCCTCAGAAAAAGGGAGGGGGGATATCTTCAAAAAATAATCTTGTCTGAGTGAAAACTGTATTAAAAAATTTTGGGAGTAAAAATATGGTTTTTCAAGCCCCTTACTTCAAAATTGCAAATTTTAATGCTTTTCCTGTCACAGGTTAGAATTTTTTTTCTGTTTCTTCTTTTTTTTGTACCAAATGTGCTCCATACTGAACCGATTGTGGTTAAATTTCTAGAAGGTCTAATTCTTATGGAAACTGAAAGTTCTAGTTCCTAGTTCAAGAGCTGCTAAGGATCAGAGAACAATTAGGCAACCTCCCTTATTTCCGTCTGCAAGGCCCATTGCAGTCATAACTGGTCCAAACAAAGACCAAATAGATTTCAAAATGTTTGGGTGTCATAAATATTCCCTCCTTTTGTCGGCCTAATCAAAAATGTTTGCTCTTTTTTCAAATAGAAAAAATATTTAAAAATTGACCTTTTTCCAGGCCCAGTTTTTGGGAAACAGAGTTATTTTTACAGGTGTTATTATAAAATAAACTCAAATACTAGTTAAGTTTACAGGAACGAAAGAAATATTTCTTATAATAAATGTATTTACGGCTTTCAATTCAATTTTAATATTTGAAAGGACGTCTATTTCACATATGTTCCTTTTCATTCCGTTTCTTTTTGAAGCATAGAAAATGGATGAGTAAATAAATATTTTTGAACCCTTATAAGAGAATCAGAATATGATTCAACAATGGATTTTCTTTGGGTTCGAAAGGAATTGTTATTTTAAATGACACCTATGATCGAAACTATTCTTTTTTATCCCATTTTAGTCGGACTCAAGGGTATAGAAAATTAAAGCCTAAACAAAACTTTAAGAGTATGATAAATGATACGTTTGAAAGTATTCTAATACGTTTGAAAGAGATGGGTTCAAAAGGAAGAAAACATTGAAAAAATTCTGTTGCATATTAGACCAATGGAATTACGCCGATTGGTTAAGAAATATTGATACTAAAATTATAAATATGTAATACAAATCAAAAATCAAAATAATAGTCCAGTTTACAGGAAAAAAAAATATCTTATAGAGCTATAATAATCGAAACTATTCTTTTTGATCGCATTTTAGTCGGACTCAAGGGTATGGAATATTAATCCATAAAGAAAACTTTAAGAGCTTGCAAAATGATTCATTCGAAAACATTCTAATGCGTCTGAAAGAGATGGATTCAAGAGGAAGAGAACATTGAAAAAATTTTGTTGTGTATGAGACCAATCGAAAATAACTGATTGATTAAGAAATACTGATACTGGAATTATGTATATGTAATATAAATCAAAAACCAATATATGATTCAACAATGAATTTTCTTTGCATTTGAAAGGCATTGGTATTTCAAGTGACACTTATGATCAAAACTATTTTTTAATACAATTTTATTCGGACTCAAGGGTATAAAAAATTAACGCCTAAACAAAACTTTAACAGTCTGAGAAATGATTCATTTGAAAGCATTCTAATGCAATTGAAAGAAATGGATTCAAAAGGAAGAAGACATTGAAAAAATTCTGTTGCTTATTAAGCCAATAAAATTAAACTGATTGGTTCGGAACCACTGATACTAAAATAAGAATTCATGGAAGTCTCAGTAGTCTTTAGTGTTTTAATTTTAGAATGAAACAAGATTGCAAAACAGATTTTGTTTACTAAAGCGAGCAAATAATACTCTAACCTTCTTAAAAACTTTTTTTTGAAAAGAAAATCATTCGTTAGTTGACTTATTTTTACAGTGTGTTGAATCTGGGGATGTATATAAGATTTTTTTAAAGCTTTTCTGCTTAATTAATAGAATAAAGGATGAAAATTTAAATTTAAAGGAAAAGTTGAATATTTAACGCAAATTTATAATTAACCGTGGCTATGTATAACCTTTTAAAACAATATTTTTATGAGAAGTCCAGGCTGGACGGGATGAGAATATTCTCAATGATATACATTGAACATGTAAATTATTTTGTTATTCCATGTTGCTGAATGTTACTTGGAGCTTTGATCATAAACGTTCTGTCAATAGATAGAAAACAATATTCGAAAAGAGAAACACAGCAAATAAATAGTAATAATAAACATTGACCCTTTTTAATTAAAAAATTGCAACAAAATAAGTTTTTCAAACAAAAGTAAAGAACTCCATTAAACCAAAAATGAGCAAAATAGAATAAAATAATCTACCAAACTAACCGAGGGGCTTTTCCTCCTCAACACCCCGCTCTTTACACTAAAGTTTTTTGCTGTTTTAAAATGTAGAGTTAAGGAAAAGAGTCAAACTTTAGCGTAAAGAGCGGGGTGTTGAGGAGGAGAAGTCCCTTTCAAATACGGAGTAATTTCTGTTCGTTTTAAGTTTTAATGTCGCTCCTTATTTTCATTTAAAAAAACTTGTTTTTTGTTTGTTTAATTCTCTCGAATATATCCAAGTAGTTGCGTGGTAAATATTAAATTAAAGTTTACGTTAAAAATTTAATGAGATGGATGTGCATATTTTTATTGGATAAGAAATCAAACCTTGGTGTAATATTTGAAACTGCTGGATGTAAGACCTCTTCAACATTTTTGTCGCTGAACGATATTGGGATTAAATGTGTGTTAAAGCTGAGAAAGTAACTTCCCATAAATATGTGGTGTTAAATGGCAGAAGTATATTTAACGCCATATCAGCGATTGTGGTAAATTCAGTTCTAGTTCAGATCCAGAATTCAGTCAAGGGCTTTTTTTGGAATTGTAGTTTTAAGTTTGAGTCACACGAAAGCTCAGCAAATTCCTCTTGAGCTTTAAGTGGCAGGTGATCAAACTCACTTAAGCCAATCTAAAACGGCTTTTGAATCCAAGCTATTTTTTGTAAATCAATATTTAATATAAAATATGTCCGGAACTGTATTTCTAGCGCTTTTAAGTGATCTACAATAGTTTTTGCAATAAAAGTTTTACGATGAATTTTCTCAATTACAAAATTGTCGACACCGGAAAACATTTCGAACGAATATTTTTCGACCCTACTTATCCAAATGCTGATCTTTTTAATAAAACTTTCAATTTTGTCGTTTGAAGTAAATATATCGCAATTTTTTCCTTGAAGAGACAAGTTAAGATCGTTTAACTTCGCAAAAATATCTGACCAATAACACAGCTTGGGTAGCCACAAGTCATTTTGAAAAAAAGCAGCAAATTCACATTTTCGTTCAGTTAAAAATATTTCGATCTCGTCCTTCGATAACAATAATCTTTTTAAACTTTGACCTCTTGACAACCATCTTACTTCTGCATGTAATAACAAAGTTGTGTAGTTGGAATTCGTATCCTTACAGAGATTTGAAAATAAGCGACTGTTAAGGGCATGGTTCTTAATCAAAATTTATGACCTTAACAGCATCCTGAAGCACATCGTTCAATTCTGGTGCTATTAATCAATTAAGAAGCGCCCATAGGATCTTTATATGCCGGGACTGTAAGGTCCCGTCGGTCGCGAAAGGATTAAACTGACTAATTCGAAATAAAATGCACTTCGTTCACAATCATACAATGGCTAAATGAAAATAACACCAAATGTTTATATAGTTTCTTCAAAATAACACTTAGAAATCTTGTTCATAATATTTATCAGGATTATTTCGGTTTTAAGAGATTGACAAAAATAAATCGACATTTTTTATAAATTTCTATAACATCTTCTGATTCATAGTAAATTTATACAAGATATTATAATGATCGGAAGAGAAATGCTGGTTTAAACAGTCTTTCCGAACCAGAAGATTTTATGATACATTTATCTACGATGATTGTTATTTTTCTTTATAACAATAATTTTACAAGCTAAAAAACATTTTTTGTTAAATTGTTTTTTTATCACTCGCGACCCCATAATTTTGCTACGCGTCCCCAAATTTTGGGGTCGCGACCCATAGTTTAAGAAGCCCTGCCTTAGACTATTAATAAGAGAACAAGTGGTCTCAATTTCCAATCGAATGAGTCCTTTTTGAAGTTTGTAAGACAGGGTTTTCTATAAAAACCTTATATGCCTCCATGGCATAAATTAAAACCTTTGCTTTGAGGGCTGTGGGGGAGGGTTGTCATCCTCAAAGACAAAATATCCAGAGCTTTCAACTACATTGAACAAAATGGCTATCTCAAAATTTTAATTGAGTGTGTTAGGGGAAATGGTGGGCGTGGGAGGGGGGTTAGTTGCCCTCCAACCGCTCTTAACTACTAAAAAAGGCATTAGCCTTTTCAATTTTTAATTGAATGAACCCTTTTGTAAGTTTTCAAGAAAACTTCTTCGATACGAAGTGCTCTGGTCTAAACAAAAAAATAAAAATAATAATAATACATTGTGCCAACATCGTTCTTTACTTAGGCAGCGCAATGCCTTTGATAAAATTATCCCTGAATTCAATTTCACTAGTGAACTCTTCCCTCGCATGACCCTCTTGGGGTTCTTGGGGTTCAAGACCCTCGGCTTAGGATCACTTACACGAGTTTTTATCGGTGTTTTTAAGCAAAATCAAGTTTATGATTTTTTTTTTTTTTTTTTTTTTTTTTTTTTTTAAGGATGCATTCTTCGATTAAAATCACTAAAGTGTATTAACCAAGGGAATTAATCTTTGCTAAAACTCGGTTGAGGAATAGAGGCGGCGAAGCAGCCCAGCCAATGAACACTATAATGCAACCACATCATGGTAGATAAGAGATTGGGCTTAAACATTACTACGACTAATTTGTCTATGATATATCATTTGAGATTGGTAATCTCTATGGTAGCTTGCCAGGGAGGAAATCTAAAACTTAAAATTTCTTTCAGCTTGCTATATGCAAAGTGCCTCCAATAATTTTTAAGCCACGGAAACTTACAGTTCAGGCACTATCTAACTTCAAACTTTCATTTTTTCGAGGGCCTTCAACTTCTAAGATTTTGAAGTCTTCTAGAGCCCTGACCGAATAAAGTCAGTGGTAAAAACTTCTTTTGAGAATGGGTTGCTTGACTATAGCTACTTGCTAGTCTACGGTTCCGGGTACATTCAGGGGGAAGATAGCCAGGACTATGATATTTCCTCCCCTGTGTCTTTATGCCCAAAATTTTTCCTAAAATTTCAGACACATACCACTTTCACGTAAAGGCCAGAGAAAGGACCAAAATGCTTGTGTTACAAGTTTTGAGCCAATCGGCGAAAAAAAACTTACCGAGTCTTTTTTCTGTCAATTTGGTGGTGGGAGGGGTTTCCGGAGAGGCCACAGACCAGCAATTACTGTCCGATAATGTATTTTGAAAATTCTTGTCTATGTTTGGTTCAGACACAAAAAGGTGTGCGCTTTTACAAAAATATTGTGGAGGGTGGGGAGGTTCTGGGCCATTTTTGTATTACAATAGCACAGATCAAAAATCCTTTCATGGCCACGGTTCAAATAATGTGCCAAATACCCACCATTTTACATCCACCAATTCAGTCCTTAGCTTGGATTTAGCTCGTTTCCAGGACTTCCATTTTCAATGACAGCTTCACATAGAGGGGGTTGTGATAGAAAATGAAGAATGGGCTTATTTGATCGAAAATTGTAACTCCTAGTTATCTTTTATGCCCTTATTTTGTACCTATAACTCCAGTCCCCGTTATGGAATTGGATTAAACTTTGAGGTAACCATTTGAATCAGCATGTGTGAAAGGTCCAAAAATGTCCGTAAGGAATTACATTACCCAAATACCTCTAGGGGTAAGGATCCCAAAATATTAATTAGCCTATTTAATAAATACAAATTAGCAGAAAGGGTGGGTATATTGCACTTTTTCAAAGGCGAAACAGAATTGAGCTCTTGCTATCCTTAAATGAAAGGTTCAATTCTTTGGCCGTCACAAAAATAGACATATATCAGCTCCCTTTAACCGCTAAGTTTGAGTGGTTCAATCCTTCCGTCTTTTGAATGGGTCTATAGGATTCCGTCTAATGGGCGTAGTCTTTATTGGCTGGGGGGGAGGCGGTTCCCGGGCCAATGGTACTCACGTACATGCTATCTTCCAGTTTCGTTTCCAGTGTTTCAGTTTAGTTTCTTTCTTGCTGTATTAATATGTTTTCATAGCCTATGTTCATGATAACTTTTTGGAAAACTTACCCATCACTTTTGCTGTATTTTATCAAACCTTTTTCGTCAAATGGTTGCGTAGCAATCGCATCAAAAACAAGGGACTGGAACAGATCCTTATCACCTGCAGAAAAGATAGACTTAAATTGAAGACTAGGTGAAAAAAGATCAAAGATCTGAAGAAAAGGAGAAGCTCTTCCTTCCTTTCTAGGTTAGGTTAAGGAAAAGGAGAAAAGAAAAAATACTCTTCCCATGTTTCTACTGTGTGTGAAAGTTATTGAGTTTGCAACATAAGACTTCTGTTTTTGCACTTTTCTTGGGTCAAGGTATTTTCTAACTTGGCTTATTTTAAATTCCTTTTTTATAATTAGAAAAAAAAGAATAGCTTATTTTTTTATGTAAATTTGTTGAATCCATCTTTCGCAAAATTGACATGTATATCAATCTTAGGTAAAAGAATAAAAACATAATGGTCTTATTCTGATGTGCATACGTTATCAAAAAGTCTCCCCCTCCGCAAGTCAATGACTTCTCCCGTTAAAACTGATGTAACGAAGGAATTGTCTTTTTTTGTTTATAATTGCCAAAAAAGCAAAAATGATGGTTTTTAGTGTGGGTTAGAAGAAAGTTTGAAACTGAATTTGGAAGCGCTGACAATACAGGATTTTTTGAGAATAATTTAGTTTTTTTTCAAATTTGTTTATATATATATATATATATATATATATATATATATATATATATATATATATATATATATATATATATATTAATTTCAGTATTAAAGCATCTTTCAATAATAACTTGTATTAATATAAGGTAATCTCGTAAACTACAGTGGCTTGGCGTAAAAAAAATAATATAATAAAGATTGAGAATAAGGTTTTCTTAAGTCAACGAAAATACTAAACGAACAACGCAAATATTTCAGGAGATAACGGTCTCTCTTCTTTAAATTTATCAGAGTAATTTGAAGAAAAAAAAATATGAGCGAGGCAACTCGGATAAAACAAAACAAAAGCGGAAAGCCAACAGAAGAGATAAACAAAGACGAAAATTGGAATAATTATAAAAACCTAAAAGCCAAACAGCACGGAAAATCAACAGAAACGACAAGCAAATAAAACCCAACATTAGCAGAGTTAAGTTTAAAACCCAAAAACCGAGTCCCAAGAGCGAGCCATTTACCAATACCTACGACTAGTAAAATCCATAATTCTCGTTCGATTCTAGGAAATGACTGATTGGTAAAATTCTTTCAGTTGTTAAACCAACGAATGAAATTCTATCATTTGTAAAGAAAATTTAAATATGAATCCCCTTATTTTTATGTTACCAATATTTCTATTCAAAGCCGGATCTAAATTTCGGTATTTATATATCTCGAAAGCCTCTTTGTAATGCTTGGTCACATCTATGTTTGGCCCCAAACTTTCAGGGTTTCTTTCTTTTTATCCCCCTAAGCTAATCTTTTTAGTCTTGGATATAATTTAAAAAAGCACAAGCACTTACAAAAATAGTCATCCTTATTCTGCCGCTTTGAATAGATGCCACCTGAAATAGAAGAAATCAAATTTTTAATTCGTATAACATATGAGAGCCATACAACGTAAAAATACACAGTTTGACGTGCATGAGCAGTTTCATTTGGTTTGACGAGTGACTAAATACACACGTTTTTACTGTGAATATGAATATTTTTCTCTAATTAAATTTCACAACAAAAGTGATTAGCAAAGCTTTGCACTTGTTGTAACAATTATTAGGAATTGACTTTAGCTAGCATGACATATGTCTGTTGCTCTTCAAAACTGTACATAGCTTCCTAAACCATATTTTTAGAATGTCATACAGGTCGTAGATAACTTCGAAGACCACACTGCCTTTCCATGACGAAAGTAAAACAGTTCAAAATAGGGATGATACCTTTTTTATTGACAGTGAAATATAAAATTATTTAACTGGATATTTCGAACACATATACAGTGTTCATCATCAGCAGTAAAACTGCTCAGCAGTATAATTTTATATTTCACTGTCAATAAAAAGGTATCATCCCTATTTTGAACTGTTTTACTTTCGTCATACAGGTCATCCACGTACACATGAGGGACTTCCAGGCCAATGTCTCCTCAAAACATTTTTTAGGACTTTACTCATGGCTTTCATCTGATTATAATTCTTTGGTCTCACTGTCTAAAGATAATAGCCCTCCTAACCCTCCCCCTCCCCCCAAAAATAGCCCACGTGTGTGACGGTTTGAATCGAACTATAACCCATAAATTGTCACTAATGTTCTTTTATATTTGTATTCTCAGCTATGCTTCTTCCTATTTGTGTTTATTTCCTCGTTACTTAGTTGCTTCAATAGGCCCTATCTAAGCATTTTAAACTTTAATTTAAAATTTAATAAAGATTTATGCCATTAAATTGAAAAAAGGAAAAGAAGCCGAATAAGAAAATAATTAATAGCCAAGTCTTACCCGCTATTTTCAGTTTTTTGTTAAAATAAAGTTTGAAGGGAAAAAAAGTGTTATAGAAAAAAAGCACAAGCAATTGCAGGAAGTTACCGTAAAATATTTACTTTTAGAAATATTTAATGTCGAATGAGCTCCCAGGAGGAGCTCCTCCTGGCATCAAGATTATAGTCGCGAAAAACATAATTAATTTTTTGTATATCTTAACATTTCATATAGGACCTGAAAATTCAAAAAATTAACTTGTTCCTATTTAATCTTCTGGTCAATTAGTGTATTACTCTGCTAATTGGTTCTTTCAAATTCTTGTATTGTTTTAGAAAAGTAGGCACTCGTCAAATATAGGCGGATAATTTTTGGTTTATAAAAGACTATTTTACAAGTTTTAATTATAGCCGTCTTATTGAGAAGAACGCTAAATCCAACTCTATAAGAACACTAAATTATATATTCCACTAAATATACTAATTAGTATGAAGATATCGATTTAGTATTGGTAGATGTTCCGTTTTATCAAAAATTTGGTGATTTTAAGGAATTTATTTAGTGCAGTGGTCAACCTTATACATAAAAAATCCTAAAAAAGCCCCAAAACAAACTTATTTCTTGAGCTTAATTCATATTGCTCAAAATAATATTTTAAAAGTTTGCTTGACTTGATTTTCTGACTAAAGCTAACCTTTTTACTGTTTTCAGTGTTTGGTCAATTATTTAAGCCAGAAGTGAGAGAACTGATTAATTTGTTTACATAAGTTTTTTTCCCATTGACATATACATCTTGTTATTTTTATTATATTATATTGCAGAAAATTGGTTGTTTGTAAGAGTTAGAAATCTGAATGTTGCCTCTATTTTTGTTTTAGATGAATTATATTGCTACAAAGATATTCTTTAAAATTTTAACTACCATGCAAGATGCTCAAGTAGTTTGACTCACAGTTTAACAATCAATAAGCTCGAGGCCATGTTTCTATTTAGAACTTTATTAGCTTTTACAAGCAAGGTTTTTGTAAAAAGCCATAGTATGAGCAAGAATTTCTCCATTGAGCTTTATTCGTCAACTGCCTACCTTTACTGGAATCTTTAGAAGACTGGGCTCCGTACCTGGATCGCCACTTCCACGCGGGCCTTTGAGAGCGTTCCATAAAGTGAAACACTTCAGCCTCAGGCGTGAGCAAGGCATGATCCGGGGTATCATACATGTACTGACAATATATCCTGAAAAAAAAGAGTAGAGATTACACTTTAATGTGAGCTTTGTTATAAGATAGTGCAAAAACAGAAGCTATAAAATGCACGCAAATTCTCATGTGAGTTTTCAAAGCTGAAAAAAAAAAAAAAACAAAAAAAAAAAAAAAACAGAGAAGACCTAACATCAAAGGATATTTTAACGTTTATCCTGATTATAAGAATTTCCTGACAGATAATATTAGAGGACACGAACCGTATGAAAAATGTGGTTTTATCCTAGTTTTTAGGGCTATAATAAGAGAAAAGTCAAAATAGCTAGGATACGTTTTTTGAAGAAAGGATGAAAGACTGCCAAACATCACTCCTTTTGGCCATCCATCTAGGGCCAAATGAAAAGCAGGTTGTCCCAAAATGAAGCGAGAAGAAGTCGCAAGGAAAGATTTATAGAAAATTGGAACTTCATGAGAGGAGGGAAAGAAAAGTTTTGAATATACTGAAGTGGGGAGGAGTGTACGCAGCTGCGTTTACCTCAAGCAGCTTGTTGCTCTTTGAGTTTTAAGTTGCAGCAGTAGTATCTGAAGCAAAAGTTTTTATCTGGAACAAAGGGGCTCATAAAAAGTAGCTTGCATTGGAAAAATCGCAGAAACTGCAAAATAGTGCAATAAGAGATATAGAAGAAGAAGTGCACGATCTTGTCGAAATCCTAAATGGCAATGGCAAAATCAGCTGCTAGTAGAGCCGTTTGATATATTGCTCGAAGCCCTCTAAACTGATTATTTCCAATTTTCTTAATTATAAGAAAATCGCGTATTCCCTGCCAGTATAATTCTAATTTTTTTTTTCTCCTGGGCGACCCCACAGTCGGAGGAAGTCTTGTGCTCTTTTGTAGACAATATGATTAATGTCTGAGGCTGGCAAGCATATTCTGCTTACTGGAGTGATGCATTTTGACCAGGCTGAGAAGCTGAGATATTTACTCGAACCATTCTGCTAAATAGCTAGAAAATACGGAAATGGAAAAAAATACGTAGTAAATTAATGGGTAGCCCTCAAGGAAGGAGAGGGAGGGGGCAGTATTTTATAATTTTTCATCAAATGAAAACGAAAATATAAAAGTGTTCAAATAAAAAAAAAATTTGGTAAAAGTGCGGCATTTTCCTAGAAAACCCTCTCTTTTTGAACTTTGCCCATGCCTTATGGGAAAACGGTGTATGCTGAAACCAGAAACTAAATACCCTACTGGCTGCCAAAACATACGAATCCACATAACAGAGTTGAGTGATTCATAGGTCTTATTGCTACCTCTTTTAGCAATGCTAGTGATTAGTGTGTAGTTGTTAAACATCACAATTCACTATAACTCTTAACTATCATTTCGTAATTTCCATACTTCACAATCTTAACATTACTTTATTTCACAATGATTTTTCCTTGTATAAGCTAAATACCATCTAATTCATCTTAGGCCAGTAGCTAGTAGACCAGGTTTTTTTTTTATTCATTGAGCTTCCCATCTTGTTGTGTTTAATTTTTACCCCATTACACTTGGTGTAAGCTCATACAAACGTTAAAATTGACAGCAGTCATGGTATAAAACTGGCTGTCAAATTACGAAATTACAAGTATCCAAAAATAAAATGATTTTGATATGAGACTCGTCCAAAACAGAAGCGACAATGGACAAAATGTCATTAGGAAGTAAGCAAAAACGAACGTTTTGGAGCAATTAAATCTGAACGGGAGCTTAGCTATAGAGAAGAATACAATAAAAAGAATGATGAGAATATCTTACCAGTCGGGATGCACTTTCCAGTTTTTCTTCTTAAATAGCTCAGATACTGCAATAAATAAAAGAAATCAGACTTTTTAATTCGGTTTTAAATATACTCAATGCAATTGTTGAAATTACGAGGGGTTGGCCGAAACAGAATTTTTAAGAGAGTAGGATGCAATATGATAGTTAGACAATGTATTGAATCTCTTCGATGGCGTATTCCGAATGCTTCCCTGAATATAAGGAATTTTTACGTCGAACAATGCAATTGTGTATCGGACTATGTGTGTTTGAAGGACTATGCTTCTCTCTCTCTCTCTCTCTCTCTCTCTCTCTCTCTCTCTCTCTTCTCTCTCTCTCTCTCTCTCTCTCCTCTCTCTCTCTCTCTCTCTCTCTCTCTCTCTCTCTCTCTCTCTCTCTCTCTCTCTCTCTCTCTCTCTCTCTCTCTCTCTCTCTCTCTCTCTCCTCTCTCTCTCCTCTCTCTCTCTCTCTCTCTCTCTCTCTCTCTCTCTCTCTCTCTCTCTCTCTCTCTCTCTCTCTCTCTCTCTCTCTCTCTCTCTCTCTCTCTCTCTCTCTCTGTGCCTGTGTGTTTGACTGGCTGTTGTTGCTTACCTCTCTCACTGTGTCTCTGTGTCTGAGTGGGTGTTTGCCTGAATCCGTGTCTGTCTTTGTGTGTTTGTATATCTGACTCTGTTTGTTTGTTAATGTTTTTAATCCCTGTCTCTCTCTCGGCGCCTGTGTGTCTGAGCGGCTGTTTTCTTGTCTCTCTCTCATATTAGATTCAAAGAAGCGTATCTTCGTCGAGCTTTGTGCAAAATTGAGTACAAAAAATTCTGAACCGCACATTTGATTCAAAGAAGCCTATCTTCATCGACCTTTGGGTGAAACAAAGCACGAAAAATTTTGAATCTCACATTTGATTCAAAGTAAACGTATTTTCATCGAGATTTGTGCAAAAGAGAGAACAAAATATTTTGAACAATAAATTTGATTCAAACAAACGTATGCTCATCGAGCTTTGTGCAAAACAGCTGAAAAAACATTTTGAACCACACATTTGATTCAAAGGAACGTATCTTCATCGAGTTTTGGGCAAAACAGAGAACAAAACATTTTGAATCCCACATTTGATTAAAAGTAAACGTATCTTCATCGAGCTTTGTGCAAAAGAGAGCAAATTTGAACAATAAATTTGATTCAAAGAATTGTATGTTCATCGAGCTTTGTGCAAAATAGCTTAAAAAACATTTTGAACCACACATTTGATTGAAAAAAACCTACAGAGTACAAAACCATACATTTGATTCAAAGCGGTGTATCTTCATCGAGTTTTGTGCAAAACAGAGCAAAAATATTTTGAACCACACATTTGTTTCTAAGAAATGTATTTTCATCGAGCCTTGGGGAAAATAGAGTACAAAAATTTTTTGAAAGTGCACATTCAAATATAATGTCACAAGCGGATTTTTTCAAGCAAATAGCAAAAGAAATTCAATTGTGATATTTTTGAAATAGAAAATGAAAATGGTGTACATATTTTACTCGTAATTTTTTGGTTTTTGAAAAACAATGTTTGTAATGACATTTTTTTGCTTATTTTTATTCTTTTATTTTTTTTTTATTTTAGTGTTATTAAAATTCTTTTCTCGATGCCTTTTAATGTAATACATTTAAAATCCCGCTTTATATTCAATTAATGCAGGATTCCTATAAAAAAGTGAACCGGTTTCGTACAATCCAAATAAGAAAATTATTCTTATAACTGCCATTGGATTTATCTTGTTAATCATACCCATACAAGAATATTAAATGACATGTCGACTGGATTATACTAATGATCCAATGTAGTAAGTAATGTAATTAGGCCAACAGTAATTTAATTAGGCTCTAGTTTAGTATAAGCAGTCTTTAGAGCCCAAATAAGGTTGTAGAATCAGGGATGCATATAGTATCAATACTTACTTCCAAATAACAAACACTATACGTATAAAATTGAGAAATTTTATAACTTAAAGACCTTTTCTAGGGAATATGGGGATCTTACTATTTCAAAATACATAGTTACTTGGCCTTTTAGCTATGCTGAACAAAATGGATATCTAAAATTTTCTTCGGACGATTTTGAAAAAAAATTTGCGTGGGGGGGGCTTAGTTTCCCTCTAATTTTTCTGTCACTTAAAAAACGGGCACTTTAACTTTTAATTATGGTTAGAATGATCCCTCTCCCAACGTTCTGGAACAAATGGTTCGATACAATCACTCCTAGGGAAAAAAAACAAACTAAAAAACAAAGAAATAAACACGCGACCGTGATGTTTCTTCAGGCAAAAAGTACAAAATTCCACATTTTTACATATATGAGCTTGAAACCGCTACAGTAGGGTTCTCTGGTACGTTGAATCTTATGGTGAGATTTTCATTAAAATTCTGTGACTTTTAGGGCGTGTTTCTTCCTTTTTTCGAGAATCTTGCAAAATCTTGCAGGCTCTTAACCTTTCGCGGGTAAAGTTAATGAAACTTATATATTTGAAATCAACATAAAAATCCGATTCTTTTGATGTATTTAATGGTATCAAAACTCCGTTTTCTAGAGTTGTGGCTACTGCTGAGAAGGGTCGCTCCTTACTTACAGTTCGTCACCAAACTCTTTTATAATACTTGAAGAATTTTTTAGATCGTTGAAACAAATTAACAAGATTTTAAGTAATAAAAAAAAAGCTGAAGATTCTCCAGAACATCGACGTCAAAGTTGCTGGAAAGAGCACAGGGTATCAATCGACGTTAAAGTTGATGGAGGTCTTAGATGACCCCACTGATAATAGCTTGCACATCTTATGATAATACCTTGCATTGTTGTATTTATGAGAAGAAATTTATGAAGTACCCCAAACCTTTATATTTCCTTTCAGTATCCTACAGCATTACGCCTTCAGTAATGATTTACTACAAGTACTAAAAAGAGAAAGATATTAAGAAAATAAAGAAAAACAAAACGCACCATTTCCAAGTCTGTAATGTTTTATTTCTTTTTGACCTTCAACTCGGTACTGCCCCATATCCTTCAGGCTGAACAATGGCTAAACTAAAAGGTGTTTCTTTTATTCCTTTGTAGAAATATCTGTTCTGGCGAATAGAAGCTCTTCTCTACGATAAAAAGGGTACGATATTCAATTGTGATTTCGGGATTTACTCGATAAGGGGTGGGATTTAAACTAAATTGTGAAAAAAAAACAAGTTTAACAAAAGCTTAATTTTGTATGAGTCAGACGAACTTAGCAAAGCTAAGAAACATCAGATGAGGCTTGTTATAAATTAAAATTACTTTAAAAATCATTTATGAAATTATAATGGATAAAAGGTAAATTTATAATTTATTTAATTTATCCTTTATCATCAAACAGATCATGGTAATGAACTGCAACAAAAAGATTGAGCCTTCCGACTGGAATCCAGAGCTCTAAAAGACAAAATTTTGAAACCGTTAGATTTTAAAACTTAGAAAAAATATACAATATATATATCAACAGAGTCTGAAATTTTGCTAATTATAAATATGTAAAAGTCATTAAATTTAGTTTGTTTGTAAAGATTCTACCATAAAACATGTAAATAATCTTAGAAAAAGGGTTAAACATACTTTGTAGAAAAGTATGCAACATTCATTAAAGCAATACAATAAGATTGAACATGTCTGAGAACAGTAAAACTATTATATCCAAAATAGAAAATTCAACTCTAAAATTTATGGTTTCCTTTTGAAGTAACATAAAAGACACATCAGAGCAAAGTTCCGCTTTCTGTTATTTTCCTCTACAAAACAATAATTGCAGGCCAAAAAAGGGCCGGATTGTTATCAAGCTCAAGCTCGGAGATAATAATTGATGCCTATTTTGTATAGTATTTCAGTCTTAAGAGACATACTGGTAGGCTGTGGCAAGTCTGTCTTAAATAAAATGTATCTAACCCTTAAAACCCAAACCATTATTGCCGACCGTTTATCTAATAAAACTAACAATAATAGAATATTATTACAAATACAGCTACTATGACGGAGGTAATTGGATTTTTTTTAAGAAAACAAGGAGTAGGGAGAGTACCTAAGCACTCAAAAAGTTGATTTTTAGGTCCATATTTTCAAAGATATTTCACTTCTTCACATGTTTCTCCCGTTGCCTGTGCCTTTGGCCTTCAACAACGGGTTCTTGATTTACTCAGTGCTAAGGGTTTTGACTCTCTCATATTTGTTTCAAGACGACACATATTCATGTTTCTTTATTTTTATTACATCTTTTTAATTTTATATCCTAGATTCTTTCTCGTGGTTCCAAATTTACTTATTCTTCTTAATATTCAAAATTCTAACTAAATTAGTGTAGTCTTATTTTTTGGTGAAAACATAATTTTTTTTTTTTAAATTAGCATACTAACAATTTCGGGCTTGAAAAACGTTCTGAAAAACGTCCACGACTTAGAGAAAATTCGCTTTTTCCAAGGGTTGATTGTATCAACCCTATAGTCTAAGTTCAGGAGAGGGGCTCATCTTAACCAATTACGTTATTCTTTGCAGGGTTTGGTACCGATACAAATGGCTAATTTGTAGAAATCAGAAAAAACTAGGGAAATACTAAAGAATTTTTTTAAGTTAAGCGTTTAAGTTAACCCCCCCCCCCCCTCCAAAAAATGTACAATTGTGATCCTAGTAACAGGGTTGACACAGTTCTATGCACTCCCTAAACATTATCTATGTACCTCCATAGATATTGTAGTCACTTTTCGATTGCTTCATCTGTTGAAAGTGTGATTTGAATTTTACGTAGAAGACGACCCAAGAAACATAAATTCACAATTATTGAAAATTATGCGTCGTAGAAAGAACAACAACCTGGACAGTCAAATGTCCAGAATTCAATGGGACAGAGTTTCCGGTCAAACAATATAGAATTTAGTGTAAATCTAGAAGGGATATTTGTTAAATGACCTGGATCATCCAGCGCGGCAAGACCAGTCAGAACAACTAAAGCAAAAGCAATCGGAAAAATGTCTAAGGTAATGATGAAACTTAGTCAATATCAATCCAAAAAAACTTTAAAGACATGCAACAACGAGCATTATGAGGGATTGCAAAAAATGAAGGACAACAAAATTTGCGGTTTGAAGATTCGGCACAGTTACATTTTACGGCCTGAAAAAAAAAGATCTAGATGGCTCACAACTTTTCTTCTTTTTTTCTTTTTTCTTTTTTCCTTAGGAAAAAAATTAATTTTTTTTTCCAAGGATAATCTTACCGGACCTATGATTGGATAAGACGGGGAAAGGGCTTATTTCATTGGATGACGTCATAATTCACAGGGCTCTGGAGTAATAAAAATGCCTCATTTACATAAATCACGATAACTTAATAGAAAGTGGAAAAGGATTTTTTTTTTTCAGTCAATCGATTTAGATTAAACTACAGGGCGTCAATTAATTGAAATGAATAGAAATAGAAAGAAAAATTGTCATCTTTGTAATTAGTTTTGGATTGATTAATGTGTTAAATGCGTGAAATTCAAATATGCCAACAGAATGAACTAAAAACCCGATATTCACAATCGTTGAAAATGATGCGTGAGTGGAAGAACGACAACCTGTATAATCAATTGTCCAGAATTTGATGTGACACAATTCCAGAGCAATCAATTTCAAATTCAATGTCAATATACAAAATCCAATAGAAGATATTTCATTCAAAAATCTGGACCCTCCAACGCGGCAAGATCAATCCAAATGACTGAAGCAACAAATCTGAGGTTATGATGATATTGAAGAAATCTCAATCCCACGAACACTTCAAAGACATTCGACAACGAGAATCAGGACGAATCGCAAACGAAAATGAAGCACAAAAAAGTCTGCGGTTAGAGGACAAGCGACAGCGAGATGCTTTAATGTTGACAATAAGTCGCTTAATTTATAGGCAGTGCTAAATAGAAAGAAAACTTTCTTCCCTTATTTTGGAAAATACCCAATTCATTTCTTTTTATGTCTTCGGTTTGCACAGATGTCTTACAGTACAATTAAAGCCCCAAATATAAATAAAACTAAGAGAAAAAAGAAAAGAGAGAGAGAGAGGGGGGGGAGAGAGAGAGAGAGAGAGAGAGAGCGACTTTTATTATACATATCATCAATTTACAAAAGAACCACATCAGCCACTTTAGAAAGTTAAAGACTTGTTAGCAGTGGCTGATAAACATTGAATAAACAACAATACCAAAAACATTAACAAAAAAAAATAAATGAAATGAGACAAAAAGTGGGAAAAAAGGAAAATAAAGAAGAGAGAGAGAGAGAGAGAGAAAGAGAGAGAGAGAGCGAGAGAGAGAGAGAAAGAAGAAGAAGAAGAACAAATCCTACTTAAAGAACAAGACAATAAGCCATCCCATTTATATTATTTACTTAATCTCTTCCCAGAAGATGGTTCTTCAGTATGGCTAACATTTTCTGATAACCTTATACTCCTTGGTAGAATTCTATACTACTGGTCCAGCAAACCTGGGACTAAAACTTGTTCTCCGAGAGCTGCGACACTCATATACCAAATCACCCAGATCTCTAGTCTCATAACTGTAATACGAAGAACTCCTTGTAAAAATTTGACGAAAACTTTTAGGGGACAAACCATAAATACTATGAAATACAAAAATAGAAAGTTGATAATCATGAAGTTGGCTAACAGAACCATGAGTTCCCTTTAACAATTAACTGTATCATTTTCACCGTGGACATAATTTCCTAATAGTCTAATAACTTTATTTTGTAAAACCTGAACACAATTAAATTTTGTATAAAATCCATTACTCCATATCACACAATCATAAGAAATTTAAGGCATGGCAATAGAATGATAAAGAGCTAAAAGAGCAGAACGAGGTAACTGATTTCTCAGACACCGAATCAGACCAAGCCCTCTAGATACCTTAGCTGCCACTTGATCACCAAAATAGAGAAAACAATAGAAAAAAAATTGAAAACAATATCATAATTTTATTTTACTTACCATGGAGTCAATGTGAACTCTAACCCTCATATTCATTTCACCATCTCTTTTTTCAATCATTTCACGACGCATCTGAAATTCAGAATATTTTATTTGCTTAGAATCTATAATAATTGAATGACAGTCTTTGTCTAAGTTTAGTCACTCATTTCCAGAGCTGGAACTTTTTTGGAAATCATGAAGATAATGTTATATATTTAGTTTTAATCCTTACAGAAATAGACTACAAAGGTAAAGGCAACCCCCCCCCCCAAAAAAAAAACAAGAAAACTGAACTCAATCCCAAGTCTTTCAACTATTCTTTGTAAATATTAACATAAATATTTGTCTCGACGGCTCCCATTTCTTCTTGCTACAAAATTCTGTAATATTATCAGCCACTTCAATCTATTTGCTTCCATTTAAAAATATGTCGTTTCCAATTATTTTTTTTTGCCCCACTAAATTCATTAAAATCTTGTAGAAAATTCAATCAAAATTCCAGGACCAAAGAAACCCTAATTAAGATAAACAGTTAAGGAACAAGCCTGGTTGTATTGATTCTTGATATCTGAATCTCTTTTTTATTAAGAATAAAGCATAACTCTTTTTAATAAAAGACGTTGACGCGCATTAAAACAAATAAATAAAAACTGCAACAAAACATAACATAAAAAGACTATTTCAATAAAATAGTGGATTAAAAATGTGTACATTCAAAGGTTGCTAAAGCATCAGGGTCGGGATCGCCTGATGCTCAAGCTTCAGGGTCGCGATAAATGAAATAAAAAATAACATAAACCGAACAGTGCTTGGTAACAAACTGTGAATAAGGAGCGATGCACTTCAATAGTAACCAAAACTCTAAAAGACAGAATTTGATATCAATATATATATCAAAAGAATCCTCTTATTATGCTTATTCCAAATGTAAAATTCCTTAGGTTTAGCGTTATCCGTCGTAGGCTAAGAACCTGAGAATGTTTGGAAAAACACCCCTCAAAAATCAAGGAATCCTAATGAAAACCACATCATCAAATTCAGCGTATCCGAAGACTCTACAGTAGGTTTTAAGGCCCCATCTGGAAAAATGTGGACTTTTGTATTTTTTTTTGCCACAACAAAGTTCACGGATGGGTGGTTATTTTTTTTTCTTTGTTCTTTGTTTTCCCCATGGGTGATCGCATCAAACCAATAATCCTAAAATATAACGAAAGGGCTCTTTTGAAAGGAAATTAAAAGTGATAGTACCCTTTTTAAGCGACTGAAAAGATTGGAGGGCAACTAGCTCCCACCCCCTTATCCTCAAAGTCGTCCGAACAAAGTTTTGAGACATCCATTTTGTTCAAAGTAGTTGAGAAGTCCAGTAACTATGCCTGTGGAGACAAATTGACCCCCCCCCCCCCCAATCCCCGGTTAAAGGTTTGTAATTCATGAAATTTGCCCATTGTTTATATATAGTATTTCTTACTGAGAAGTATACAGACATTTTTCGAGGGGAGAGGTGAAGTTTCTTCTTGGGGGATTCTCAACAGGGAGAATTTTCTGTGAAGATGGAAGTTCCAGTGGGTGAACTTTTCAGGGAAAATTTTACACTGGGGGAATTTGCAAGAATTCTTATACGAAATTCTTTTTATTTGCCTAACTTTCTTTATGTCGGCTCAGTTTTACATGTAGAGATGTAAAGGGGATTATCTGGGGAGAGATTTTAACGGCTTGGAATTGTCTAGACTATCTTTCTGTAGGAGGGGGGATTTTCAATGAGAGAAGTTCTCTATGGGAGAGTTTTTGACGGGATAAACTCTCCAGGGGAAAGATTCTGTGGGAGCAACTTTCTACAAGGGGGCGCGATATCTGTGCGAAAACTTTTCCACGGCGAAGCGATTTTTGTCATGATTTTAAAAATAATCAGACATTACAGTTTTTTCCAAAAAAAAAAGTGCGCTAAGAATAATGTTTCACCCAGAATCGTCCGCAAGAATTTTCACAGGGGTAATTTTAAGCTAGAATGGAATTTTCTGGGGGAATTTCCATGAAAGAGGGAGGGATCTTCTTATTCTAATTAAACGGCCCTTATGTTTCAGGAGTCCTTCTAAAAGACTTGGGGCAAAAACTCAAACTTTAGCGTCAAGAGCGAGGTATTGAGAAGGGGAATCTCCCCTCCTATACGTAATAATTTCTGTTCGTTTTAAGTTTTGAGGTTGCTCCTTACTTTCAGTTTATTAAATTGTTGCTTTTATTTAAGTTCTGATCCTTTTTAAATAATTATGAGAAATCCGGCTCCCCCTCCATGGAAAATTTCTTCCCTCCATAAAATAACCCTCCATGAAAATTTATTACCACTGAAAATATCCCTCCCTCTGCAAAGAAAATGCCTCCCAGACACCCCTATTCTAACTGAGAATTCTCTCGAAAAATTTCTTGACCAAAAATTGACGAAAAAGTTCTGACCAAAAGCCAATAGGTACACGCCACTACTAATACTTCTATCAGTGCGACATTCACTACCACTACTTCTTCAACTACTACGTTTATTGCAAATACATGTAAAGTATTTTACTACTACCTGTAGTTCTGCAACTACATGTAATAATGTTGCTAATACTAGCACTAACGCTATTACTATTAATGCTAATTAAAAAGACTACTGCTACGACTACTATTACAATTATGCCTAAGGGTTTGAAGGGAAAATTTCGAGAATCTTTTTTTAGTGGAGGGGGATGAATTTAATCATAACAAGCCGTCAATATGTAGATTGTCAAAAGGATGTAACTGTAATATGTTAGGAACATTTTGGTGTTTGAAGTTGAAACGAACTTCTTGTGGGGGATTTTGAACTAATCAAAAAGGAAATATTTGCATCCTCTTCTTTCTGCTTCCACTGATACTACTGCGACTGCTACAATTATTGCCACTTCTGCTACGACTACTGCCACTAAATCTAAGGCTACTACTATTAATTTTGATTTTAGTACTACTACTGCTGCTACTAAAACCAGGGGTATTAAGGCGAAATATTTAGGGGAACATTAAACCTGTTTGGAACTAAATCCAAACACACTATGCCCAGGTAGGTTGTTTAGAGGACGTATCAAAAATACTTGAGGAAGGGTTCATGGTATTAAGGTTAAACTTTCTGCGTGTGTTGAAGGGGATGTTAATGAAACCAAAGGTGCTATGCGCATAGTACTAATGCTGCTACAACTATTTTTTATTAAGAGTATTAAGGGTAAGCTTTCTAGAAATTTTTAGGCGGAGGTGTTACTAATTCAAAAGGTTTTAGTGCCATTTTTAAGATTCAAAAGAGACTGGAGGGCAAGCAGCCCTCCTCCAAAGTCATTCATTTTCCAAACACATCCAGTCATAATTTTTAGACAGTTACTTTGTCCAGCATAGTAGAACGGTCCCGTAACTATGTCTCTAGGGATATTGCGTATGTCACCCCCCAACAATTATGTAATCTGTCCATTATGCTTTAAAACTAAACGTTGCTTTACAACTAAATCTAATGTATGATTGCCAATGAGAAACGTAAGCAATATATCTAGATCGAATGGGAGTATCAAGTTGAAACTTGCGGGGCTACTGCTATTACTGCTTTTGCTCTTAAAATTTAAATAAATCAAAAGAGTATAAATGTATCTAAGTTGTCAAAGAGCATAGAAATAACTTTTTGATAGTGTCATTATATTTTAATTTTCAGGTGAATTTTAAGAGGTGCAAAATTTAATTAAGCAATCAAATCATCAAATCAATGCATCAAATCAATCATCAAACTACATCAACCATCAATCATCAAATGCATCACCAAAACTACATAAATCTCATTTGAACAAAGAGGCTTTCACATATAATAGTGTTCAAAAATAATGAAATATATCATTAGGGCTATATATGGGATTATACGAGGGACTTTATATTAAGGAACTAAATGTTGCTCTTTTCTGTGATCGAAAGGTTTCCTTAATAACTGCTGTAACTGTAGACTGGGAACAAACATTTAAAAATATTTAATTATTACAGATAAAAGTTCTTTTATTCCAATTCCCCTTGATATATGGTAGAAGTAAGATAAAAATCTGCCATACAATTCAAAATCGAATGCTAAGTTGATGTTCTACAGTCCACAGGTGCAACTGCATGGATTTATTATGATAAGATCTTTGATGAGATCTTATTATGATGATGATCTTATTATGATTTTATTATGATCTTTATTATGATGAGATCTCTCAGTGAAAGAATATTGAAGTTTCTCTACTTTTCTCCAAAGGTATTATTTTATTGAAATTACCATAAATGGTATTTCCGTAAATAATTTCTTAGACCACACTGCTTTTTCATTTACGAAATTAGATTGAAGAAAAAACGGGTTTAATTTCTATAAAGCAGTGAACAAAAATAAAATATATAAAATACACTTTAGCTAACAGAAAAAACTCCATTTTTTTTTAATAATTCCAAAATATAGGATGGGGTTGAGGCAATAATCCTGTATCCTATTCGCATCAATGCACCCATATGTAATTTTTAGTTCTTGTAAGCTATGTTTCATGTTATAATTTTTGTTTTTTTACTCAGTTTCATTTGTTTGATTAAACCACATCAATTGCATTGAGTCGTAAGTTCTCGCTTTTATCATTAGGTCACCTTGTTTTAAGAATTAATCAAAATACTGAAAAATTAGCCCTAAACCCTTCTACAGATGGGTAAAATTTTTTGTGTAACACGGAACTAATACAGGCCCAGCATAAAAAGACATACATCTTGCGACTTCAGTTCCAACATTTATGGTTATGTCCCATTTTCTCCTATTGTGCGCTGCAATTTCAATAATAATAGCCGTTATATAACAATAGTATTGATTAGACAATTTTTTTGAGGGGGTTGCTTATTAACTCCCACACCCAAGACCAGTTGTAGGGGATGGGAAGATCAATCATTAACCCTTCAGAGGCTAATTATTTGCTTTTGGGGGTTTTCATCAGGTGGATATTTAAATTCTACTTGCATCTACTTTTAGATCAATTGTCACTAAATCAGGTAGGAACAGCTAATTATGGACTTTGGATAATACATAATCTGTATGACCAAAATAGTAAATTCCTAATTTGCTATTTTACTAGTCCTATGTTGACATTAGTAAATGAGTGACAACATATTAGCCACAAGAATAAAGAAAAATTCCACACTCAGGAACATGCATTTGCTAAATCTTTAGATCATCGGCAGATTCCAAATTCTAAAAACTAAAAAAAAATAGCTCAGATACATTTTGTACTATCGAAAATGTTGAGATAAAAAGAATGTCTACCTAAAATTTTAAGCGCACGTGTGCATTATAAAGTTGTTGGTCACCTGTGTTGTCTTATTTTATATATATACTACTGTTGAAATTGTCTCTTTTCGTAATAATTTTTCTTTCGTCAGGTTCCCATTTTATGGGTATATTTTTTTGTCAAATCACTTGTCATTTTTAACAGCCCATTCTTTCATATGTAATTTTAACCCCACACAATGCAGAGGAATTCGTCACATAAGGTTTTTCCAAACTTAATCTAAGATATTTAATCCAATTTTTCTTTATCCCCCCGCCCCTCCCCAAAAAAGCTGTATGAGTCTACTGCTATTTAGGAGTATCTCCCAAATACTCAGCATGTCCCTAGGTGACGATAGGGGAACGCCCTGCAGACGTATAGGGTACCTCCATAGGAGGCTCGGTCCAAGGGGGGATCTTGCCCCTGGGGGGGGTCTATAATAAAAACTTGAGCACCCTCACCCAGGGCAATAGACACAGGTGGAGGAGGAAGTAGACCTCTCAAATGTACACTCAACAGGACACAGCGGCATATCCAGACGTCCCATGAGTTACAAACCTTCTCCCAGTAATGGGTTAAATTGCATGGTGGCGTAGAAAACCATTGTGGGAAGATCCTCTATAGGAGGACAAATGTGGCAAGGTGTTAGCAGCTTTTTTTGTATTAAATCAGGAGTTAAGCAGAGTTGTGTTCAATTCCCATTTATATGGATCATTTGGATGGACTTTGTCTTAAGGAGCACAGGAAAGGCAATGGGAGACCACGGAACCAAATGGACAAGAAAAATTCTCCTGGACTTAGATTATGCTGATGATTTAAGCATCCTAGATGAAAGTGTGAACAAACTGAATGAACTTTTAGTGATTTTTGGGGGTTCAAGGTACTAAAATAGATTTGAAAATTAATGTTAAGAAGATTAAGTCACTAGGGCTAGGAATTAGTGAAGATGAAAAGTTGGCGTTGGGCTACGAAAAGATTGATCGTGTGGGCAGCTCCAGTTACCTTGGTAGTATTATTAGTAAAGACGGATGTTTTTTTTCACAGTTAACAAAAGATCAGAAGGATAGGAAGATAAGTCTGCCTGCCAAGATTAGAATATTGGAAGATACAGTGATGGCAATGGTCAAATATGGCACTGGAAAATATGTCTGGGGTGGAAGAATGTCATAAGAAAATATTTGAAGGAAATGTGAACTTTCTTTTAGGCTGTAAAGAGTGAGGCTTTCAATAGATTGGGATGGAAGGGGAGCCTGCGTAGCTGTGTTGGCCACAGGCGGCTTGGTGCTGCGGTGAGCTGCTAGTAGTAGTAGTAGTAAAATAAAAAGAACAGAAATTAATTGAAAAAGATATTTCCACAAAATAAGTTTTTCAAAAATATATGTATGTATACTGACATTTATTTCTGAAAGTTTCAAGAATATTTTATTTATTAGAGTAAAAAAAGTGAAAAAATTTAACGAATATTTTGTTTACAGTAAAGTAGAAATTAAGTTTTGGTCTTGAGAAGCCATGGGGGTTGTCAGCATTACTCATATTAATTTTTGCTTGTTTTGAATTTTACTCGGTTATTTATTGTAATTTCCATTTGTTTTGGGTTTGATTTATTTATTGACGGTTATTTGTGGTGTGTTTATGTTTGGAAAGCTATCTGACATTATTTCTGCTCATTTTTGGTTTAATAAAGCTCTTTACTTTTCTTTGAAAAGCTTATTTGTGGAAAAAAGTTTTTTTTTTTAATTAGTTACATACAGTAAACAATCAGTATACTTACAAGCAAACAATTTACTCTTATTACATCTATCCTATTATCTTGATAATTATTCTGATTTTGGTCTTTTTTTTATTAAAATATGACATATAAGCACCAAACTATTTAAGATACCGACCGTTTTCAATAAAACGCCAATGACCCCGAGGCCGTTCAAGCGCTGTTCTGGTAATTTCTTTTCGTTCAAGTTTGAATCGATTACTCGTTTTAATTTTGGTTGATTTTAAGATTCATTTATTCATCTGTAGTCATATTGGGTATATTTATGTTGGAAATGATTATTTTTATTTTGGTTTTTGTGTCATTTATTCATTGACAGTAAGTTCTATCCATTTTAAGTTTTAATAATTATAGAAATTAATTTGTGCTCGTCTTGGGTTTCAATATGGCACTTCACTTTCCTTTCAAATAATTCTTTTGGCCGGAAACATTTTTTTTTTTGTAAATTGACTTTCTTCAATGATCACAGTAAAAAGTAAAAAAGAAAAAAAAGTTGAGAAAAACTCTAAAAGATAACACGGTTCTCGAGTCCCAACCACAAAGCTGGAAGACCTACTAAATTTTTGGCCTATACACGAAGAAACTTGAATGGGAGAGTGTTTCCTAAGGCCCAATGGGGTCTACATAAGAGCCGGCTTGGGTATAAATCAGTATCAGGATCAAACATTCATCTTCAAAGATTGCTGTCAATCCAGTGGAGGAAGGCAAATTTAACTTACTTGCATAAGAACAGTATCGTTATTAAGTAAAAAAGAAAAAAAGTTGAGAAAAACTCTAAAAGATAACACGGTTCTCGAGTCCCAACCACAAAGCTGGAAGACCTGCTAAATTTTTGACCTATACACGAAGAAACTTGAATGGGAGAGCGTTTCCTAAGGCCCAATGGGGTCTACATAAGAGCCGGAATGGGCATAAATCAAACAGTTCGTGGTAACGAACTGTAGTAAGGAGCGATCCGATTCAATAGTAACCAAAACTCTAAAAAAATGAATTTTGATATCAATAGCTACATCAAAAGAATCGCATTTTAATGTTGATTTTAAATATATACGTTTCATCAAGTTTAGTCTTACCCATCAAAAGTTACGAGCCTGGGAAAATTTGCCTTATTTAGGAAAATAGGGGGAAACACCCCCCAAAAGTCGTAGGATCTTAACGAAAATGACACCATCAGATTCAGCGTATCAGAGAACCCTACTGTAGAAGTTTCAAGCTCCTATCTACAAAAATGTGGAATTTTGCATTTTTTGCCAGAAGACAAATCACGGGTGCGTGTTTATTTGTTTTTGTTTTTTGTTTTTTTTTTTTTTTTTCCCAGGGGTCATCGTATCGACCAAGTGGTCCTAGAATGTCGCAAGAGGTCTCATTCTAACGGAAATGAAAATTTCTAGTGCCCTTTTTAAGTGACCAAAAAAATTGGAGGGCATCTAGGCCCCCTCCCACGCTCATTATTTTCCCAAAGTCAACAGATCAAAATTTTGAGATAGCCATTTTGTTCAGCATAGTCGAAAATCATAATAACTATGTATTTGGGGGTGACTTACTCCCCCACAGTTCCTGGGGGAGGGGCTGCAAGTTACAAACTTTAACCAGTTTTTACATATAATAATGGTTATTGGGAAGTGTACAGACGTTTTCAGGGGGATTTTTTTGGTTTTGGGGGTAGGGTTGAGGGAGGGGGCTATGTGGGAGGATCTTTCCTTGGAGAAATATGCCATGGGGGAAAAAATTCAATGAAAAGGGCGCAGGACGAATCTGGTCACGTTAGAAAAAACGTCAAATTCAGAGCTTAATATACAATGCTGGGTGTTCGGAGCCTCTCTATTATGGAGTATAATTTGAAAATAACACAACTATACGAGCGATAAAACATATATACCACAACCATAACTCAACTAACGAAAGAACTGCTAAGAGATAACACAACTATAAAGTGAAAACAGGTGAAAACTAACGGGAAAATAAACGAACTAAGAGGTGGAAGGGGCCCAGAGAAAAAATATAATCATTTTTCAATTTTGAGCCTAACTTCCGCAAAGGAGTAATAATGTCAGAAGCCCCGAAATACCGAATTATTTTCTTTTCAAACAGTTCGTGGTAAAGAACTGTAGTAAGGGGCGACCCGGCTCAATAGTAAACGGAACTCTAAAAAACGGAATTTTGATGCTAAAAGATACATCATATGAATCGAATTTTCACGCTGATTCTAAATATATAAGTTCCAATTAATTTAGTCTTTGTCATCAAAAGTTACGAGCCTGAGAAAATTTGCCCTATTTTGGAAAAAAGGGGGAAACATCCCCTAAAAGTCATAGAATCTTAACGAAAATCACACTATCGCATTCGGCATATCAGAGAACTCTATAGCAAAAATTTCAAGCTCCTATCTAAAAAAATGTGGAATTTCATATTTTTTGCCAGAAGACAAATCACGGGTGCGTGTTTATTTGTTTGTTTGTTGTTGTTTTTTTCTTTTCCCCAGGGGTCATCGTATCGACAAGGTGGTCTTAGAGTGTCGCAAGAGGGCTCATTCTTACGGAAATGAAAAGTTCTAGTGCCCTTTTCAGTGATAAAAAAATTGGAGGGCAAATAGGCCCCCTCCCACGCTAATTTTTTTCCAAAAGTCAACAGATTAAAATTTTAAGATAGCCATTTTGTTCCGCATAGTCGAAAACCATAATAGTTATGTCTTTGGGAATGACTTACTCCCCCACAATTCCTGGGGGAGGGGCTGCAAGTTACAAACTTTGACCAGTGTTTACATATAGTAATGGTTATTGGGAAGTGTACAGACGTTTTAGCCAAAAAAAATTAATAGACTAATTTCAGTTCAATAATTTATGTGCGGAGAGCCAAAATCAAACATGCATTAATTCAAAAACGTTCAGAAATTAAATAAAAAAAACTAGTTTTTTTAACTGAAAGTAAGGAGCGACATTAAAACTTAAAACGAACAGAAATTACTCCGTATATGAAATGGGTTGTCCCCTCCGCAGTCCCTCGCTCTTTACGCTAAAGTTTGACTCTTTGCCACAATTCTACTTTTTAAAACAATTAAAAACTTTAGCGTAAAGAGCGAGGGACTGCGGAGGGGACAACCCATTTCATATACGGAGTAATTTCTGTTCGTTTTAAGTTTTAATGTCGCTCCTTACTTTCAGTTAAAAAAACTAGTTTTTTTTTATTTAATCAGTATCAGGATCAAACATTCATCTTCAAAGGTTGCTGTCAATCCAGTGGAGGAAGGCAAATTTAACTTACTTGCATAAGAACAGTATCGTTATTTCGAGGCTCATCGTCAGTGTCAACTAATTCAACTTCGCTCATGTCAACAGCATTAAAATTCGGCTTCAATATGTCTTGGTACTAAAATAGAAAAACAGTGTTTTCGCTCTTTTTATTCAAATAAATACTGTAATTGGTTATATTCGGCTATAAATTAAGCTTCAGAAATACTTTAGTTTCTCCTAATCATAGTAGTGGCACAGCAGACAGCAGATAGTCAAGTAAGGAGAATTATTATGCGTACAAACATGTTCCTTACAGTTGGGTTGAAATTATTCCTCCTACCCAGTTACGGTTTTCGGAACCATACTTCTATTTTCTTCCATATGACGAATAATGGTATTGTTTTGAGAATATATATTTGCTATGCAAGAGATGCACCAATGCCTTAATAATTTTAAAAGGTAGATAGTATAAATTTTGCCTTTTGGGAACACCGTTTCGCGCGGCAACTGTGTCCCAGATTTTATAAATATATCTATTTGCAAGGTTTTCGGTAAGGGAATGAGCATAACCGAGATTACGACGAGCTATTCGTATCTCCACAATTAAAAATTTCCAAATAGAAATAGTGAAATAACTGGCGGTGTTAAGCAATTAATGGAAGAAAACAAACGTATTTGCCATCTCAAACAATTTAGAAGCAATTAAATTGGTTCTGTAAGACTATCAGTGGAGTTTCACAACTGTAGAATTCAATTTTAACATCACCCGAGGAAAGCTAAGCAAGTTTCGGTGAAATCACAAAGAGAAAAGAAGCTTATTCGATCATAAGGCACCTGCTAGATATATGTGCAGTGCTAGACTAAATATTTACCTGAGAATTACTTTCAGATGCCAAAATACCCTCTTTAGACCGCTTTTATACTTTACACATTTTTCTTTACACAGACATCTATCCTTAAAAAAAAAAAAAAAAAAAAAAAAAAAAAAATCTAAAATAGAGAATGCTGAGTTGAAAAATTGCTCATAGAAAGATGTTTGGCATTACTAAAAAAGTTCAGATTTTACCGTTTAAGTTGAAGCTAATTTTCAATATACAGTTTTATACTTTCTTTTAATCCTTGGCACCGTAACCTAACCTATATTCTCATCGTCAACATTGACGAATTTCTGAAAGCGACGGTGGAACTAAAGTCTGGTTGTCAGATTTTGCCAAATATTTGAATAGAAACCGAATCTTTGGGGAAGTTTTAAGGAAAAATCCGATTTCTAGAAATGTTTTTCTTCAAACCCTTTTTTATGTGGTCTCTTAGGCTTCTTTTGAAAACATCTCAAGTTAGCCTCATTCCTACAGCAAAGTCATTTTTTGTGATAGACAGAACTTTGTTTATTCATCCTGCTAAAAAAAAAGTGAAGAGAAAGCGAAATTTATAGGCACTATTAAGTAAGTTCAATTAATGTGTTTTTTCTTCAGTTCTTTGTTATTGTATTTTTATTCCATCTTTTTCTACTTTCTACGAATGTACCGCAGTGAACGTCTTTTACCCAGAAAAACGATTAACGGTTGAATACGTTAGAATCATTGAAATCGCAAAATAGCTTTTAAGACTAGTGGAGATGAATAGTAAGTTAATTAATTTATTGTTTTGTGAGTTACATAAAAAGAGTGAAAAATTGAAGAACCAAGTATTATTGATATATTATCTATGGTCGAAATTGCTAGCCGTGTCGATCCATGGATTAGAATCAATTCTAGTATCGAGAAAACTTTTACACTAGGTGCAAGGTGGTGAAAATATAAGACTTTCGAAATATTATCTTAAAATTTATATTTACTTCCCATCCTATCGGAAAAACCTATTTGGTTTTTCCCATCTACTACGAAAGGATGCTGTCTGTGACTTTTAATAGCAATTTTTTTTTCTTAAATAAAATGCAGGGAGTTTGGTCTTAGGAAAAACAGTAATGTTATTTAACACCTTCTATCGACACCATTTTTCAATGTCGAGGCAGAGTTTTTTCTTTCTCACGTGTTTCATTTTATGCACTTTTCTAAAGTCTAATTGAACACAAATTACACACCACATAGTAAAAGCCGTGTATAGTAAATTTTTGTAGACACAAATTTTGGGTTTAATCTTGAGAGACAAGACATATTTCAAATATCTCATCTCCAAAAACAAAATGATGAGGAGACATCCTCTGACGACGTGAATACCGAAGTTAAAAAATTTGTCAATCATAGGCACACACTTTTTGGGTACAGAAACTTTGGGACTTATCAACTCACTTGAATTTGAATGATTTTCTGGCAAAACGTTAAAATCCCCCCGTTAAAGTCAAGAATTTTTACTTTAATGAATGAGACTTACAATTGGTCTATAATCAGGATGGAAAAGAACATATCCGTTGTTCGTAGTTATGAACGAATAACCATTGACACCAAGCTGAAAAAAAAATGATAAATTAACAACAAAATTAAACAGTAAATATGTAACAAAATTAATAAAAAACAGTAAGTCAACAAAATTAAACAGTAAAGATTAACAGTAAGTCAACAAACAGCAAGTCAACAAAATTAAACAATAAAGACAGAGTAGTACGGTCTCGATATCCCATATGCATGAAAACTACTATGTTCAAGAAAGCTCCAAAATTAAAATAGAAACATAGTTGCGACTCTCAGCGGAGACGAAGAAAGGCAGTTTCGATAAAAATAAATATGCACAACTCTCAAGAGTGTTAATGGTTGATCCAAATATGAATTTTAGTTAATGAGTCTATACTGTGATGTCTAAAATCTGAAAGTGTGATTTTCAAAACGATGTTAGTAACTACTTTCAAGCATAAAAGCAATGATATTTGTACAGCTTCAAATAGGCAACATTATGCGAAGTGTGAAATTGAATTCTTCTTTCGCATAGAGGGCCTGAAATACAACGACAAAAGAATCAGCTTTAGTTTCATCACAAAATAATTGTTGCATTGGAAGTCTACTATAGTTTCCTAATCGCATGATGGTTAAAAACAGCTTTCTTAATACCCAGGTACTAACCAATCAATTTGAAAATAGTAACAGAGGAAGAAAAAACCAGAAAGATCGGCAATCACACAAGAAATGTAAATGATTGCATCTGAAAAAATGGAGAAAAGTATCAAAGATCAGTACGGGGGGGGAGAGCACAGACTATTATTGTTGTTTCATGATTAGTTTAGTTGCCTACACGTTTTTTGCAGTTGTTTACTGCAATCAAATGAAGTCTATATCAGATATTTCTTCTAATGTATTTTCTCCCATTAATTTGGAGGGATTTGACTATTCTCTTTCATAGAAGAGCTCCCTTTTTTTGTATAGGGGGGGGGGGGACTAGGAGAGTACCTTTAAAGCTAATTAAAGAAATAATATCCGACGATATACGTACTTTTAAATATGTTTTGCATTCAAAATGTAAATATTTATAATTATTTGCAAAAACAACAACAAGTAAAAACAACAAGGAATCCACCTAAGACCATAGGAATATTTCGGCTCTACATCTAGTGTCCTCAGCAAGATACGTATATAAATAGAATAAATTTACGATAAATGGAGTCTTTAAAACTAAAACTGGAAAAGAAAAACAGTCCTAGAATTACTGCTTCAATAAAGTCCAACCAGGACTTCCTGGTATAAACAATCTTCCTTAAAAAATGACTACTAGGCCAATTTCACCTTTTACAGTAATCCACATCTTTTTACAGTAATTTGGCTCTTTTTAATATCAGAGATTCTTAATTCAATATTTTAGTCAATATTCTTTCCAAAGGGGCCTACCTTATAAGCTGGAATCAATTTCTGGAAGTCTTTTACTGGTACATCAGTTCCAGCAACTCCAAGGATATTCGCAGTGCGCACCTGGAAAAATTTCAATCTTCAAATAAAAAGAGAAGATTATTAATCTTGTTGGAATACTATCCTGGAAAAATATAAGAAAAAATCACTGAGAAAGAAAACATATTCTATGATTCTAACAATGTCAATACTCAAAGAAAGAACAATCAGTTTTGCCGAGCTTAAATTAAATGAAAAAGGATCACATTCTGAAAAGTTTATATCAGGCTGAGTATTTCACTTTGTTAAGTTTCTCAGCTTCCATAATACAGACCTAATGTTTTAAGTTTGCGCTTTTGTATATATATATATATATATATATATATATATATATATATATATATATATATATATATATATATATATATATATATATATATATATATATATAAAGAACAAGTACTGATATCGAAGTTTTTTTTTTATATTTACACAGAAAAAAGAATTGGGAGGTTTTCTTGGAGTAATCTTTTTGTATATCCAAGGGGGGATATTTTGGCGGCAGGTTTTTCCAGACAATTTTCTCAGAGTCAAGTTTCGTAAGGGAAAGCTTGTGAAACTTGCATCTTCAGATTCTGGATATCTAAGAGCCATCTAACAAAATTTTATGCCTCTAAACATAAAAATGCATAACTTCGCATTTTGGATGTTACAAGTGTGTAATTGAGCTTTAGTTTCTCAAGGAGTTATCGCTTGGAGCCAGTACACGTAACATTTTGGGGGCAGGGGTTCATTCCAGTGGAAACTTTGAGTTTTAGTCCCCTCTTCAATAGCTTAAGGTGATTGGGGAAAAAAAATTGGATTATTTTAAAAAGGAAGTAGGTGGAGATATTGACCAAAATTATACAATCCAGTTCAATACGTTTGAGAATCCTGGAGTAGAGGCCAAACACCCATGTCTGCAAAAACATGAAATCTCGTAGTTTTCCAGAGAAGGATGGTCAGGGATTTGTATTTGTTTGGTTTTTCATGGGTAATTGCACCAAACCACTATTTGTCAAAAATTATCGACAGATTCATTTTAACGGTAATTGAGAGTTCTAGTATGCTTCAGAATTAAAAAGAGGCTACACCGCTGTGTAATACCTGCCGACTTCTGCTTCACCGATTTTGGCACAAACAGGGCTATAATGTTATCAAGTAAAAATGAGATAAAGAATCCCATTGAAATATTGAAATGTCAATTTATTATCCCAGTTTCATAGGTCAAACTGATGCACAATGGCGCATTTGTCCCTAAGTATATATAAACCCCTTAAAAAAAAGATGAATCTCTTTTTGCGAAAATGATAATTTTTAAGCATCGTAGCTTGTTGTGCAAAAATTGAACCCAAGTGAAAGAACAATGGTTCAGTCTCCCTCTTGTTTTGTAAAAATTATTATATTTTGGAAAGAAACACACATAAGTATATTATTTTAACAAAATATTCTTGTATTAAAATTAAAGCTCATAAAGAGTGATGCAGTAGCCGCCATATATTAGGATAGCCAAATAACATTAAAACGACCAGGACATTAGTTGGAAAAATAAGTTTTTTCTTCAAATGAAAGTAGAGAGGACCGTTAAAAAGCAAAACACAAAACGCAAAACGAAAATATCCCATATTTAACAGGGCTACCGCCTCTTTCAACCCCTCACGCTTGAGACTGAACATAGACTCTTCTTGAATGCTTAAAAAAAGAATGCAACAGAAGCGTGGATAGAAATCCAATAACTCGTGTACGAAAGGGCTTTTCTTATCCACATTTACTTTAAACGAGGCAACTTTCAATTAAAACAGTCTGAAAAGTCATCGGTAAATAAACACTAGCAATCACAGACTGGTTGTTTGCGCTCTAAAATATCTCCAGTTATGGGCAGGATGGCGATTTGTCATGTACCCGGTGATATCGGTTAATTCTGAGTTATAGTCTACCTGTTCGCTTTAATCTGGATAAAATTTTGTTTTTATTTTTGTGTAGATCACATGGACTGTAGTCTGCAGTCATGAATACTCCAGTCTTCTTCAGTCTAGTTTTTTTGTTTCCTTATAAGTGAAAATATCAGTAATTAAATAAAGTCACGCATTCAAACTACAAGCGATTAGGAAAATTAAATGCCGTAGCTGTGTATATAAAATATAACTGATGAAATTACAAAGTTTTTTGTTTAATATAGAAGCAAAAAATAATCCTGCTCTGTAAAACCACAGGTAAAACCTTTTTCTAGGACATTATAAAACATGACAGTTATTATTTTTGTTTTCATTGATTTTAAGTCAATGATATAAGGAATCATTAAACTATGTGCCATGTTTCCCATTTAATTGGTTCAAAATACTTGTCATCAATAGTCCAAAACTCATATTATCTTTTGATGCCAGCATTTTTCCAGAACGTTCCGAGCTTCTTTTTTTTCGTGTTTCCACAACGTAATACTCTCGTCTCAAAAATATTTTTTATATTTGGTTCACAGAGATTTCTTTTCACTAACTATCAAACAATTCATTCGCAACACAGACTTTTTTCTCTGGACCTTCTAATTGTACAACTAGTAAAACCCTGAAACTATGAAATGAAAGCTAACAATAGCTAAATTAAATGGTAAGTCTCTCATTAATTAAAGTAAGATACAATAACAGCTGAATAGTTTTTGGAAAACAGAATCTAGTAACAAAACCAGAAAACTATCATCAAATACACTACTTTAAAACTTTCTACTAAATTCTTACAAAAATTCCGCCTGTTTTAGTTTATTCTGGAACTAATCAAGAGCATAAAAGGATTTCTGCAAAAGTGAAATAGCAAGGTTTTTCACTTATTAAAAAAATTGTGGTGCTATGTGAGTGGAATACTCAAAAATAGATCTACAGCCAAAATTACCTCCAGAGAAAATTTGTCAAATCCATAATTATACCCCTTTTCTCTCCTTAACCATGATTTCTCACGAATTTTATGTTAAGTCGACAAAATTTTAGCAAAAGATTCTCCTTACTAAAATAGGACCCAGTTTAGTGTTTTATGACCTTCTCTATTTGGAAAGCTTGAAAGATTCGAGTAATGTGGGTTTATGCTTACACAACAGTTACAACCATATTGTCAGAGCATCTCCCAAATTTTGCCTGAGCTTGTAACTAAAGACATTCTTAATACCTTAAAATCGAAGAGAAGCAGGCTCCAAGAAGATTTCAACTTTTTGTTTTCAATGTGAAGACGGGAAGATCATTCTTGGCAGAATCTCTATAGCCTAATGGGTAGGAAGGGGGATGAATTTGGAGACTATAAATGCTCCCTGGAGCTCTAATTTAAGATGCAGATCAATTGTCATTTCAATTTTCATCTATACATTTGTCCTTAATTAGTAAAATTAATTAGCAAAAAAAGAAGTTCAGAAGCTTCTGGAAAAATACTGGCTTAAAAAGGTAATATAAGTTATGGATTATGGCTAACAAGTATTTTAAACCAATCAAATGGGAATTAAAGCTTTAATGGCGCATAAATATAATATTAGAATACAGGATTTAAACATTGTTATGCTACCCAATTGGATTAAATGGGGTCACTATTGAAAAAAATTTGGCTCCGTTAATTTATGTATTAAAATGCTCTTTGCATCAAAGATATGATATTTCATATTTCAAGATATTTCACATAAGATATGATATTACTTATGCTAGACAATTTCCTTTATCCCTGATGACAAAATTAGGATATCTTTTGAAAAATTGTTATTCCCTCTTTTGGAACATAGACTGAAAAAAGTTTATCCGTTAAAATGGTGAATATTACACTCAGTATGCAACAGATATTTGCATATTGCAACACAAATGCAATACAAAACACTCTAACTGACAGAAGAAACTTTTATTAGTAGTCTCACATGTCATGAAATTGAAAATTATTCTTTATGTGTCAGCACACCTTTTACCATTTTTGAAAATTTCCAGAAACTGAGAAAAAACACGCATAAGTTAGTTTAAATGAAGCAAAAAACAAACACAGCTGTCAAAACAACTATAGCTATAACCAGAATAAAATTTTGGGTTAAATCATATCTAAATTTCTACCTTACAAACTACTAATTCCATCTACAAACTCTGCATCAACTAAACTAGCCAATGAAATATTACCATTTTGTTCTTATCAGCCCAAACTCCACCGTTCAAAAAAATATATTCCGTGATATGCATGGACCTTTAATCTGCATGATTGAACGACCAAAATGGGCCAGTAGTCCCTGCTATATATCCCAATTCCTCGTCCCAGGACCATATTCTTAGCAGAAACTTCAGTGTATTACACCATGTTTGCTTTGAAATCATTGGATTCCCAATATATATGATCAGAGGGCCCAAGAAAGCTAATGGCCTGTCAAACACCTGACCCTCATTAAATTTCTAGCAGTAAGGTAGTCATGTTGCACCTTACAGTAAATGTAATCACTCAATGATTTTAATTACTTATATATATATATATATATATATATATATATATATATATATATATATATATATATATATATATATATATATATATGTATATATATATATATATATATACATATATATATATATATATATATATATATATATATATATATATATATATATATATATATATCAAGGAGGCACACTCGTGCCTCTATAAAGAGGCGACACACGACAATGTTAAGCGATCTTCGATTCCAGTGGTCGCAGACGGATGGGGAGGGATGCATTTCGTAGCCCGAGCTCCAACTAAGAAACCTGCAAAATTTCATCCCCCTCCAACTTTTTCTTCATGGGGAAAATCTGGCCGAAAGTTTCGACCTGTCAACCCAAGCCCCCCTTTAACGTTGTCCGATCGGGCTGAAATTCACAAGTTAAGGTCCCCTAGGGCCCAGGAGCTTATCCGCGAAATTTCAGCTTGATCCGATAACTCCTTCCCTGTTTTCCAGAAACCACGCATAGCCACTTAAAATTCATTTACTTTTTTTTCCTAGACGCCTACAGGTTACATCCGACATCGGATCTGGGTGTACGAAGACTCATTCGATGCGGAATTCTCCGAGTAAGTGCCCATGAAAGTTTCGTAGGAAAATCTTAACCCCCCGAAAGTTTCGACCCTCCAACCCCCCCCCCCCCCCCCACCCCTTTTAACGTTGTCCGATCGGGCTGAAATTCACAAGTTAAGGTCCTCTACGGCCCAGGAGCTTATCCGCGAAATTTCAGCTCGATCCGATAACTCCTTCCCTGTTTTCCAGAAACCACCCATTAGCTATTTAATTAACGGATTTCTCTTCATAAGAGCCCATGTTAATTTGAAATTTTTAAAAGCTATTAAGAAGTTATATTTACACACATGCAAGTTATTAGCTCAGTTGGTAGAGCGTGAGACTTTTAATCCTCGGGTCAAGGGTTCAAGTCCCTTACGGGCGGTTTTTTTTCACAACATCAAAAAAATTTTGATAACACCTGGACAGCTTATCATTTGAGAGATAACAGAATATTAGCTTCTTATGAGCAAAAGAAATATTTCGGTCATTCTATCTATTTTTTTTCTATTTTATACAATGATTTAAAAGCGGGGGGGGTTCCTCTCCTAATTCCTGTACGAGGAGTACAGGAATTATTAAATTACATCCACCATGGATTGTAGAAAAACGTACAGAAATAATATGAAAAAAACTTCGTTTTCTTAAAGAGTTAAAGAGGCTGCATCCCAAAGTCGAACCTTAAAACGTACAGGAATTAGAAAAGGCAGTTGGGGGGCTGCCGCCCCCCAAACCCCCCGCTTTTAAAGACTCTTTTGTACAGGTTTTTTGTTTTTTTGCTAACCCCCCGCTCTTGGCTTCGGAAAGGCCCTCTTTTAATTAAAAAATAATTGAAATGAATGAATAATGGAATAACTTCGAAAAATGTTAAACACAAGAGGACAGGAGAACCATTGCGCCGAAACTAGTAATTAGTAACAATGAAGTCCCCCCACAAAAAAAACCTGTCCAAAAGAGTCTTTAAAAGTGGGGGGTTTGGGGGGCGGCAGCCCCCCAACTGCCTTTTCTAATTCCTGTACGTTTTAAGGTTCGACTTTGGGACGCAGCCTCTTTAACTCTTTAAGAAAACGAAGTTTTTTCATATTATATATATATATATATATATATATATATATATATATATATATATATATATATATATATATATATATATATATATATATACATATATATATATATATATAAATGCATATATAAATATATATATATATAAATATATATATATATATATATATATATATATATATATATATATATATATATATATATATATATATATATATATATATATATATATATATATATATATATATATATATATATATATATATATATATATATATATATATATATGGATAGAGTACAAAAATGGGCCAGTTACTCCTTCAGTGCTCCCAATTCCTCACCCCACCGTTCAATTTTATCTGATATTTAGGCAGGGTGCGTCTTGTTTCAGTCAAAATTATGGAAGGGTTTGAGTCAGGTCAGCATGACTTGAGGCATAAAGTTTTTGAGCAGCCTCTCCAGCACTACCTTCTACGGTCCACTTTACTCCAGAAAGTTTCTGGAGAAATTGTCTGTAGAAGGGTTGGCAGACTTTCTTTTTCTCTGACAGGAGAGCTGACAGAAGAAACTTTTATTAGTTGGATCACATATCATGAAATTCAAATGTTTCTTTCTATGTCAACACACGTTTTACCATTTTTGATAATTTCCAGAAACTGAAAAAAACACGCACAAGTTAGTTTAAATGAAGCAAAAAATCACAACTGTCAAAACAACTACAGCTATAACCAGAGAAAAATTTTGGGTTAAATCATATCTAGGCATCTACCTTACAAACTACTAATTCCATCTACAAACTCGGCAGCAACTAAACTAGCTACTGGAATATTACCGTTTTGATCCTTTCAACCCAAACTGCATCGTTCACAAGAATGTATTCCGTGATATTCTAAATATAAAATAGTAATTAGTAAAGGTACAAAAGCTATGAGATTTAAAAGAATACATTGTAAACCCATTTTTAACATGTTTACGCTTTATGATAATAGGACATCAAGTAACTTCTATCGATACTTTTATTTTAAGTTATTGTCTAACTTCTAGCATTAGCTGTTAATAAGTAAAACAATATTAAATCATCAGTTTCTTCACAACCCTGTTTTGAGTTCAGCAAACAAAAGGGATTCTTATGTCACAATAAAATCATTTTTTTCACATACATTATGTTGGCAGTAGTCTGGATTTGTTTAAGTGAAAATATAGTTTAATATTCAAACAAATCTCTTTTATTAAGGTCATTATTCCTTTTATCCTTTATCACCTGATTTGATGTCGTTTTTTCAACTATTTATTTCAATTTCACATTACATTATTTATATTGAGTATAACCATATTGAGTATAACCATATATTGAATTTATATTTATATTGAAACAATATGAAAAGTAGAGACCGAATTTGTGTTGTCTTACAAGCAAAAAAATAAAAACAGAATCTTTAAAAATAGTTAATAGTTAAGCAGTTGTATCTATTGTTTCTGATAATTACATTCCTCCCTACTATTTTGTAGACAGTTTATGCGTTTAAGATGAAAAATATTTAGTTTTTTATTCAAAATTTAGTATCCCCAACTCAGAAGACAATGGAAAGAGAGTTTAAATTCTATCAAAATGAACTCTCAGATGAGTAACGGAATTTACGTTGTGTAATAAGTTTCCTTTGTGTTTGTCTCAACTGAACTAAGAAAACTTAACTACCCCAGGGCTAAAATTCAAATCAATGCACGCATAGTGATTTGTTTTTCGTGTTAATATCGTATTTTATCTGCATCTTCTTTTTCATTACAGTTTAAATAGTGACTCGACAAAACAAGAGGATTGTGTTAGTTTTCCTCATAATATTTAATTTATGATGTAGCCAATAAATTGAACTGCTGCTTACCGAAAAATTTCTTCTATCGTAAACTGGCGTTGCCAAAGTTGTCATTAACCTGTATCTCGGATTTGAATTTGCCGTTTTTCCCTGAAATAGTGTCAATTAGAACATATGTTGAACCTCAACTGGTTCACTTCAAACACCTAAAAGCTGAGGGTTACACTGACTGGGTTAAATACTCTAACTAAGGGATTGCATGACACAATAAGGGATGAGGATGTGCAATTTCTGAGTACTCTTACGGTTTCTGGTGTTACATATCAATATTGCCAGCTACAGTGTGCTCTTGATAAGATAAGAATTTTAGACCTTTAAAGGTGTGCTCTGGAGATTAAAATACACCACACCAAATCAAATGATCATCATAAGTAGACTCCTCTTCGAAAAAAAATGAAAAAATACAAGCCCCCTGTGAGTACTTAGTGGAGAATTTTTATGGATTTACTGGCACAAATGTTAAAGATACAATGTGTTGAAAAGATAGTATAATTTACACTTTGTAACCAAAAGTAATCTTTGATAAAAGAAAAGCATCCAGAAAACGGTTTGGACAATATAATACAATTTTCCATTTCTAAACTCTTTTCCATTTTTTAAATACCGAACGGACGAAAATGTTAATGCGTATAAAAAGTTTTCTATTTAATCCTAACAAGTTAAATATCATTTTCTTTTTATTCCAAGACGTAAAATAATATTTATTATAACTAATTTAGCATGAGTATTCTACATCGAAATGTTATTATGATTCATAGAAAACATTCTACATAACAAACAAGTGAGCAAAAGAGTGAGCTGACAAACAATATGTCAGCAAAACTTTGACCATACAGATTTAAACTCAAGAAATGAACGAAAGAAAAATCTAAAATATAGATAATAAAAAATTTATCTGCTCATTTTTAAATTAAAAAAGGAAGAGCTAGGTAGTCAGCTGTTTAATAATAAAGGTGTTTAGAAACAAAAATATGACGTAAAATGCAAAAGATGAACAAAACTCAAAAGCTAAAGTGAGGAAGAAATTCAGTCCAGACCAGAAAATGGAACCCAAAAAAATAAAGAAAATACTATAAAAAGTTAAAAACAGATTGTTGATCAAAAATTGATATCCCAGGTCAGAAATTATTGCTACGGTAAGAAAAGCTAAAACCGATAAGAAATAATAGTAAACAGGCCTATTATTAACTAAAATCACACAATTTTAAGAAAGCCCATCTAATGAAACTAAATGAATCTTACCACTAATATTAAATATAGTAGAAAAAAGAAGGAAGAATAAAAATTTGCCAGATACTACATAAGTATTCATTGATCTAACACCTTGATCTCAAAGTGCACGGCTTCACACTTAACTAAATCCAGTATTTCAGTATTTGAGCGAACAGCAAGAAAATTTTTCTCTTTGTTACCTATTTTATCTTTAGTCTTGGAAGGAGGGATCCCTGTTTTGAACTATCATAACAGATAACCTCTGTTCAGAAACTGAATAATCCAGGGTATTATTTTTTTATATTTTATTTTGCAAGAAAAAAGATTTTCAATGCATGAAAGCTAATAAACAATTTTAAAACTTAAAATTAAAGAAAATTAACGCAAATGTACGGAAGTTTTACCTCCTAAACCCACTATTTACATTAAACTTGAATATACACTATAGCTAGAACAAAAATTATTTAAAAACATGATATTTATTCTTTCTCTTTTCTTCATAGTTCAAGAATAAATACGTACTTAATTAGGAATATTTGATTTAATATGTAAAGTATGTTTTCTTTTTTTCTTCTTGACAATGATACTTGCAAAGACAAACTTTTTTAGATTTAATATAAAAGCATCTGTTTATTAGCTGTAAGGGAAAGAAAATTACTTTATCTTCTGGGTCACCTGTTCCCCCCCCCCTTTTCAAGAGCAAACCTTCAAATGGCAACCTCATACGTTTTAAGATAGTAGGTTTAAAGATCATAGGTTTTATAAAGGTTAAGGTCATAGGTTAAAGAAATCCGCATTGTAATAGAAGCTGGTTTTGTCTGTAAGTCTATTTCTTTATACAGAAATTACAATTATTGAAAGTTACACGGTGTCAGACCTTGAAGTGAGTTAGCAATGGAGTCTGACAAACTTAAATTTTACAAGTTAAAACCTTGACAGTTTTACGTTAATCCTCAATAATTTCAAGATAAAACCCCAGGATAGATTCAAGATAACTCTATATAAATTTAGGGGATACAGTCCCATTCAGAGGTAAAGGAATCAACTTCAAAATATGACACAGCACCTCTACTTATTTACAACCTACAATGAAAATGAATTAAGTTACGTCTGAAAACTTTTATTGGAAGCTGCTTAGCTTTTTTTTAAATTAACATTAAGAATTTCATTCTAACTTTCAAATATTGAAAAAAATAACGTAAAGTATTAAAAATACTTTTTCGCCATATTTGCCAACTAAGGAATAGTTCTGTCTTAGCATACCGGCTTTTTTCAGCCGGTCCTAAGTTTGGTATGCTTCTCATCACAAAAGCGGGCTTCTTGGGCCCTGCAATTTACAAGAAAACTAACGATACAGACAGAGATTCAGCTCGTTAATCCATCTCCTTACTTCTCCAACAATTCAGTTCTCAGCAGAAAAGTACAGAAGAACTCAGGCAAATCCATTTGAACTCTGTATCATTCCCGTTTGACATCGCTTCTACCATGGCAGGGACCATCCAAAATGTATTACCGATTCCAGATCAAGATGATAACTTGTTTGCTAAGTTTCTCGACACAGCAGGGCTTCGGATTAACTCTTTAAGTCACAATGCTATTAACTGATTAACTCTTCAAATCAAAATGCTAACAATATCAGCATTGCCCACGTAGTAGCAAACATTTTTTGGGCATATGAGGAAAGAGCTCCGGTCTTCTCGAGCAAGAAACAAAGATCAGAAGAAAACAAATCTGGTCAGATAGAATTAAGGACTGACTGCTTCTACAGTTACCCCAGAGTTAAGTGAAATTACATACTTGCGTCTTGCAATGCCAGCAACTTTGGGACCCAGTAAGAGTGAATCACGATGGACTGCAAAGTCACTGGAAATTTGACTTTGGCACGATTTGACTTGGAGCATGTTTAATCTTTTTGTATATTCAGTCATTTGTAGATTTGGTATTTTTTGTATTTGACATTTTTATTAATCTATACTAGTAAATATAAACTTTATTTTCATAAATCTTACAAACTATAAAAAACAGAAATATTCGTTAAACACCCATTTTTTGGTAAAAATAGATCATTCTATTTTTAGTAAAAAATCGGAAAAACAGAAACTGATTTTCATTTGTTTCTGTTTCTTTTCAGTTTTTTAATTGTCGTTTCTTAACGTATCTGTTTTAGCCAAAAACAGCAACGATACTGTCCCCTAATACTCATTATGTTTGAATTTTCACTAATTAGCTTCCAACCCGTGATAAAAAATACAAGTAAGAAAACCCAATGAAGGTACCAATCAATCAACATTAGACAAGAATATCCATGATTGATAAATCAAAGCTTTCCCCTTAAATCCTTTACCTTAAGGCACATTTTGTTACCTTAGACCCACAAAAGTAATTCAAAACTTCCTACTCCATCAAATATTTTTTTCAAATTCAAAACTGCTGCTGGATTTAGGTTTCACGAATGTGGCCAATTAAAGAGGACTTATAAATTCGCAAAATCAACAAGTCTAAAATGTAAATTGAATAAAAGAGGAACTTCAGATGTTCAACTGCTAATTAATGTAGGCTTATTATACTAGATTTACTATTTGACCATTTGAGAAAAAGCCGGGCTATAGAAATCAGAAATTTCAACAGCACACCTCTGTGTATAATACGCATGAATGTTAATAGCTCACTTGCACATTATTTTCAAGATATTCTGGTAAGGAGTAGATATTCAGAAAAAGTAATTAACAAATCAATAAAATGCCAAACCTCCAGTCTCTGAAGAAGTAGCTTAAGAGTGCTTAATCTTGTGAGCGGAAGGGCTGATGGCTCACCAATACTCTCCATTGATCTTCCAAAGCGCTTTTTTTCAGCAAGCTTTTTCTTCTTTTTCTACATTCAAAAAGCACAGTAAGACATGCACATGCAACAAAAGCAATAAAAAGGTTTTTATGGCATCAATAGTTGAAATAAAACTAGTTTGCTAGTATGTTAGTCTATAGTTCCACTAGCTAAAGTAATATCTTGATTGGGATCCCTAAGAACAGGGTTCCCCAAAGCTTGGGGGAACCCTAAGCTCTCCTGTTATTTCGCAAGAACTGAATTTGTGCTACAACTATTTCTTTAATATTTTTTTATTTTTTTAAGATTTACTTTACTTGTGAACTGTAGAGAGCATAGCGCATAAGCCTGAGCCATATTTTGTAGGAACACTTCCATTTGAAGATTGATCTGATGAGCAAGATGATCTTGCTCATCATTATTGCTCATTGATTATTATTTGATTATATTGCATCAGATGATCATTGCTCATCATTATTGTAAGTAAAAATTGTGAAATCTGATTGCAAAGCTTATCAAAATGTAAATAGTAAACAAAAACATCATAATTTTTTTTCGGATGTGATTTTGAACAAACGTGATTTAAACAAACTGATTTTAAATAAACTGATTTTATTAAACAATCTAAGACTAAAAATGAGAACATTGAGTGTTCACTTGCACTACGTGATAATTATGGTGATGCGGCTCTTAAGCTAGCATTAAAGTAGGTGGTGTAAATAATGTCCTCGAATTATTGAAAAATACATTATGACCGCCCTACCCTTTCATTTTTAGTACAGAAATGTAGATTTGTTTTTCAGGCAGAAGAAAAAAACAAATGTTTTATCACATTTGGAGATAAACTTCTATTTGTGGAATATTGCCTTTAATATTTGTTATATTTTTGAAAAGATACATCTTTCACTACGAAAAGTTAATAAAATATGTTAATGGAACCAATTGTATACACATGAGACCTATGGAATGGTGAAACCTACCACGAAAAGATTTGCTGTCGTTATTGTATTTGCTTAAGCAAATAGAAGAATTTTTGGGACTTTGGCATACATTCGCCATTTCAGCTAGATGCGACACGGCGGCTAATTTATTACGATATAGCAATTCCCTCAATTTTCCTTAAATAATATCATATAAGAACTATCAAATTTGATCTAAAACATATCTGGTTCACAAAAACCTCTTGCTCACATGATACCATTCACATTCACTGATACATACAAAGGTAAAAACAAAGCATACATTCACAAAACGTGGACAAGAAAAACTCAAAAATTATATCTTTCTTCAAAATATACTATCCTATAAAAAGAGACAGTTACAATCGAGACTTAGACCGGACGGTGCGCTTAGACGAGACAATACATATGTGCATAACTTCTGTGCATTTGCTTGATGCCAGATTTCATGCACAGAATAATAGACAACCTTTCATGGCAAAAACTTTCATTGTCATCCGGAATTTTTTTTAAATACATGGTGATGAATTGGGTTTTAAGACGAAGTTAATGGCACGGACGATCAGGCAAACGTAAATTGGGAAAATAATTAACTGACTTCCACCAGGTCGAATTTATGACTGTTTCATACCCCTTACACTCTTAGTGCAGAGCCTTCTAAATTTGTGTACATTACAGAGTCCTTCATGAGCATGAATATAAATTTTAGCTGCTTTGTCATAAAAATTATCCAGAAAAACAAAAACAAAACCAGAGACTGTTTTATAATTTATTTTATATTTTATAGTTATATTACTTTTTGCTTACAATTTTTTAAATTATTTTTCGAGACAAGCTATGTTTTTAGACCTATTTTTTATTATGCTCTAAAATCAATATTTGTTTACATTGATTTGATTCACATCGTGAAATGTTAATTTCATGAATTTGGCCAGTCACCATAACCACTTATTTTCTCATGTTAGTGCCTCCAAACTTCATTAAATACCTTTGATCTTTAATCGCACTTTTTAGGGCAAAGGCAAAAACATGATTATCATGTTTTATTCGTTGGATTTGAGAAGACTGTATCAACAATCAGACAAATATGCAATATTTGATTTTCAGGATTTTTTCTTTATTTTAAATGTATATATATATATATATATATATATATATATATATATATATATATATATATATATATATATATATATATATATATTATATATATATATATTATATATATATATATATATATATATATATATATATATATATATATATGGATAAAGCACAAAAACGGGCCAGTTACCCCTTTAGTGCTCCCAATCCCTCACCCCACCGCTCAATTTTATCTGAAATGTAGACATAGTGCATTTGGTTTCAGTCAAAATTATGGAAGGATTTAAGTCAAGTGAACATGACTTTGAGGCATAATGTTTTCGAGCAGCCTCTTTACTGCAGAAAGTTTCTGAAGAAATTGGTCTACAGAAGGGTTGAATTTCCCCGACAAGTTCTATTCCTTTGGCCTTTTGCCAATGTGGCAATAAGAGACTTCACAGTTTTAAAAGTCGGGCATTTACCAAGCAACAAACCATTGAACCTTGGTCTGAAACTATCAAATTCGGTCTGAATTATGTATTTCTTATGAAATACATAATTTAAAGAAATCATCCATAGATTTTTTTTTTCTAACAGCACCAAAATGGAAGTTTTCATAAATGACATAAGAATACGTCAATTTAGATACATTAAGGGTTACAGCAAAGCGAAACTTATCCAATCTCAAATAGAAATTACTTATATAAGAAGAAATTTCTTAATTCCATTTAAAAGCTGTAAAATAAATTAATTCTTTTTAAAATGACCTAGAACTGCATTTTATACAAATTAACAACTACAGGAAACTAAAACTAGCAAAAAGTATTCTACAATAATGATGGAATGAAATACTGTATCTGTGTCAGCATTGGTTAAACGACTCTGGTTTTAAAAGACTAAAGGTTTCTTGTTACTAATGTTTCGTCACCCCTTGCTATTATTTACTACATTGAGTATACATATATTGAATAACGATTTCTAATTTCCCTGTCTATTCTTCGCCGAGAGTATAGAACGTGTTATACTAAAATATAACATACTATATTTTAATAACAAATTTTAATGGTAAGCTAATGAACAATATTAGAAATTTTAATGGGAAACCTTAGCAGTTTGTCCGATATATTTTGAAAACGAAGGTCTTAGAAACTGCAAAGAAAGGCTAAGCATAAAAACGAAGCTGACTGGATATTACAAAAAAAAAACAACTAATAAATAAAATTCCATGAAAATTTTGTGTTGGACAGGGTCTTAAAACTAGCAGTATGATTTTTAAATTTAGAATGCAGATTTTCCATACGCAATTCAAAGGAGTCCCCAATTTTTTAGTTATCGATTATTTAGAACATTTATACTTTCCTTTATGACACGGAGTCTTAAATTCTTGAAAAAAGAGAAATTAATTAGTAGCAATAATCCATTTAAAGAAAAACAGTCCATCAAAAAAGGAAACGGGTAAGCGCAGAGTACCATTGTGGTTTTAGTATCAATTGAATAAATCAAGCATTAAAAAATTTGCGTTTTCAAAACGGAAGAGCAAAGAGATAACTGTACCATAGTTACTCTACTTTTAAGAGAATAACAAGATATTTAAATAAGAATTACATTAGCCTACATGTTGCTGCATCAATGAGCCCAAAGATTGGTACTTGTGTAGTATTCAGAACACACTCAATAAGTGAAGTTGGGTTCTTTCGTGAAACAAACTACGGTGCAGGTACCTTTTAATTAGGTACCTAACCTAGCCTATACGTATAAAGTCATGTTGTGTCCATTGACGCACAACACCCCTTATCCTGGACAACAACCCCTTATCCTGGAAAAATATAATTACCTCTTTTTCAGTCTTTGGCAAATCCTAAATCTTCATTTCAAATCTGTGCTCAGACACTATCTTCTATCACTATGCGTAGCAAACTAAATTGAGTTTTATCTTTGTGGCTATGAAACCGGATTTTCTCAAAAAATGCACCTGCATCGTATTTTATTTCACGAAAGAACCTAACTTCACTTATTGAATGTGTTCTGAATAATAGACTAGTACCCAAAGATGTTTCAAGCTCTCGGCAAAATACGACCGTTTTATTATGAAGCTATTTCGAATCTGGTAAAGGTGCTATGAAATGACTAATTGGTTCAACAGAAAAAAATGTTGGAGAACTTAGTATGATGCACCAATGATTTTAAAACCCTAATTGTCCAAGAGACAGAATGAAGATTTGCCATGATTGGTGACGTCTATTTATCGTACGACAAAGTATACACCATTTAGCTTTCCGAAATTTAAACTAACTAGGGCGGTATTGACTTTCCGTTTGCTTGCTTCGATGACATCAAGCTGTCTCTGTGTTAACTGCCATTGCCCGTATTGCAAGAATCGTTCTACCTGAGTGGGGTCAAAATATACATAGTAGCTCCCGTTTTCAGCCTGTATTTTGTGCAACTGACGAAAGTTGGTTGTACGGTCTCTCTGGCGCCTTCGTTCTCGGAGCTCCCATAGCCAATCAGAAAGTTTGGGGTCCTGGTCAAGGGAACCATGCTATTAGTATAAAACTCACAACAAAATATATTTAAAAGAAACTACAAGGGTGGGTAAATTAGAAATATTAATAGAGACCACACAATTTTTTTTTCGGGAGATCCTGTAATTATTTAAAAGGATATTTCTAGAAAATACAGGCTGTTACAAATTAGACACATAAAGGACAATGAGTTTTGGGATTAATTTTTTCTGTGACTTTCGTTCTTATTGCTTAGGAGAGAACCGTGGAAATTTATTATTTTTATTATTTGATTATGTCTTAGATATAAGTTAAGTTTGACACCTACTTTATTATAATGATTTGCATCCCTTAACAGGGGTTTTTTTTTAATTAAAACGAACCAGCTTTCAAAAGACGTTCATCATAAAAGTGAAAGGAAAAAAAAGAATCACTGATGGGCTGAAACTCTGTCTGACCAAAGCTTTAAAAAAATAACTTTAATTCCAAACACATTCAATTTTCGTCTTATTAATATTTTAGTTTAAGTCAGCTTTTATGGTGAATAAAATCAAGCTTCACTTTGATAACAAAATCTAGATAGACAATTTCTAGGCTTCATTAAGCACTGTTGGATATATCCTTTCATCGGATACGATTAAACCGCAGTCTTTTTTTTAGATTGTTAGCAACTTTAATACAAAACTTATTAAACTTACAGTTGTAATTATTCCTTAGTAGTGAGATCGCTTTTTGGTAACAAAAGCATTCTCAACAAATTGATGGAATCTCATGAACTACATGAATATAAGACAGAAACATCCTGTAGGTCAATTTTGAAAAGCAGTGTAATAGGCGCTGTAGGTGATTTACTAATCACTGCCTTAATGCTCATAGGATACCTGAAAATCTATAAATTCTAAAGAATTATAAATATTTTTCTGAAACTTTAAAAAAATATACTTCCTTAATCAAAGAGCATTGAAAGATTTGTCTTTTTTAATTGAGTCCCTCATCAAAAAATTATTTTGATTTCCACTTTAGTATTTACGATGTTTTAGTATCAAGTTGTTTAAATCTCAAGTTTGTCAAGAGGACACACAAAAGTAGCGTATTAAAGGCATGCTTGAATATGGGCAGTTTACCGTCAAATCTGCATAGACGTGGCTCCATACAACTGGATGATGATTCTGATATAAAACCATTGGCCTGGCCAATACAGGGATATATTTGAGTACTTGTTCTCTCACCTCAGCCAAAGTTGTTACATGTGTAAAATAGCCTGTAAGAAAATGTTTAGCAGCTAGAGCCAGGTACCTTGTCAAAATTAGTGTCATAAGCCGACATGAGAAAACATCAGACAGGTATTGAGGGCCAAAATTCACACCACCAAAATTAGTGTCATAAGCCGACATGAGAAAACATCAGGCAGGTATTGAGGGGTAAAATTCACACCACCCCATTGTGGTTTTTAGAGCTTCGGTTAATGTTGAGTCTTGTCACTTGTTGCTTACAGTTTGCTGCCACGAACAGTTTTTATGTATGCGTCTTGAACAGGCCATGGAGGGTCAAGGGTCAGCTCTCATAAGCTTTGGAATAAAACATCCTTAATGTTTTTTTGTTGTTTCGGAGGGAGGGGGCTGGACCATCGAGGGGGAGGGGTTACCTCACCCCTCGAGATAATTCAAGATATGTACAGCAAGATAATCCAAGATATGGGTTCATCCATTGAAAATTACATTTCCTAAAAGGCACCTCCCACTGAGTTTAATTCCTACATTCATGTCTGGTCGAAGTACCAGTCGAGACTCCAATTTGCAATCAGATGAGGATCACCAGCCAGGAAGAAAGTTACAACTTAATTGATAGCTTAGACACTATATTTTTAATCTCAAATCAAATAGACTAACTTAGCTTCATGACTTTGTGTA